>NW_020272783.1:3744561-3796081 GCF_003268045.1 Sipha flava | reverse complement strand
TGTGTGAGTGTGTGTGTGTGTGTGTGTGTGTGTATGTGTGTGTGTGTATGAATATAAAAAAAATATTTATAAAATAAGATCTTGATTTTTTTTTTTTCCAAAGATACCTATTGGCTTTTTTTCAATTTTTTCTGGAATAATTTACACCGTATTTGCTAAAATCACAAAAATGACGTTTTAGAATTTGGTGATTTTCACCTCAATGTTGAAATACAAAATAAATATAACGTTTACTAGTGTCTATAATGATACCTATATAGCTATATATATAGTATAATCATTAAACATCGATCGCATTGCATTTTATAAACAAAATACTCGGTGAAATATTCAAAAACAGATGACTATTCGAGGTTTATAAAAAAAAAATTCATAAATGTTATTATGTCCGAACTGAATCCGTGGTTTTCTCGCGAAAATTCCGTCTTTGTTAGTTTTTATCTCACCCAAATTGGTTATCGTTAAATTGAAATTCTTCCAAATTATTTGAAAAACGTATGGAAAGCAAATTTATATTCATTCATTTATTACAATTGTTTGTTGATACCAGTATTTATTTTAATTATTTCAAGATTTTCCATCATTGTATATAAGTTGAAATCAAAAATCATATCATTGATTATTAATACTATAGTATTATAATAATATTTTCTATCAATAATATTATGTTAGACTGTACGTTAAATAATTGAAGTGAATGTCACAGTGAAACTGATGCTATAACTTAAAACATTACTAAATAGTAACTAGACTATATGAAGTCTGTGTGTAAATTAAAATCTTGAGGCCCCTTATCACTATAAATTTTTCAATAGCAACTAAAAAAATTTTAAGTGGGGGAGTAATTTTAAATTTTATGATAAAAATAAAATACGATAGCAAATATCTATATTAGTATAAAATTTTATTATTGAAATATATGATTTACTGTTAACTTCTATACATATATATATATATATATATATATATATATAGGAGTATAAAAAATGTATCATAGATTTAATTTACCTATATTATTAAACATAATAGTTTGAGTATGTTAATAGGTAAAAACTACTAATTTATTTTATTATTTTTTATTATTTATTGCCTTTATTCTGAGAATATTAAAGCTTGATGATTAAGTTTTTTTTTTCAAATACAGTTTTAAGGATTATTTGTGTATATGAGACGGTGTGATATTTTACAATAAATTAAAATAAATTATCATAATTTATATTGGGAAATCTGCATTGAGGATAATATTAATGATGAGTGAGACGATGGAAGGAAAATAAGAATTAAGAAGGAGGATAACATCAGGGGAATAGTAGGCAAGAGAAGAGAGTTAAATTTTTTCATAATAAATAAAACCAATCACATTATTATAAATAATCAGTTAATTAACACATTTTACCTTGGTTCAAAATTGTTCGTAATTAGCGGATTCTATTTTATTTTAAAAAGTATCTTTTACAGATAAGGTATCAATAATCGAGGTTATTTACGTGTTTATCACTAATACTACAATTTTTGGTTTCCGTTAATTCACTACCACTCGATAAATGTTCTATTGCTCTAAAAACTGTATATTATTTTTTCTAATATAAATTAAACTCATAGTCTAATGATTAGTGGCTATTAATCCGAAGCAGAAGGTATTTTGATCTCTTATCATAACGAAAATTGTGTGTATTTTTTTTTTCGAAAAATCGAAACATTAATTTTAAACATTTAAGGACTTCGCTCGTTACTGTTGCCGGCTCCACTCACGAATTCGAGTGCCACAGAGTGCCACTTTTTTGGGGGGACGGAGCTTCGCCTTAATAGAAATTATAGTCTAAGCCTAACCTAGTTTTTGTACAAACCTTGATACTGTTGCAAATGAGATTATGCTTTGTATGTGAACCTAAAACCTTGCTGCGCCAGTATATTATATATCTAGACTACAAATACAAGGTATTATACTATAAATAAACGATAATTCACAAAGTTATAGTTTTATAATACGTAATAACCTAGATAAGGTGTGAAAAATAACAAAAATAAATAAAAATAAAATAGTGGTTGTGAATTAACGGAAAAGGTCCCGTAATTCGTATGAGGCCTGTACGAATATAAACTATAACATTAGTCTTTATATTTCAGGCGAAATTCAACCTTTATAATAAGAATAAATTAATTTATTAATTTATAATTTATTCATTGCTCATTATAGTTTTGAGTAAAAAAACTAACACAATAAACATAATAGTAACATAACAAACTGTTATTTGTTCAATAATTTGTATTTATTTATTGTATTGTATTGTAATTTCTTGATTATCTGGCCGTAATGGCTGTTGTTTTGTTACAATGCTTATTAGCTGAAGTGATGGCCAAGGAAATGTCAATAGAAGTTCACGTTAGAAACATTATATGTCCAAGCTGTTTAAATCAATACATCTCGTGATGTGTTTTAATAGTTTTGACTTAATGTTTTGCTAAGAAGTAACACAAGAGGTACCACTTACTTCTGGCAGGACGCCGTTTGAGTATTCCAAAGGAGGTTCGATTCCTTTATTTTTGCTCAGCTTTCTACATATAATTTTGGTAGAATACAACTGTTTGAACTCGTCTTCGTTCAGTTTTGATATCAAAGTAAATCCTGGTTCAACTCTGTAATTACTTCGTGGCTTAACGAGATAATATGGATAATCGTTGTTATATAATGTCAGTAATGCATGTAAATTGTTAAACGCGTTATACTCTAAACTGTTATTAGTCAAGTGTTCGGTAATTCATCGAAACATGTCAGCAAAATGTTATTATTATCATTATAAACTGTGTACTGAATAAAACTCGAGTACTATGTACATTTTAATTAGTAGGTATGTATTATAAATTATTGACTTAGGATCACACATTATGTCATATCGTTATAATAATTCAGTAGTACATACTCATGATTATTGGACTTCGATACGTGTATAGGCCAATAGAATTCTTTTTGATATGTGCTCTTGTACATCGCGGTTCCTGTAAAAAGTGGAAACTCCGTTTGAATGATTTAATTTTTAAATTTATAATCAATTACTGAGTATGTATTATATTATTACGTTGTTATACAAATATTGCTGTTTTGTAGATTTTTCATACGTTCGTTTCCCGTTTACCATCCGTTGAAAATCGTAAACATTTGAAACAGGGATCATATATATATATATTAAAAGTATACAATAAATAAAATAATTATAATATAGTGTAATATAGTGTAAATATATATATATATTTTATATATCAGGTGTGTGAATAAGTCTTTCCCGTTTTTTGTAAGAGATGGTGCCACCAATACTGTGCGAGTATTTAATGGTTACATATGTCATAATCAAAGCTTATTCATCTGTCAACAATTCCACACTAACACATTAGTTGAAATTTTTTCGCATCATAAATTTTTTGTAATCGTGAAAATGTCGAAATTTGAGCCGAGTCGACGTCATTTGCGGGAAGTTTCACTTTATTGGTTCAATTTGAAGAAATCTGCTGCCGAGGCGCATCGGTTGCTTCAGGAAGCTTATGGAGAAGGTTATGTCGATGATTCAAGTGTTCGTGGATGGTTTCGACGTTTCAAAAGTGGCGATTTCGACGTGGAAGACAAGGAGCGTTCCGGGCGGCCGCAAATCTTTGAAGATCAAGAATTGGCGACTTTGCTTGATGAAGATTCGTGTCAAACGCAAGAAGAACTTACTGAAGCATTGGGAGTTGACCGAACAACCATTTCCAAGCGTTTGAAAGCCATGGGAATGATCCAAAAGCAAGGAAATTGGGTGCCGTACGAACTGAAGCTGAGAGACGTCGAACGGCGTTTTTTCACTTGCGAACAGCTGCTTCAGCGACATAAAAGAAAGGGTTTTCTGCATCGTATCGTGACTGGCGATGAAAAGTGGATCCGTTACGATAATCCGAAGCGAAGAAAATCATGGGGACTACCCGGCCATGCATCATCATCGACGGCCAAGCCAAATATTCATGGCGCCAAGCTCATGCTCTGTATATGGTGGGACCAGCTAGGTGTGGTTTACTATGAGCTTCTGAAACCGAATGAAAGGATCACAGGCGAGGTCTATCGACGACAATTGATGCGTTTGAGCCGCGCACTGCGAGAAAAACGGCCACAATACTCCGACAGGCACGACAAAGTTATTTTGCAACATGACAATGCTCGCCCACATGTTGCACAGCCGGTGAAAACATACTTAGAAACGCTCAAATGGGAAGTCCTACCCCACCCGCCGTATAGTCCAGACATTGCTCCGTCTGATTACCATCTCTTCAGATCGATGACGCATGGCCTGGCTGACCAGCACTTCCATTCCTACGAGGAAGCCAAAAAATGGGTGGATGACTGGATAGAGGCCAAACCGGTCGAATTTTTTCGCAACGGGATTCGTATGTTGCCAGAAAGATGGGGAAAAGTTGTAGCTAGCGATGGCCAATACTTTCAATAATTCATTTGTAACCATTTTTTCACAATAAAGGCTCAAAATTTGAAAAAAAACGGGAAAGACTTATTCACACACCTGATACCTTAAAAAACATCAGCAACAATGCTATAAGCTTATGGATTAAAAACCCGGTACATAATGTAGAAATTATTTGAATGATTAAATATGGACAATGGTTATTTATATTATAATGTGTTGTCTAGGTTTGCCAAATTTAATTATACAGATCAGTATTTTCTAAGAAGATTATTATATTTCCGATGATTTCGGTGACTGATCCTAATGCTTCTTCCATGTTGGGTGAGATTTTGCATTTTTTGAGATCATCAGTGAATTAATAATATTATATTTGAGTGTTTAATTATAAATATAACACCCACAGGTTGAATGGATATTAAGGATATTGTGAATTATAAATTCTCTAGTAAAAATACTTAAATAAAGTACTATAATTTTTATTTTTCGACTATTTTGGAAAAAAATATGTGTTTTAAAAAAGGAAAAATATTTGAGTCTTAATATAACTATTATCCGAAAATTATTTATAACTATCATACCAAATGAGTGTAAGTACATGATAGTTTATGTAATTATATAAAATTATAAAATAAAATTTAAATTAGATTATAGGATCCGAAAACCAAAAACACCTTTTTATCTTCAAATACTCTAAAACAAGAAGATAATGAAATAAAAAATAAAATTTCTCAATAGTCAGAGACCGCGAAATAATCATTTATATTCTCATTCAAAAGTAAATGCTACCAATTTAAGACGATAAGAGGATCACAAAAAAAAAACCTTTGGAAAACAATTCAAAGTCCCGTTTGATACGTATGATAATAGGTATACAATGATAAAATATATACCGATGACGAGTGTCAAAAATGCAACCACCGGCAAAGCTGAACTCGTCGTTTGTTTATTGTCCGTTGCTCTACTTAAACAAACGACTCAACCATAAGAAATTAATATTCAATAGCGCTGCATACATAGTGTTTCATCGTTACACAAACTTAGATAGCACTCAATCGTTGGATCATTGGATCACGTTTATACGCACGTTATAATCTTGTACACATTGGAAATACTACGATTGTAATGTTTATAACGACAACGTAAAACAGTTGTTAAAACTTTTTGTGCACGCGTACAACGCAGAAATGGAATATTCAATTTGTAACTATGCAGAGCAATAATTTATCCTTACCCGTCTTTTTCAGATGCACCGTAATCGCATTGCTCCATGACCAGTACGAGTACGAGTAATATTTCATACTTATGTCATACTTACGTCGGTTATGAGCGGATATGCAAAAATCGACCGACGTACGAATACGATTATACATGCGCGTGTCCCTGTTTACAAGCGAATTAATATCATACACTCGTACATTAAAGATATTGTCAACGACAATGCGAACGCAATGCCTGACACGAAATTCGATTTCTGGATTTCGGTTCAAGGCGGCTGTGAGGAGTTACGGTGACTTGTAGCGTGCGAGTAAGTGAGTGGGTGTTTTTTTTACTGCAGCTGTTGAACGACGAACCTCTTATTCGTTTCAATAATCGCGCGCGACGTACATATTATTATGAGTTACGACTGAACAACCGGAAATTAAATGTAAACAAACAAGACCTGGGTAATTGCGCTTCCGCGGATTTGTCATGATTTCAAAATTCCCGAGCTCCCAGTCACAGAAAATTGTATTCGTGTTATATACCCCAGCGTTTGGTTTTTTATTTTCTCATACAATAACGATTGAGTTATCCAAGGAGTTATTTCGCTGCATCTTCCATGGACTACATATTGTATACTTAATACTGCAAAAACCATTGGTACTCGACCAACAACTTTTAAACTATCCACCTGACAGACCATTTAATTATATTTTTCTCACCAGCTTAAGTGTTACAAAAAAAAAAAATTAATAAATAAATAAATAAAAAGCAGCAAAAAATTGTTTTTGTTATTTTCCATTGGAGTAACATTTTTTACATACAATACGTTGTACATTTTATTAATTTTATAATAATGCGTATTTTTAAACATTTTTAAATTATGTTTCATTGTTCCAAGTTCTTTACGCGTAAAAAATAACACAAAAATTAAAAGTTTTTTGAAACCTTATCAAAGTGCCTTAGTAAATTTAAAAACAATTCAGTTAAGATTAAAAATATTTTTTTTTTTTTTTATCCGAATAAAGATAATAAAACTACAATGATTAATGAACGTCATTAATTTCAGTGTCAAAATTTAATTGTAATTACTTACCAATTCAATTCGATGAATTGATTTTCAACAGAGTGATTTTATTTTGAATATTTTTCAGTTAATATAAATCAAATACAATATAATACAATATTAACAATAAAACACAATAGAAGTGAAAAAAAATATCATCAACATTTCCCCAAATGTCTGTTCTTCCTAGTATAAAATATACTCAGTGAACAGATGAGCCAAGGTTCCGTTTTCATTTCATGTCTTGTATCCATGCATATACGAACGTGCGTAAAATTTTCTTAATTTAGCTAAAAGCGTAACGTTAATAATAGTGAAAAGCCTTATAAATTCGACGCTCATGGTGAGATTTACATTTTATGTTAAAGGACTGCGATCGTAAAAGTACTAAGTCTTCTTCTACCGAAAATAAATCTCAATATCATGTTTTATGAGTGTTGTACAGTGGTGCTAAAACAATTTGAAAACTATAATATGCACTGTGAACGCACATCAGGGGTGATGGATATGTTATAATGTTATGTTTTAGGTGACCGTCAACGCCTGTATATTTAAACGAAATCATGTGTTTTCAAGTCAGTGGCATTTATAGGTTTTTCCTTAAGGAAGCGGAGATATATAGTTACTAATTTTCCACTAACTAACTACTCTGGAAACAAAATTTACATTTATTTTTTATTTACAACAAAATGTATTCAAGATAAATAAAATTAGGATAAAATGTTTACTATTTCTTTCGTATTTATAAGGATTTCAAACATTCAATAATTAAAAAAAGTAATGTAATTGAAAAATGATTGAGCTGGCGTATCTATCCTCCATATATTACCCTCGTAAATACGTCACTGCTTCACATATTATACGTTATCGGTTTATCAGCTACATTTTTTATTTATCGTTCGCTTAACATATGATTGGAGATATTCTATGGCACAAGGCATCGTTAATGTCTGTTCTAATCTAATAAATTGACAATTATTTATTTATACATACATTGCCCGGATCGACACTGAATATATGACACACATTTATATGAATGTATTATTTATACATCACGTGTAGATTTTCCACTCTTTAATAGTTATTATTTATTTATTGATTGTTGTCGGACTTGACCATTACGGTTGTCGTAACTCTTGGTAATTGTAAATATTTAATATTGAAACTTAACAAGGTTTATAAGTTATAAATTATAACACATTTAAACGGAATGCATTATCACTAGACATAATTTGATAGTAATTATTTAATAATATTATCAAATATTATGTAAAATTTATAATTTTTACTTGATTTTCTAATTATAAAATATGAAAGAATGACAAAACTTTTAGTCATTTAAATACGTGTCAGATTATATAATATATAATATAACTTTATATAAAATAAAATCAATTTATCATCTTGGCGAAAGATTTTAATTTTTTTTTTTAATTTTTTTAGATATAGTATTTATATATATATTTAGTAAAATATTATCCCTGTGTATAAAAATGTTTCCGTTAAATATAAATAATTAAAACAGTTTTATTTCACTATAAGATTAAAAATAAAGATATATTTACTGAGTGTAATAATATTTCATTTTATTTTCCATTTTATATAATGAATAGTTCTTTCATGTCTCATTATTCAACCAAATTTTGTGTAGAAAATTTATTTTCAAACCAGATAATAAGCGTTTGAATATTCATAGAATTATATTTTTTTGTATATATCAAATGTTTTTCAAATTATAAGAAACCTTCAATTCAAATTATTATAAACTGAGAAGATCATTTAATACAAAACGTGCTAACCATCCAGGGATAAAATGATATTTTCTCTAGAAGCAGATGATGTAGAATATTATAATAAAATGTAACAATAATAACTGAAATACTGAAAGTAAAAAAAATACGCTTAAACCACTTATCTATTTGAAAATAATAATTAAAAAATGTTGATAATTAAATACATATACTAGAATATTACAAATCAACCAATTAATTCAACTTTGTACGGATTATACATTAGTAAGCGATGAAAAATAAAAAACTTTCACAAGGTAAATGATTGAAAAATTAATTACGTATATACTATTGCATTGCGTTAATTTGTTTTTCTAATTAATAAACTGTTTACAAAGTAAAATCAGATTAACGTAATTTTTAGAAAAGTCAGTTTTATTTAGAAGATAATTCGAATCGAATTATTAGCAAAAATTTTATAAAACCATATAGTCATTCAGTTCACGTTTATTATGAAATAAAAATAAACATTTTATTTAAATTTATAAAACGTCAACATTGTTAAAATTCGACGGAACAAAATTCCATTAAACGAAAATTACTTTGTTAATTTATATTTCCTTCATCCACGATTTGACATGTTATAACATAACTACAGGGATGGAATAAAATTTGATTTTATAATTTCAATAGTTTTATAGCTATATTGTAAAATTCTAACGGTAAAAAAAATGATGTAAAAAAAAATATATCAACGCTACACGAACAAAGTATCTATAGCAAGGGAGTTTTAGTTATAAAATAATGTATAATCACATGATGTGTAAATAGAGAAATAACTAATCCTAAATCTAAAATCTAGAAAAAAATACTTTGATTAAATGTGATGTACGCTATCAGCGTATATATAATAGTAATAGGGTTGAAAATATAGCAAATAATACATATTTAAAACGTGCATCTGGTAAAAATATTTAAATTTAAATAAACAAACAAAGAGCAATTGGAAAATAAATTACAGTTTGGGTGAATATGGTTTTTAAATGTGAAAAACAGAAAATGTATAATAGAACAAGTGTTATAACATGATTTCATCCGAGTATTTTAGAAAAGCATGAACAGCATTAGCATAAAGCGCGTGAAATATACCAACAAAACCGAGGGAAACTCTTGGGCTGGATAGAACTAGAAGCAATGGGAAAGGATTTAAAACGGTATGAATTATTTTGATAATCTGCAATAATAAATACAACAGATACATTAGAAACGCCAAAAAGAAAAAAATACAATATGAAGAAGAACCACGAGCATCGGATACGGTAGGGCGAATAAAGTGTTTTGGAAAATAGTGGAGATTTTTGTTTCACGAAAAACAAAAACACACGAAACAAAAAAAAAATCTCTTTAGATATTTAAATGTAATACATTTCCCTCAAATACTTTAACACACACTCTATGGTATATTTATAATATATATATATATATACATTGTACATTGATATATGGAAAGTGGGGCGATGTTCATTGATTGTCGAAACATTTTTATGAATGACTTGATTTAAAATAGAACAAAATTCAGACCATTTGTTGAAAAATTATTCGATTATTATATCAAAACATCTTGTAGATATTTTATTGTTGCTATAAAAAGTATTTGTGAAAATAAAAATTTTATCGACTACGTTTCACTAAATTCTTTGATGTTACAACGATAAACTGTTTAAATCACATTTGTAAGTAAAAACATTGTGTACTTTTTGTTTAATATAATTACTTTGGCCTTGAGCCGTAACAGTAAATTGTAAAAGAAAAACTGATTTCAATTGTACAAATTGTAAACAAAATCGTAGTTTTTGAGTTTACGAGCGACTTTGAGACGGCAACAAACTTAATTTGAAAGCAAATCTAATTACTATCATATGCACTTATAGATATACTGATAGTATAAAGCATCACGAAGTGTCAAATTAATTTAAATAAATAATGCAACATAATATGTGAGGATCACAATATTTTATAATATATGATACATTAATTGACGTTTTATTTTTATTTATTGAAATATTTCAAGTCATTAATTTCTCATAGATGTATTAATATACGATTTACTGAATATTTGAGGATATTTTACGTGGAATTCATAAACTACTACCGAAACTTTCAATGCACGGTAACAAACTGTACGGAAACTTTTTTACTTTCGATGATACTCTGTAGCTACGGCATCGGTATTTAATATTATACTATAATGAAGGAATAATATTATTTTTCAAAGTTTTGTTTTTCGTGAGACAAGTGGAAAAATTTAAACTACGCGATAAGTTGTCAATTATCATTATTATTTTTTTTCCCCATTGAACGTTAAATAAAATTAAATGTTTCAAGCACATTTGTCTATATTAATATGTATACATATAATGGCAAGCGATTTTACTTTTCCATAAAACCATTAATTTTATAATGTAGTGAAACCTCCTTATAACGGATCCTCATGGATCCTCTGTCAAACAGAATCCTTATAAGGACGAAAAATTACTACAATAGCATTTCGAATATACACTAATATTATCTGTGTAATATGGAACCTCCATTAAACGGAAATGGAAACATTATCGTTCTAACTAGTATAAAAAACTATGTATTTGATAGAAAATAAAAAAATTGATAATTACAAAATGTTACTATATAAAACATGTAACTTTCTTATTGTGTACTATAGTTTCTAACTATTGTCACAAATATTGAGTTATTACATAATTCATATTTGACACTCGTAAACATGCCATATCATTTAAAACAAATAAATATCATTGATTATTTTTTTATGCATACAAGTGTAGGATTTTAAATTTTTAAAAGCTTTTGTTCTCAGAATTTCATTAGCCAAAACTACTTTATAATGAAAAAAAAAATCAATTGATTTTGAGCGAAACGAGCTAAGGAGGTTTTATTATTTTATACAGATACGTCACTCATAGTTAAAATTAGTTGCGCCTACGTGGACTCGGTGACAAATCAATAAAAACTAATTTTCAACAATAAATAAAACGGATCAGTAAATATTTTTCTATTTTTAAAAGTTGTTATTATTGATCAAAGTGCATACGATTACATCGGCATCTAGTAACTGCGTCTACGTAAATAATTTCAACAATACATGATGGTGCATCCGTATTTTATAAAAAAACGAAAAAAACGTTATTATAATATAATGTTAAAATAAGTGATAACATATTGTTTTAATATAGTAAAATGTGTGGTGTCTTACTCAGGTCGTAGGTCCTCCTACGAAAATCGGCGTCAGTGCGACGGGTGCATTCGAAAAATGCACTCGCCAATGTTCCGTGGTCGTATTTCATAAAACTGTTCATTATTAATTTGCAAGTGGCGAATCCAACTATGTGTGTGGGTGTATCGAGAAAATTATCGAAAAAACATAAAAAAAAACCGGAAGAAAAAAAACAGCCCTGGATTTGGTGGGTGAACGATTCGTCAAATCGATCAAACGCAGATTTGTTGCCATGACGGACATTGTTCGCACCGATATTAAAGCTATAGTCCTTTGGAAAGAGAAAGAGCTATTGTTCTACGACTGTGATTGCAATATAATTATTATGTTTGTATCAATCGTTTTTTGATAAAAAAAAAAAAAATAAAAACGTATGGCGATTGAATATATATGTATATTATTAATATATACAACGTATGTTGTAAAAAAAAGTCAGTTATTAGCCATATTTAGCCATATGGGGTGATATATGTATAAGGTATATTTTTCAGGTAAATAATTTAATTTATAATTATATTAACATTAACGTTTCACAATGAATAAACATTGTAACATTTAATACCAAAATCTGTTTTCAAACCAACCAGTTGTCATTGCATAAAGCCTAATTAAAATGTTCTAGCATTAGTTAAAACCAAATAATTATATTCAACTTACAAACAATTCCATTAGTCATCATATAAGATAACTCTTAATTTCCTTTTATGTCCAGAAATAAATCCTTTAAACTTTTGGAGAACCAAACAAAATATGGGAGACTCAAGTACTTTAAGATCCAGCAGATGAATCCAAAAACTGATAAATAAGACAAATAAAAATGAATACGATGATTTTCTATAACTTACAGTTTCAGAACACATGTTTGTACGTATCTAGTGGAAAGATCATAATTATCACCTACGACTCGGATAAATAATTAATCAGAGAACAAATTTTTCGCTTTAACGAAACATGTAAGGGCTACAACACTTTTGACGAATTTATACCAGCTAAAATTGATAAAGAGCCCTGTAAAGGCTTTACATCCAACTCTAAAATATCCAATACAAAAATTAGACAAGTCTCGTCGTTTTGAAAAGTTAAAACATTTTAAGCAAAAAAAAATGAAAACCTAAATTAAATTTCGAAAACACACGACTACTTACAGTTTAATAAAGCAAAACATAAATTTTGAGAAAGTAAAGTAAATTGATTCAATTGCCGGATCAGTGTGACTAAACATGAATTCCTATTTACTAATAAATATAATTGATGACCCCCCGAAAATACTGGTATTCAATGCCATAACTATAATTTTCATAACTAGAGTATCAAGACCCAAGTGCAGACAAATATACACGGACCTCTCTTTCTTGAGACACGTAAAAAAGTTGAATTGACTTCAGGCTAAGGGAATTTTTTACTCCTTAGATTGGATAGTATTTGTGATGTATTGAATTTTAAAGAACCGATAGATATTTTTCTCGCTGAAACAATTCTGTGTAAAGCTTCAACTTAATAGGTATACAAAATCACAATTGTATATTGGGTAGATTTTATTAATAAAAAAACTTATATAATAAACTACAAAGATAGATAAAATATATCATATGCATATATGATTATTTATTTTAAAATTATTATTTACAATAAAATATAAAAGTATAAATATATATATGTATAAAATTAATCTATTTATGTCACTCTAGGCTTAGTATTTTTCCCAACATTTAGATAAACAATTAAAAATACAACGGACCAGACTTTTACATTTTGTTACATAAAATTAAATACAATATAATAATACAATAATCATGAATCAAATTAAATCAAATTAAAAAAAAAAAAAAAAAAATTACGGCTATCAGTAAATGGATCATTTCATTAAAGGGCCTATCAAAGGGCCCATAGTAATGGGCCCTTTGATCCTGCGGGCCCCAGTGCTGTGCACCGCCTGCACCTATTATTTTTACGGCACTACTGGTATTTGATTTATTGCATCCCTGAAACTGATAATGGTCGCAGTTATTTCTTATATAATTCCAACCATAGTATTGGGTTGAAAAGTAGTTTTCAGATCGATTAAATTACTACTATTTGAGTCACTGATCATGTAATAAATTAACATGCCTAAATTAGAATCTTCGGATTCAATAGCTCCTAAATATTTTTCCCCATTTCTAAGTATCATTAACAGTAAAAAGAAATTTTAAACTAACCCAGGCTTTCAGACAGATATATTAATTGTTCAAATAACTTAAAATTTATCCATGTTTGAATGAGTTTAAGTTTAAATTGGTTCTGGTTAATGGTCGTTGACTGCTTGTGTTGGCAGCTCTTGTAGAAAGCTCTGATGGGCTTGAATACTCGTAATTTGGAAATGCTCTTGGAATGTTCGTAATCGCTCTCTGATCTGCCTCTGATGTACTTGACTCTGCAAAATTGGTTGAAAATGGAATTTGTAACAATGATTCGTCAAAAGGTCAGAAACTACTTATTGGACTATCTTTGAATTCAGAAATAGCTAAACATATTTCAATTGAGCACAAACCTGACACCAAATATGTAATGAGCCGGTCCGTTAAGATACAGACTCATACGATTTTACGAATAAGTGCACTTTGTCTAATATTTTTCGTAGTTACTACCTACTTCGTGATGTAGATAAATTTACTGTCGGAAATAAAAAAGACACTTTTTAAAAGTTACAAAAATTATTTTATTTATGTTTTAATTGTTCCACTGATAATCCGATTAGTTAATATTGTCAATTAATTCTAATGGTCTATTCAACAGTGAAGTTAAATTATGCAAGATTTAATAACGGCGCTTCGTTCAAATGTACATTAAAATTTGAACATAGTATCAAAAAGTGGTTTGAGAATAAGGAAAAATATCAAGGATTTTCGAAGTTCCAAAACAACAAAATGATTAAAAAAATAAGGTATTAAAATACAATGTTCTTGCTTAATGCATATATGAATAAAGTAAAAAATATATATAGAAAAATTTTCAATACGGCTTAAGATAATATTATTGGGCATGAGGAAAAGAATGTGAAGATATAATGAGTAAATATCAACGCAATATTTGAAGTAATGTAATACAACTTATACGCATTCCATTAAATAAACAAAATATTTTTTTTTATATTTTTTTATAATATTGCCTATAAAAATAATTTAAATTAGAATATGATTAGAAAAATCCATAAACGTATTGAATAAAAATAAAATATAAATCACCAAATAATGTTTCAATTATAATAGTATGAAATATAAAAATAATATACCTTACGATTTGTTAAAATTCTAAACAATTATATTAATAATACAAAAAAATTACTTTTAAAACTAATAGCAATTTAATCAAACGTATAAATAATAAAACTAAAAATTTCACAAAAAAATCATTCTTTTTTTGAAAATTCTGTTCTATATTAACTTAAATGTAATGGTTATACATTTTTGTAGATAAAAAAAAATAAAATAAATAATAAATAAAGAACATATTTATGAAGTTTAATTATAAAAAAAATGCTACTAAATCAAATTTTGTTGATATTAAATACATAAAATAATATTTATCTTGATTCTGTTTTTAAAAAGTTACATAAATGCAATGAATTAAAGATAATTTTCATATTATTTTAAAGTATTATCTAATATAAATACATTTTAGATAAAAATATAGATGTATAAAAACAACTAGATAGTCGATTTTATAAATGAGTGAAAAAAAAGTCGCCATTTCCCAACAGGCCAATGTTTAAAAAACATTAATAGTTATACAATTTTTTTATTTGATAATATCATAATAGTCATGGAGATTGGTTAAGAGAAAAATGTGTTTTTATATTTTGCCTTTATAAAAAAATGAATAAATAATTTTCAAAATAAAAAAATTAATTATGTAAATACATTTTTTTTTAAATTGTATTATTAAAAAAAGTAATAAATAATGAAAAGTAAGTTTAAAGTATATTAACCAATTAAAATCTTTATCTAAATATAGTAAAATTAAATGAATATTTTCATTTTTATTCATATAGAACCTAACAATGGTTATAGTCAATTGAGAAAATTTATTGATTTGAAAATACAATTTTTTTGTTAGCTTGTGCATTTTGTTTCGTGGATTCATTATGTCGGATGTATACATTTCTCAGAGTTAAAAAAGTTTTAAATCTCATTTTTAAACATTTTTTTTTTTTTTTTTGTTATTGCAATGATTAATATTAATTTATGTGGATGATCAAGCAAAAATATATTACTAAAATTTAATTCTGAAAATATATTTTTGACTAATGAAATAGTGTAGATAAGTGTAGATAGCAAATTAATAATGTTTATATCTAAATGAGGAACATGATGAGATTTATCGTTGATAGTTAAATGTAAAAACATTTTTTCAACTTTAAATTGATAGTAGGTTTAAACTTAATATATTAAATATTAATCAAATAAAGCATATACTAGAAATAAACTAAACAAATACTTTTCTTGTTTTTTTGAAGTGAATTAATTTGTAATACTTCATAATTTATGGATATAACAATTTTGTGTTCAATGGATATGATTGACAGATCATTTAATATTACTTGTTTTGAAGTTGATCGTAAATATAATTTAATGAGATTAAGTTTAATAAAACTACGTTCATACGATGTCCCAAGTTACCAAAATATACCCTTGAGTAAAGTAAGAAATATTCGATAGGCCGTATATATATATATTGAGATAAGCATCTTGAAGAACATTTTAAGAATACAATAAAAATTTCTCGGGAACAACTATCTATTAATTTATTTTCCAATTAAATTACATGTCTATTAAAATTATCCAACTCTAAAAAAAAAATCATTTTTAACGATATATTTTTCAAATTTTATACAAAAGTCCATAGAATTTTCGTTTAATTCAAATTCTGCCATAGTAAACAAAAACTTTCTGTCCAAAAAAAGAAAAATCTTTTGTATATTTATCAATAGAGATAAATTTTTCTTTTAAACCATTCAAGATTCTTTTACAAAGGTTTTTCATGAAAACTCATAATATATATTTTTCTGATAATGTTGATGATCATCTGCTAACTAACCAGACATTTATTATATTTTTTCTTGTTCGCATTGATGGAAAATTTAGTTCTAATGACAACTCTATTGTATATTGTTTTGATTCATTAAGTACTTTTTTAATACCTTCTTCTCTAAATTCTCAATAAATTGAATCAGATCATTAAAATGTTTAGTTGTTATATATTTTTTAGTATTCCGACACTATCTAGTATAATTGCCAACTTTGTTGGTACTAGTATATTAATCATATGCCAACAAAAAGATTCAAATTTTTTTTTTTTTTTTGAAAAATAAATTATATATTTATAATATGGTATTTGCATAATTGATAACTGATATATATTATGCTGATTGGATAGTACCTACAACAGTTGTGATTGTTCGATTTAGAATCCTTCACAAATTATAGAATTTAAAAAAAAATATAAACCAAAAACTTTTGTTTGATAATACTTGACTTAATTCTAAAAATTAACTCTAATTAAATAAAATTATAAGTACATATATTAATTGGTTAAATTATAATTATAATAAGCTATTATAATCAAATCATTAATTTGAAGTAGCTTGATGATAGTATTATGATGTTGGTTATTGAGGTCATATCAATAGTATCCTGGTTATAGTATGTAGATATACAACTGATATGTCTTCGTACTCAATAAAATTATAATTCATTATATTCATTATCTAAGGCAATAATATTTTTTTTTCTATTTATAATTGTGATAAATATTGAAAATTTGAAAGGGTTAAACTTAATTAATTTTGAATGTAACATAAAAAAAATATTTTACATAATCAGTTTTTATACTCATTTTTATACTCAGTTGTTTTGCCATTTAATAATAATGTTTAAAACTATTAATTATAATTTTTATGCATAACTAAAAATATGAAAGTTGTGTTGTATATAATAGAATAACGATGTTGGATACTAAATCCAATACTGTTATCAAAATTCCTCGAATTCGACCATTGTTTTCAACTTATATATAGTTGATAGATTGGATTTAACAGAAACTTTATCCAGTGCCTGTGTTAACTGATTAATCAAATTTATAAGTATTCATCCAAAATTACATAAAATTGCATGAAAAATTAATTTTCTATTAGCTAAAAGATAATATATCCTTTAAGTTTATAAACGCGATTTTAATTACTCGTATGCTATATTTGTTTGAATATAGAGTATTTAATGTAAAATAAAAAAATAACTGTAAAACCCAATTCGATTGTTATTTTTGAGAGAAGTGTTAACAACAGAAATATATACAAATCCTCATCATTTTTGTTAAAAAATTAGTCAGCAAGCTTGCGAGTATTTAAACATGATTTAAGGAAACTTTCAGATTAAAAGGTTTAAAATGACGTCTTAAAGTTTATCCACAAACTTGGCAACTTTTTTGTCGAGTTTGGAAAAAAACTATATGTACCTTAATTAAACTTGGCTAACTGTATCTAGTTAAAACGTGTTTTATTTATGATATTCTTCGGTGTGTAATTAATTGTTTAAGTGTTTTTTAAAAAAAATATATGCACTTAAAACTATTTTAATTTAAAATGTATTTTTTTGTGCCAAACACAATATAATTTATATTATTGCAAAACAGTGAACTTTTTTTATACTGCGCTGAAGCAATCGCTAAATCATCTGGAAAATATTATAGATGGAGACGTAAAATTCAAATAACGCTAAATGTTTCACTGTTTCATCCATGGTGTAATGTTTCCGATAGAAACTGAACTCAGACTATCATGGAGTCCGAATCGTTTAAAATAGGCTGACTCGGGTTGTCTACATGTGGAAGTATTTTTCACTGCATAAACTGCTGCAGTTAAAAGTACGGTCGAATGTTTTGGTCGAGGATAAAGATAATTCTCTCCTTATTTGATCAGTATAAACGGTTTTCAATAAATAAATTAAATAAATCTAATAATAACATACGGTGCACGTGGAAATAGCGATGCTTCAAGCTTATAGCCGTAGTCCTGGATGTTCGTGTACACTAATGTTCGAGGATTTCCGGACAAGCGCGTATCTAGATATTTCAAAAGAAGGTTGTTATTCAAAATTATACACAACAAGATAAATACTTTACGTATACTTTATTGTACAAGCGAACAAACACATTAGTACATTACACATGAATATCTATCCACGTGTTATACACTATTGTACGAGAAAATATTTAAATATTTAATCAAAATTTCAAATATATATTTTTGTCATATGTACCTAATTTAAATCACACGTGATGTGACACAATACCACGGCTTTGGTTTATTAGACAAAGCGGTGTAATGAGAAGCCGAATCTCGGCTTTACATTATTGTTAGGTATATATTTCGTTATGATAAATATGTTTTCGTCAAGGTATATGATGAATTTTTACCTTTATAAGACTTCAGTATAACACGGTTATAATAGGGGGGGGGGGGGGGTGTAATTATACCTGTAACACCACCCTGGCTACACATCTGCTTCTGAAACTTATGATACATTTTCATCCAAGGATATCAAACACGAAATCGTGTCTAGTATTGAGATACCCACACATATATATATATATATATATATATATATATATATATTTATACTTATGTATGTATGTACCTATATTTACGAAAATATTTCTTGTGTAAGACATGTACCAACTACAGAATATATATTTTACATGCGTGTCATGTCGACAGCAGAAATATGTATTCGCGTGTACACACAGATATTGTCCGTGCAAAGTGTCGTCATCGTTGTGCACAATGTTATTTATACGTATACAATAATTTTCACTATGCGTAGTTTTCCGTATATAGCACACACATGATGAAATTCACTTTTTACTTAAATAAGAGTGTTCGAGTTGCATTTCGATCAAAAAAAAGTGATATTTATGTTTCATAACACAATAATAAAAAACAAAAATTAGTAAGTGGTTAATACTCCTAAATAAATATAGATAAATAAATGAATAAATGCATAACCTGGAATATTATTATATTTACAAAGTATGATTGATTTAGAATAAAAATTAATCATCATGTATATATAAAGTCAATAAAATCATGATTGAATATGAATAAATAAAGGAAGGAGTACATTGAGAAAAATTAGTCGTTTAACGAGAAAATTATTTATTTATTTTATTAGGAAAGACTACTTAAGATAATTTACTTATAGACATAGATATGTATAAAAATATAAATACTTCGATTTTCATTATTTATTAATTGAGAAAATTAATTGATATATTATTTTTGAAATCGATTTTTACATTTTAAAATATTATTATAAGTTTTTATCTTTATTTCATATTATATGTTTATTGAATTATTTAAGTACGAGAATTTTCAAAAGAAAGGGAATTTTTCACAAATTTTTTAATTTTATTATTTATATGTTATTAAAATATTATTAGTTTTAAAAGAAAATTTTTTATCATTAGTATTATTATTTAGAAGTTTAGCGATTTGTTCAGATATATTACTTTAATGTTTCATTTTTTTTTTTATACTTTATTGATCGTACATTAAAAATATAATAATATTATTTATGTATATTAACTATTTGTTTACATATTTTCATAAATAAATATAATGTTATTATATTTCTTATGTTTATTCACTTTAATCAGAATATTATGTAAGAAAATCAATAAAAAGCAATGAAAATTATATTGTTTTTATTAAAAATTATATTCATTTTTTCGATGTAAGTACTTATGTCTTATGTAAATGATCCTTAGAAATAATCATAATGTTGTGGAGCTACATTTTGAGTTGTCATACAAAGTACAATTGAACCCGTAAAAATACCAAGGTATGAAGATAATATTTCCAACTTGCCGTAGGATACAACATCAAAAATATATTAAAAATATTTTCAAATTTATTTTGAATCAAATGATCAGTCTATAATAATACAATGTCATTAGATTTTGGTTCTTTAAAAAATATCATATACTCATGCAAGTAATAGCTTATATACGATTGTATAAATAATATTTTTTACTTAAAAATTAGTTTAATTTTATCATATGATATTTATTATAGTTATATTAATGTTCAAACATTTTTCTTGATTTTCTTGATATTCTGCGTATCTTACCTTTTTTAATCATTTTTTTTAATCCAATTTTAACTCTACCAATTATATAAAATATAATTATAACCATAATTTATGATATGCCCTTATAGAATAGGTATGGAGAGGCAGAAAAAGCAAACATTGGTTTTAGTATTAAAACCTTTCTAAAAACCCAAATTTAAAATGAACGATATTTTTTTTTTATTTTGAGGGTCATGATATAATTGTAAAATATTTGAATAAATAATTGACTACATCTTGCATAGATACACCCGAAATTATGACGATTTACTGTACTAGAATATTACCAAAAGTGCGATCGACTATTAATTGTATACGTTTATCCCAAATATTCCTAGAATAATAGCAAAAAACAAAAAAAAAAAACATAAAACATAAAACTTCGCTAACTAAAAATTTTTTCTCGGTCAAGTTATGTTTGTATTTTTATTACACTGAAAAATATGAACCAAATAAATTCAAATCTTTTTCTATTAAATTTATTTTATTCTCATTTCCTCGATAAATAAAAATGTGAATCGTACATTATTGCGTGTAGTCAATTTCTTATAGAATCTAGATTAATCATAAATATATAAATATACATATATTTGCATATTTATATTTTGAAAATATAATTTAGCACGCCATTATTATTTATGTGACCATGTTTCGAATTCATCCAAAATGATTTATTTTTATGTTTTATGTTTTATATTTTTTACCATTTGAATATTTTAAAATTTTTAATTAATATTGATTTTCAAATGTTTTTGAATTAAGCTCTAATTTAGAAATTCCATTTTTTCAGAACAAATATTTAACACACATTTCGGTTGTTATATTAGGCATAAAACTTTATTAATCAATAACATCAAGATCTTAAGTGGTAGAACAAACGCTGATGCACATACCGTTAAAAAACTTCATAAAATTATACCTACTAAGAAGTATGGTAGAAGAGAAAAGTGGAAGACAAAACTAAAGAACCTATTAAATGAGTCAAACAATCAATGATTCAGGAGCCGATTCGAAAACAATTCAAGGATATGGTATACATAAATAAATCGTGGAGAAATTATAATATTTTAGACCAATTTATGGATTTAAAACTAAAAAAACTATGCATGTATTACATATCTTCAGTTGCGATTATCATCATGGTACATATATGATTAATTATTTTCTTAAAATTCTTAATTATCTTTTCTAATAATAATTAAATATTTAAAATATACTTCTAAGATGAATATAAAATGAAAAGTCACTTTATTGTCCGTCATTCAGCATGAACCAGACAGAATAAAAACCAGACCCAATAAATTGCGAGTAAAAAAGCTGTTCAAATTAGAATCATTTCAATGATTTAAACCAAATGAAACATAAAAAAATTCAATTTTCGATTCATTAAATATAATTGAGAGCAGTCATGGCAATTTCTAGGGCAATTAATTTTTATTTGTCTTATATATAGTAAGTAGGTTGTTGTTTGAGTAGAAAACTCGAATTCCCATTTACATTTATAATGTTTTATTATATTTTAACGTTATAAACGTGTCATGTTCAGTAATTGTGGTCAACACAATTCTGTCATTCCATCAAGTCAAATTAAGGCAAGTTAAAATACATAGTAACTAAATGTGTGAATATACAAGCCGTTGTATGACACGAAATCAAATTTATTGGACAGTGAAAATAATTTTATTTTGTCATAGAATACGCAGATATTATTTTATCACTATTATTTTCAAAACTAAAACAATGCATAAAATACGCGTTAAATTAATGAATGAAATTTTAACATCGTTAAATTATTATCATTAAACATATTTAATATATTTATCGGAAAAAACAAAGATCTAATATCTAACTTTTTAAGAAGCGAACTGTTGTTCAATGTCCCACCCATAAAAAAAAAAAGAAAAAAATATTATAATAAATATATATATATAGTTTAGTCGAAAAGTGTAAAATTGAATAATTTTACAGTTTTTTGTTAGTTGTAAATTTTTTTAATGTTATTATTATTAGAGAAAAGCATGCATAGTTAAATCACCTTGCTGTATTTCTATACGTATTTAGTTCGAAAATTTAGTAGGAATCCGTGAAGGTAAAACTTAACGAAAAGTTTCATTTAGTTAAGTTCGGGATTATTGTACGAGACTGAAAGGATTATAAAAATATATATAATGTATCATTTATGCTGATGTAGGTAACGAAATAATATTTTCCGGTCGTTGGAGATGATTGCGTTCCGTGGAATACGTATTAAAAACGTCTTAGTTTTTGTTTTCCGCGATTATAAATGCGACGAATGGCAATGAGTTTTTAAATCAAGGCCGTGCGCTGTACGCGTATTATACATAGAAGTATAAATTGCTTTCGTAATATAGGTACACTGTTTTATTCAATGATTGAATTTTTAACTTTCGGTATATTGTTGTTTTCCTCCCTCCCTCCCTCCCACGCAATGCTGTTTATATATCGCAATGATTATTCGATTCATATATTCGCTAGATCGGGAAGACAGTAAATTTAACGCAATTAAAGCTTATACTATTCTATTAATCGTTAAAATATTATTTACTCACTAGTAGCCTTATTCTTATAATATTTATATCTTATAAAATGCATGACCTTGGAATTTAATTTTTTGAAAGGGTACATTGGTGTTTCTCGCCGACGTGATTAGCTGTGCAATATACATTTTTCCATTTTAGTTAGATGAGTAATAAATAACGTATTTTTCAATACAAATTTTTTATTTTTTTATGCTAACTGTAAAACTTTGAAATTCCGTCAATTTCCGGAAAGTATAAACAAATGAAAACGTAAAACTTTCTTCAGATAATCATAAACAATATTTTATTGTTTTGATAACGATATTTATGGAAAATTAAAAAACTGAATCCGTTTCATTAAAAATACTCATAAATGGAAACGTGTACTCGGAACTAAAATATGTATACGGTTGATATACAATATCTTTATACCACCAATAATATTTCGTATCTTATAATTCTTGGAACTAACAAATACCGGAAATAGTGTTTTTAAGCATTTTTTTTTTCTCTCAGTCGATTTTATGTTGGTATATTTTATTTAAAAAAAATAATAAATAATCGCATTTAAAAAACGACCCAGCTCAAAAGTTAGTAGGTATAATATATTCAACTATTAAGCATCCCACGTAGGCAATTTATATTATTATTCTTATTTATTTATGCGTAACAACCCGATTATATAAAATTAATAATAAATTATATAGTATATATAAATATAATAATGATAATATTTGATAAAAAAAATCTACATACAATAATTATTATAAATATATTTAAGTGCATGGATACTAAGTATAAAAACTTAATTATACATAAATGTAGAAAGAATACAATTAAAATAAAAAAAAATATTTGTTAAACATTAGCAATGGAAATCATTTAATATTTATATATTTAAAATGATGCTGCATAATTATATTTATAATTGTTCAGATATTAAGTACTTTTAATGGATGGCCTAGTTAGAGGAAAAAAAATATAAAAAAAAAAAAAACTTACGACAGAAATGTAATCAATTTAGTAGTTTAAACAAACATTTTAAATCACTAATATTTCTTCTGTTTGATGAACTCAGGTTATTAAATGTATTTAACAGTGGCTTAAAAGACGAATGAAGGACATGTATTATTACTAATTACTAAGTACTAAGAAAGCGATTTTGAACGTTCCCAATGGATTTGGTTGGCGTAATTAAATAAGGAGATCCAACTACTAAATTATACTCAAGCTTAAATCTTATAAAGAACGAATAGAGGTTTTAATGCATTTTGGTTTTCAGCCTATACTAATTCTAAAATAAAATAAGACGCTTTGTTAATATGTAAGATGTGATTACCAAAGGAAATATTCGATTGTTATATTACACCAAGATCATAGAAATCATTTACGTGATGTAATGTTTTAGTTTGAATTTTAATGTATCTTATAATATTGTAATACAACAATTTTACATTAAATTGAATAAGTAATTAATAATAGATTTTTACAGTTTTCCAAAACCAAAATATTATTTTTAAATATTCTGAAGTCATATTTAAAACTTAAGTATAATTGCGGATACTCATGAAAACAATTAGTTTTGACTTATTTATAACATTAAAAAATAATTTTTCAACTATAAAATAGTACATAAAAATATTGTACCATCTTCCCAATAATTAAAGGCATACTTACTCGTACATATAATAGTAAAACTGCAAACATAAAATAAATATCAAAACAAATAATATAAACGGTCATGGGATGAGGTTTAATATTATTTCCAAATCTTTCCTTGCGCTCAAGGTAACTACTGAAGGAAAAATAAAATAATTTATTCAAAGTACTGAAAGTACATCAATCTAAAAAGTATGTGACATAAAACTTTCTATGCGGCTTATTTATTAAAAAATATTAACTCAGGATTTGAAAATACAATTGTGTCCGACTTTCATCTTGTTCAACTTTCGCAAGATGATTCGTTATATTATTTTAATAATTCGATTGCAATAAATAGTACCAAATCAAAATATGATTTTGAATATTATGGAGATTATCCATGTTAATACAATTTAAATAAATAAAAATGAGTGTTTAAATTTTTTTCCGAAATTTACCATTGATTTTTTCTACAATACTCTGGTACTGAAATAAATCATTCAAATTTACCATTTTCACTTTGAATTAAAGAAATTTTGACGAAAATATTGAACTAAATTATTCAATTATTATGAAAATATCCCACGGTTTCACTTATATAGTTTGCAAACGTATTCGTATATTGTAATAACATTATAGGTATACTGCAGATATTGGTATCTGGTATCAATCTGTAGTTTGATATGAAACCAGCGAAAGTATACATAGTGTATTACTGAATCAAACTCCATTATTGTCTTATGGTAATTGATAAAACCAATGTTAGCAAGCAGTAGGTACAAAAACTCGGTAATTTTATTTCTATTATACTGAGGTTTACATACGTATTATCGCTTCCGTGTAGACTGCAAAATTATTACTACACCCCCAACCAGCCACACATTAACTTTTTTTAAATCAACATTTTAGAATTTAAAACTAGTTTTGTCGCAGTACATTCATAATCACTCTTAATTTTCGAATCGTTAAATATTGAAATATCAAAATCAATGTCGTATTATAACGAAAGGCGATTGAAGTATAGTAACATAAGGGCGCTCAAATGATCTTCGGAATACCTGCAATTCGAATGACAAAAAAGTAACCTTAGTAATCGTGTAATTTTAAACGGACTATTATTATAAAAATATTTTATTATAATTTACCAAATTTCTACTAAAATTCGATTAATGATTCTAGGATTAGTTGTATTTTGTCGTACAAATAACCTAATGAATACTGCAATGAATCTTATCTGTGAGTATAAAAGTACTTCATGGTTCGCATCTTAATCAACAGATCGTGAACAACTTTCAATTATTAAATTATTATTAATCTATGTATATTCCATAAGAATTGATGCATTCGTGGTATTAGAATTGTTGCGGTTAGGTTGCGGCTCCATTGTCAAAAAAAACAAGAGAAAAAAAACTGATTTTTACGTGATCCATATGAGAACACGCTTTCACTAAAATGTATTATCACTAAATTTTGATAATAAAAGACCATACGTCAATTGGACATCAATTTGTCTTTAATCTCCGAGATCAGGTTAGATTAGGTCAGTAAGATTTCCTTATGTCGAATGACGGTTAAAACTTATTTATTACGTACGGACTTCAAGCTAACATCGTCAATTAGGGTGTTACAAGTCTTCGACCTGTGACAGAGATCATAGCAAAGCGCAAGCAAATTCTTAATTATTATATTATTGACGTCACATTTTAAAAAACAAAAACAGTTATTTAAATTTGAATCGTTCAATATAATAAGTTTTCCCGTACTCGTAATCTGTAAACTAATAAACCATTAGTCTTAGTCATGCAAATCGTAATGACAACGGAATTGTTACTATAACGCCGAAAGATATTTGCACGAATTAGGCTTTTAACAGTTATTATTTTATTTACGGATACATTTTTTAATCTAACTGTATGTAAGGATTTTATTTACAATATTTTTTCTGGCATCAAATGCCTAAGCCAGTAATGTGTTGGTGCATCAGTAACCATTTCAACCAACACAGATTATCGTCATATAGCTGTACGCTCAATTCTATTTTCAAACATTAAACACAAACATGATTACCATCCTTCCCAAGTTAGACATTTAATTGAAACCACATTTTTCTTTTGAGTCTAAATTAATTTTTTGATCAAGTTGGTTAAATTATACTCACGAGGTATGAAATATTGTAATATGGATTGATAAAGAATTTTGTGAATATATATATATATATTATATTATATTATATATAATATATATATATATATATTATAGCAATAAAGGTTCAATTAATTTATTCTATATCTACAACAATGTATACACAATGTATGCGGCATATACACAATATTAACGGAAAAAATGTTAATTTTACGTACAAATGATTTTATTCTTTTCTCCAGTTCTTATTCATAATAAGAATTTTTATTGAAAAAGTTTTGAACATAAATAGTAAGCCAAATAGTTTGGAAACGTATTATTATGATATTTTTTACATTTTGGATTTGAATGTTTGTTGTAAAATCTAAAACTTTACGAAAACAAACGTGAATATATACAAATAAATAAAAAGGCCAAATAAAATATTTTGCCAAAAACCATCAACAAGAGAGGTGCTTTAAATTTAAAAAATAATGTCTTAAAGTTTTATAATATATTGTTTATTAACTGACGAGCTTATATGTTTTTTTTTTCCTATGAAATTTCTCTTTTGAAAAATTATTTTATAAATTATTTAATAATTGATATTACTTAAATACATCACAATTGTAATGAATCAATTTAGTTTCATGTTTAACCATATGCTCTGCTATCCCTTAAGGTAATAATTGTTTATTAAACATCAAATTTACTCTAAGAAGTAAACATGAATTCACTATTGAAAATCCAATTTTTAATTACTATTTTATAATATTAATTATTCTACATTCACAACCAATCTAGTACAAGCCAATGTTTATTTTCTATCATTGCTATTTATTCTTCCAAAAAGAGAGAAAGAAATTAAGTGAAATAAAAGAAAATACTGGTTAATCATTTTAGCCTTTTAAAGTATACTAGCTATAAATGTATCCAACACGACCTTAATTCAGTGTGAAATGTATTAAGTAAACTGTTATCCACGTCTAAAACCTTGGTAATTCCTCATCGGATTATAACCGTAGAATGTGCTAGTGTTATTATTATTATTAACAGGATTAACCGATTTCGGGCAAACGTTTTCTGCAAAACAGGGTTTGACAGCATGAAAAATAAAATAAAATAAAATATGAAAATTATTTCAAAATGTCGCTGTGGTTAGAAAAGAAATTAAATCATAATTATATATTTAATTCTCACTATAAATAACTATTGTATATTTATCTGGTCATTGACAGGGTTTCCATTATTATATGAGTACCTATATAGGTATATATAGCATAATAACTCGCACAACCGATCACGTTACGAAATTACGTGTTGCCGTGGTTACCGTGATGTCACATTGTAGATATTATACAAAAACATTATTTCGTCCATATATTTTAGCTTAAATAATCGAATTTAGTGAGAGGTATTTATTTTTCTACTTTAAATTAATATATTACATTTCATATTGTTTTGATACAATGACGTTAAATTAATTAAATCATCATTATGTATAACATATTTGGTTAGGTTAAACGTTATTTTATAAATAAATTTATATGCATACACATATAATACATGTTTAAAGGTCAGGAATCAATATTTTATCACTTCATATAACCTAACCTAACCTTGCCTAACCTAACCTAACCTTATCTAATTAACTAAAAAACTTTGAAGCAACTTCTAACCAAGCGATTTTAAATATTTCAGTGTTATACAGTAACTATAATCAGGTAATTCACTATACAGTCACGTTGAGTTACTGTTCAAGTTTTTTAAATATCAATAACATAAAAATATATTCTTGCTTTTAATAAAAATTAATTTGAATTACAATTGTAGAAGTTTTGATTGTTATTTTCTGAATTTTAACAAGGATAAAATAACTTACATAAATATAGCTTTAAACAAATGTCTTATTATTATTATTATTATTAGGTTTCAAAACTAACCTATTTTTAACTCAGTTTTTTTTTTTTTTTTTTTTTACTTCACTAGGATTGCTTTGGATCCTTTTCCTTTTTCGTTTATTAACAAGAAAATATTATTTTATTTTTTCAATGATAAATAAATTAAATTTCAATAAAGAAAATGTAGTCTAGAATCTAGATTCTAGATATTATTGCCTTACCAAGAAATTACATTAACCGAAAATAGCTCTTTTTTCAAAATATAGTAATACTACAGCACCGTTTCTACTTGGAACTATTCAAACAAGTAAGAAATTGCGGGTTACACATTTTATTGATCCATCAATATTACTCGAATGATATCATATCAAAAAGTCTAAATTATCATTTTATAATTAACATTTTTTCAATTTTTTTCCTAGCCATCTCATTAATACAATCGTAGACAGCTGATAGTAATTATTATTGTAATGAATAATTTATTTTTGATAATGCTACTGTAGTGTATATGTATAGTTATTTCAACTACATAGAATCATGTGGTAAAGCAACCGTATTAAAATATAAAATAATATTATGGTAATATTTCTCGCGTTCATTTAATTTCCGAACGCGGGATTCAAAGGTCATAGGACTCACTCGGAATTTGACCCGATCGGATGTACAGTCGTGCAATATCGGTCGAGGATTTCGTGTATCAGGTGAGTTCTCATGAATACAGATACCGTGATAATCACGTTATCACGAATCACATATCACCTTATTTTAATTCTAAACAAAACTTCAAGTACTTAACACAAAATTATTAATTTTGTCGTTAATAAAAACGGATATACGTACTTTGGATTAACACGCATTTCACGCGACACACGAATTAAGAGCTCTATTTCGAACCGTACAAAAAAACGATTGAATGCATGGCTACCATCGTTGAGATTCATAAACGTCTCACATTGTATATTATGCCTAAGATGCACCCGCAAGTTAAATGCACTGCTCCTCTGAACGATGAATAAGTATGGTGTCTGTGCATTCATACATCCCAGCGCATGGGATTCACCATTCTTCCGCCAATTTAACAGTCGTACCTTCGGGTTTTTATGTTAACCCCGCAAACTAGAGGTATAACTTTTGACATGCAAAAACTTTCACGCTCGTATATTATACCCTCTGTAGCTCCATTTATAGTACGTACATCTGTGTGCGTACAGCACGGATACAATACGTAAGTGTGTGTGTTTGAGTGTGTTGTTTTGATTTATTTTTTTTAACTTTTGGAGACTTCATTGAAAGCTCGATTTCACCATACTCGAAACGACACCCTATAATATATTTGTACCTACTGTCTTATATAATTTACGATTTTACACAAGAAACGTTTAAATCTTGTATTGTCGTATACTTGAATACTATTTGAATACTATATTATAGACCCGACTCGACGGACAACTGTGTACACATTTACAAGTGCACGTGCTCTACACTACATGTATATGGTAGGAGTGGAATCATAGGAACGTGCAGACTTGTATTTCAAAAGATGCCTACAATAGTTTTGGGCCCTATCTTAACAAAACGTATTGATATACTCCATAAATTATAATGTGTAAATAATTAAATAAACAAAATTTTAATTTATTATTTAATATTGTGGTATATTAATTCCAATGAAGATGTTTTTTCCTGAATCTCGTATATTTTTCTCAGGTAGCTTCTATTTATTTATGATTTGTACTTTTTTAGCCAACTGTTGATGTATCATAAAAAAATTTTTTAGACGAAAATTTAATAAATTTAGTTTTATTTTTTTCTATTATGAAATATCATTCATTTTTTACTAAATATTTTACAATAAATTATATTAAATTTTAACAACACCAGTTAAAATATGGATCTCTTACTTTTAGTCTTAAATTTTAGGACTCCATTAAAAACATTTTGTGCCTGGGCACACCTATACGAATATAATATAATTATAAAATATCGTTTAATATAATTAAAAACAGTAAATAAATAACTAAAATAAAGTGGTATAATAAGTGTAATAATTCCAACAACCCACAATTCCCCCCCTACATTATAAAACGTGTAAATATCAACTTAGTAATGGATGTTGTATGACTATAAATAAACGAACCTGATGCGTATTATGATAATGGTACGAAGAGATGTTGATGATTGTTATATCATCTGACAACGTATTCAAACAATATTTCAATTTGCCAATTGAAATATCCGCAAACCTATTGTATTGGAGATAATTAATTGACCGGTTCTATTCAAGTAATTTTGAGAGGGCTGCAGACGCTCTTGATTTGAATAGATAATAGTCGTCTGTAAACATCATCATATGAAGTGATTAATGTAATATTGTTGTTATTATCATAGATACTGCTATATCTATGAAAGCAATCAATTTGCAACAATATTCTAAAAAACTTGATATATAGTTCTTTTATGTATCTATAGCCGAAGAAAAATTCAATATTTATGTAAAGCGTCATAATTTTTATTAATTATTATTTATACAACCTCTAATTAAATTTATAATTTTTAGCCTAACAAAATTTATCTTTTGCAGTCAATTATATTAATATTATTTTTTATATTTTACGGGTATGAATCTTGTTATATAATTAAGTATCACTTGTGGATAAATTGTGGGTTGATTAATTCTGTGATGGTAAATATAAGGTTTTAAAGGTAAGAAGAATGAAAATATAATAAAATATAGAGTATTTGGTGTAGAAATTATTTTAAGATACATACAAATTCCTACGTGAAATAATAGAATATTTGAAAACATTTAATTAGAAACTTTTGTAAGATTATTACGAACTACATATGTATCATTAACATTGTACTTTAGTTTAACAAACCATGTCTTACTTTTACATGATATGCAAACGTTCATTTTCATTCATTAAATAATTAAGTTAAGCTCAGAATTGTTGAGATAATTTTGAAAAAGAGTATATTAAGTTCGATAAAAAAAATAATAATATTATATAATATACTTATATTCATACACTTGGAAAGTGCGTCCAATTACGTATTATGTATATTTCAAACAATGTATACCCATGGATATAATCTGGCCACTTTGCGATATGTCCTGCAGTTTCTAATAATTGAATTTCGGATACAATGATAGCTATACAATATATTAGAATAGTGTGGCCCATCTATTCATCGCAATATCAATCCATCGTGCATCGATTTGTTTCGTGGTCGGTATGTCGCAGGTAAAATATATTCTACTGTAGGCCAAGTCAAATGGTTCACGCCCGCAAGCCGATCCCTCTAGAGTCTAGACGATTGATATAATGTATAATACTATGTTTACGGTGAAAATATTGCTATTAATTATCATCTTAACCACCGATACCCGTATTTTCTTCAGTGCTTTTATGTCATCTGTTCTCCGTTATTTCCTGCGTCCTGAGTGCTTGCTTCCTTATCTAAATTACAATATATATGTGACCAAATTTTTCTATAAATTTTATTAACCTCTATCACTCGCAAACATCGTAATGCAATGTTAATTTCAATTAGGGTTCTTCAATTATATTATAAAATAATAATAATATTAATAATAATAATAATAAGTATTTTACACATTGAGCACAAAATCCGAAAGAGCACTCCAAGTGTGACACTCGTCAATTGGCATGTGGTTTTATATCTTACACACGATATAAACGAATAAAGTTAACCGTTCAAATTTCAACGAATTGATTTTCATAGTAAATTTATCGGTAATAAAAGTCATGCAATATCAGCCGATGTTAGGAAAATGGTGCATTTCACTCGTTTGTGATTTTCACTCGACGAGTATGACATTTAAAGCAACATTTCGAACAACATTTTTAGCAAAACCTCTAAAAATAGAATATATTTATGTCAAGAAAAAATATACAGATATTATTATTATCATTATTACCTTGATCGAAAAATTGAATGAGCCTATTTACTAAACGTAGAGGCGGTTTATGCGATAGAATTTTTTTATATTACATTATATAAGTGAATTATTTTATTTTTTATGTAACACGTGTGTGTATTAAATACATTTTGTATCTTGTGGCTATATCTGGGTATAGCATAAGCTCAGTAGTGTTCCAATAGTATTAAACATAATTTATTATTTATTTATAATAAATATACATATACAAAGATAAGCATTCGATGTTTTAAACTGTTGGTATTTGTCGATTACTTCCAATGTATATTAATAAATCCCACAAATAAAAATTATGAGCACTTCATTCAATTTGTTAAATATTCCATAGTTTAACCTAATTGAAACATAATTTTTGGTAATCATAATTAATTTGCTTGTATTGGTTATTATTATCTATTAAAACATTGACATATATACTTATATATATTTATTTATTAATTAACGATTAATTAACCAATCAATCAATATCATTTAACTTCTTTTTACTGATGAATTATGAATATTGTTTCTTAATTATTATAGAGTAATCGTTAACTTAATTTAATTTTAAATGATTTTGATATTTTAGTATTATGAGATTTAGTACACTCAAAGGTTGCTTACAGCAATTCTCATATAATATTTCTAATAAAAAAACAAAATAATAATTATAAATATAATTTTTATGCTTATAATACACGATAAAATATCTTTGTAAAAATTATGATTATAATTGTATACAACACAACCCTTTATTTCATAGAATATTTTTTTTACTTATTGATTTTTATTGATTATTTTATTTAAATTTTTCATTCGATCCTCAATTAAATTTATTAACTATCCATAAAAATAAACTATAGTTAAAAATTAGACCGACAAAGAATCGTTGTAATTTTGTACTTTTGTACATGCCTTATATATGAAATAAAATAATTGATAAAACTTGATTTCATACACTTCTAAATTAATTTTTCCGAAACCAGTTTACATTTAATACACATTGTGTATTTGTATATTTCAATGAAACAAACTAATTTTTTTTTGCCTAAATTGAAAATATTCTATGTCATGATATGAACAATGTTCATTGAACATACATAAGGGACTAGTTATAAGTCTACTACTAAGATGGAAACTCACGTGACTAAAAAAATAAATATTACACTATAATATCTATTTGTAAAAATTTGACTAATTGACAAATACTATACATAGATTGCAAGTGTAAACGTGTACTATTATCAGCGTTAGCACAAATTTGTAAAAATACAATGCTTTTTATTTACTTAATCACTGAAACGTGCAATAACTAACACTACAGAAACGAGTTCTTCACGGTGAACTGCTCTGCAATAACAGTGATGGTAAACGATTGGAAATATCAAATAATAAATTGGATCAATAACGTGTATAACGTGTAAGATCAATATTATTTAAACAAATGAGAAAAGCAATAATATGTTCTATATAATATTATCGTATTGATTTCAGACTTTGATTAGCATTCAATTTCTTTAATAATATAATACCTATGTATGTTAATTTAAGTTTATGGTATTCGTTTGAAAGATAGGAGTATATTCATGTGTTATTAGTCGTATAAAAATTAATACTAAAACATAAAAACATGCAATATTATGATACAATAAAACGTATTAAACTATGTGATACATTAGATTCAATTACAGTTTGAATAAAAATGATCAGTTTGGTTGAAAAGTTTGATTGCAATCGATTGCAACCGCCAGTATAGATATAAATGTGTAAATTAGATCGCCAAATATCAACAATTTGATCACTCTTACTTACATATACATATGAGAAACGAAGAACTATTTATTTATTAAAAGTAACGGATTAAAGTACGACTGATTTACGCCGGGATATCAATCAAACGTGTTTCGAAATACATAACATATAGAAGATGTGTTAAATACTGCATTATTTAAAAACTTAAGGTGCCCGTGGAGTACACTATTTTATTAAATAGTTAACGTTCGCGAAGGACAAGAGTACAGTTAACATTAATACGAACATAATAATATTAAACTTGGAGGATACATATATAGTTAATTATATTATATTTAAGACATTATACATTAATTTCACCTTATTATCAATAAAAAAGTCATCATTTTTTAATTCGTTGCAAAAATTTAACATTCGATTCATAGGGCTGCTTAGAATAAAATTGTTAGTTGGTGATACAGAATAAAAAGTTCGAAAATTACGAGTGGTAAATTGTGGTACATTTAAAGGAATCTTTTGCAATAATTCAGGATAGTCAGTTAAACCATTCAGAAGTTAATAAACAAAATATGCATTAATATAATTTCGTCTAGATTTCAGTGAAATCATATTAAACTTTAGCTTTAATTATGAAATGGGATGACTGGCCAAATCAAATTTATGCGCTATTATATGAATGAAATGTGTTTGTAACTTTTTTATCCAATAATCCTATTTGTCAAGGATTCCAAACTGTTGAACCAAATTCTAATCTAGATCGGACCAATGCATATTATAATGTTTTCAAACAATATATATTTTAAAATTGTTTACTATTTTGTTTAATAAAACCTAAGTTTCTGTAGGCTTCTCCGCATATGGTATTTATGCATGCATTGAAAGTAAGTTCAGATGATTATAAAATTCCCAGATTTTTGCTATTTTTTACAACTTTTAATTTTACATTGATAATAAAATATTCATTAACTAAAAGATTACGATCACGGCAATAAGAAATGTGTTGACATTTATTAATATTTACGTCTGAACCGTTATCTACGCTCTATTCTATAAACCTATTGATATCGTATTGATGGTGTTCTCGGTCTTCTAGATTTTTTATTATTAAAAATAGTTTTAAATCATCAGCAAATAGTAGGTATTTACAATGATGAAAAGCAAAACCTAAATCATTCATAAAAATTAAAAATAGAATTTAAGATGTATTGCCTCCTTGAGAAACTCCAGAAGCCACAAAAATGGGTTATGAAATACTATTGTTAACTTTAACTAGTTATATCATATCTTTTCAATTTACTTTTGATACATTTGCGTGGGCGTGTAAAGAAAACACTAACAATATTTTCACAGGAAATAAGTATTCGGTTGGAAAATCATTGGAAGCCTAGCAGAAAAATTTTAATTTGTTCGATTGTTCTAGGTTGAAGTAGTTTAGGGAAATATTTTTACATCTTCACATACACATACTTAACTGTATAGGGGTTCGTTCATAAATCATATTTTGCAGCTTTAATTAATTCCTTTTATGCTAGACGGGAAAGGTTGAGACCCAATTTGGTTTCATTTATTTATTTTAAAACTTTTTCACCGACTAAGATCTACCTTTTCCCGCGTTATTTATAAATGTATTCAAGTAACACACGACAATGCCTTGTCGTCTATAATAATCTTTTAAGTTTGTATAAAAAAATATAATGATACTGTTGAATACTATTCCAAATCATTACCACCAATTTTTTTCTAATGTTTTTCAATGTAACTTCGTTATAGTATAGTTTAAAAAAAACAAAATGTCGATTAATATTTGTTTTAAATAATTTTTTTTTTTTTATTATTTTTTTCTATCGTAAGGCGGAAAGCCTTACCTGAAAACCCAGAAATAAAAGAAAACTGGTCCCGTGACCTATAATAATATAAAGAAAATGTTTTCATTAATCATTTGAATTTTAATTAAATAACAAATTATAAAGGTTTTGCTAATAAGCTTCTTCCCCCAATCATGTTTCTCATGTCAATTATATTCATATTAGCATTATATTTAATTAATGTTATGTTATTGCACACATTGAAAATGTTTTCTTTGATGAAAAAATACCAATTTTTTTAAACCACTGTTGAAAGCTTTGATCGCAACAGAGGACCATATTTTCCAAGTTAACTCTGCCTTCCTTATTAGCTACTATGCTTTATTGCAATGGTCTGCATTCAATTTATTACAAATAGATTTTCAATGAATTGAAATAATTTCAACTAATTTACATTATCGATAACCTATTTTACTTAAGTAGAACTCGAATGATTACACCAACTCTTTATGGCTGCCGTCCTCGTTGATCCTTCAAATTTTAACCGATAGCGTATATTTTAAAATCAACGATAATATTATACAAATTCCTCAATGTGAAGAACACCAGTGACAACATGCTTACGCGTGCATTTTAAGAATATTTCAGAGCGTGCACAACGCACACAAAAGTTTCCACCGTATTCACACGCGACGCAATAAAATACATATGGGCGAATATATTTATATGTAAGACAAAGTATCGGTCAGCAGTCCCGTGATATGTGGTGTGTGACACTCTCGGTGATTCCGGGTCATCGAACAAAACTAATTGGACGTTTTCGAATGGTCCGGTCAGGACTATATTGCCCCGCAGTGACCTAGGACGAAAAACGAAGAAAACGACGACAACACGCCCACACCTGAACATGTATTGACGGTAAAGTAGACAATGTATATGGAATATGGTATACGCAGCTATGTACCACACTATATAAATACGTTTTTCATATATTTACTATCGAGTTACATAAACGTATATGGAATGGCTTACTGTGATATCACGATAGAAAAATATCGGTAGACATTGTTTTGTACTAGTACAGCCGACAAATAGAAGAGGAATATACTAGATATCTAATTACCTATTAGCTGGTTCAAGGTTTTACAAAGATTTCTAAGAATTTAATTGTTGAATATCGAATAATCGATTTCATAACTAAAGCTAAAGACATCTAGTGGAAAAGGTACACGTATCCGGTAGGTTTATTGATTAGTTTATAAAAAAGTTTAAACTGGATTCAACCTTTTAGACGACAATAAAACTACAACATTGTCATTCGATACTGGAATGTACTCAAAGCAGCCGTACTATAAACTTGACGTAAAAGAAATAGCTAAATTATAATTTTATGAAAACGAACAATTCAAAAGCTTAATTTTAGTTACAAATTTGAGTTTTTCCCCATATCGATTGATTCAATGTCATTTAAATGTTAATTTCATAAGTTCTCAAAATATTATTCAAATTATTATTTTTACCCACCGCCTTATTTCTCTCACTCAAATCATTCCTATTAGACTGCACATTCTCAATAAGATGTGAAGATGAAATTTCTGACTCGTATCCTATAAAATCAAGCATCCCTCAAGACAGTATCCTATCCCTGACTCTCTTTAATATATATACAGCAGACCTACGCCCAATATTTCAACACCACTTTAGCTACTTTTGCCGATGACACAGCCATAATTTCAACCAACTCCGAAATAGCCACCACTACAAAGAACTTCCAAGACCACCTAAACCAACCACAAGATTGGTCCAGCTTATGGAAAATTAATATTAACTAAAGCAAGTCTGCTCACATCTCACATCACTTTTATCCTCAGGCCTAAAACAATTCCCCCTGTTTACATAAATATCCAAATAATTCCAATGAACAAATCTGTCAAATACTTAGATCTCACTCTTGACCAAAGGTTAAATTGAACTGATTACATCAAAGCTAAAAAATTTCACTTAACCTTGGGCTTCACAAATTAACACCACTTCTCCGATCCAAAACCTCCCATATTAATAAGATACTAATTTACAAACATTTACAAACACATCTAGTACTAATGACATCATACTTACTTATTGTTTTTGTATACAGTTTGTAAATGTCTTTAAAAATAAAAAATAAATAAAACAAAAAGTGTTTAACAAGACTCAATTATATGTTTAACAATATAAAAAGTTAAGAAAAAAAAATTATCGACGGATATCGAGATATCACAGTGAACCGACCTGTGTATATGTATATATTACGTATATGTACACGTCCAGACAGAGAAAAAGCGAGAGAAAAACCCCTTGTGCACATAATCATGTATACTATCGTACAGATGGGACGTATTTTCCTCATCCCGTCTCCTATCCTTTCATCATCTCGTTTATCATTTTTCTATATACAATTATACACACGCTCACACACCCATACGAATATACACATTCACATGCAAATAAAATACGAGTATATATATATTGTGTATACATTAACGGACATGTGTGGAAATTACGGTTTTACGCGTGCACAAAATCATCGAATAAGAATATCAATTCCGTAAAATGTCAAATTTATTCCAGTAACTTGCATCGTTGTGTTTTTTATATTTTTATTTATTCTTATATAAATGTACGTATATAATAATAAACTATATACATATATTTAGAATTTTGCGTACCGCTCGTTACAAAGGTCGCCGTACGCAGAAATTTACATTTATTACACGGTTTAGTCGTAATAGCGATAACGGACGAACATAATACACTATACTATCGGGCGGTGGTCGCAAAAAATAATACCTTTTTTGTGGTTTTTACGACCGATTATTTCAAACGTATTCCGCCCATTCGATAAGAGGTGTAATCAATATGATATATAAGACTTTCCGTTTCATTTCAAACTTGACGCTATATTTAAATTAGATGAACTGTTTTTGCCTTTATAATCCGGAAGGAGAGTTGCGAAATAATATTGGTTTTATGATAATGATTTGTAATTTAACTTTTTTGCGTAAAAGGAGTAGGTACTCGAAAATAAGTCGTTACATCGAACAGTGTATTAACAGGATATTAGATGCTTTATTTGTTATTTTAAACGTATTGCTGTTGGAAATCATTATTAGTACTGAGTATGGAACAATCATATTTTATAATAAACACCCAGCTTATACTAAATGCATTTATGTATTTATTTGTTAGTTGTTTTGTTATTCATATACTAATTTTATTTATTTATGTTATGTATTTTATTTATATTATATATTTATTTGTTAAATTATTTTATTATGTATCCAGGGACTTTAAATTGTCAAAGGTCATTCATTTTAAATACGCTATTGCATAGTATTTTTCGGAAAATAATGCGTTTCTCTGAAACATTGTAAATATAAAGTTTAAAAAAATTAAATAAAAGTACGCGACTTTCTATTTAAATTTTACCGATTATAATTATTATTTCCCGAATATATTAATAATCTAACCAATTTTAAAATAATTATTTTATTGATAATGAATTTAAAAATTAATATAAAAATTGATATAAAGTGGTTTCACATTAAATTAAAACTTTTTCATGGTCGAAATTATAATTAATGAATCGTTTCAAGCGGAAGAAGATCCTTAGAACAAAAACAAGGAGATTGCTCTGGATACGCTTCTGACATTGGTGTACGTAAGATATTATGCGTAAAAAAAGTGTTTTTTTTTTTCAGCCTGCTCGCAGCCAGGTCAGAGCTCCTTATCTCTGGCCAGCAAACCGACTGGAAGAAAAGGGGAAGCGTAGATGAAGAGAGGTAGCTGAGGAATATTAATCCGGAAACTTTTTCGCCTTTTTAATGAATGCTTATTATTTTTCGTCCAACTGGCTAAACCAATTACTCGACACTGCTCTTTCGTATACATCCCGCGAGTTGGCTAGATTATTTTATTTTTTTTATTTTCATTTTTATTGCCACTATCACTAAAACTTAATTATATGTTTTATCATGTTGTGCACGCGAGTTTCACGAGATAATTAATGTTCCTATTATAATTTTATTCGCACGCTTTCAACGTACAATGCGCGTACGTAACATTATCGCGAACGATAAGGTATGCAATCGAAACAAAAACGTAACAAAAACGATTATCAAAACAATCGTACATTTACAACTCGCGTTCGAATATTATTATTGTATAAACCCTGGACGATTTAAACGTTTCCTTCGCTTATTTTAAAGCATCTTTGTCATCAAACGGCCTGATATTATAACGAATGTTGTTTTGTTGTTTCTAATTCACTGCACATTTTATCATTCTAAATGTATGGTATAATAGTATGTTTCATATTCATCAAATTAAACTGTTATACGATTTGCTGAGTACTGGTAAGAAAATTTAAAATAAAATAAGTCAAACCGTATAAATATAATGTAGTATGGATTTTTATAATAGTGTATCGTCAAATGAATGGAAATTTCAAAATGTTCTCGTTCACTCGAATTTATAAAATAATTAAAAATGTAAATAAAGATAGCAGAAATAATTTATTTTCAGTATTTTAGGTAGTTATTTTTCAAGTTCGATCGAAGTACAATCCCGTTTCATCAGAACTACTAGTAGTCAATTTTGAACTAACGTTGATTAACATTTTATTCTTAATAATTGAAATTAATAGTGTATTAGATTTAAATTTAGTATGCGAAATAAGAAGTTATAAATTATCAACATTGTTATATTATGAAAATTCAAAAAAAAAAAAAATTACTGTTTCCAAGGTAAGTCAATAAAATATATTTTAAAATATTTTAATAAATAGTTACTATGAACATATTAAGTTTACTACAGATAAGATAATTATAAAAATATGCAGTTCTATGGCCTTACAGTTTCCTAATACGAATACGAAACTTGAGTTAATATTATAACTGTTATAATTATATTGACCTCGCATTTCAGCTCGATTACCACAAGAAATAATGGTGGTATAGTTTTATACTTTGTTTTTTTTTTTTTTTTTTTTTAGAGTTTTTTTCCCCCCAAGGGCGGTATAATAATTTAAGAGAAACTTATAACAATTACAGAACGCGTGTATTTGTATATAATTATATCATTAAGCAAGAGCATCAATATTCATGTCTAAAACAACTTTTATTGTGTAATTCAATGAGCATAATATTTAAGATATAATTTAATGAAGAGACTACGCGCCATAATATGACGTTTTATGTAGAAGTATAGAAAGTAACACAAAAGGACAAAATCCAATTATAAAGGAATAAAGAAATTTTATGAAATACCAAAATGATATTATAACTAAAATTAAGCCCACATAAAGTACTCGGAAAGACTTTAATTTCATTTGTATTGAACATTTTTATAACCAAGATGACTAGTACTTATTCATTAACAATAAAACTAAAATATGTAAATGAGTACGCGTTATACAAAAAACCACAATTGAAATTATATGTACACTCAATCATATCATATTGACCATCCGGACCAAGATAGTATTATTGATCAATACTTACGATTAATTAATTATATAATATATTGAAGAGGAAAATAATTTTGCAGTAGAACTACTATTAATTAACTAGGGTTAAACGAAATGAGTTTTTATTTTTAAATGTTCGTATGAAAAAAAAGTGACATCATAACAAATTTTCAACGAGAATTCAATGTTGTATTGTAAACTGAAGTATGATTTCTTTTTATAATAACTTCCATTATACTGATGTTATTCAAATATTACTCATTAACTTTTTCACATTTTGATTACCAAAGAAATATTTCGTTTAATATGTTGTTTTTAATAATTTATGATTGATATGTAAATCAATATGGTTTAAGTAAATATAATTAAGTATTATTAGAATGCATGTAGATTGTGTGCAGAATAAATGTATTTATAATAGAATTATAGCTGCGATAATTTTCTTTTTGTTTTGTAATTTAATACACTTAATTTGAAATGATCAATATATTTTCAACAGAATTAAAATTTTTTTCTTATGTTTTATCATTGATATTTCTCGTTATTTTCTTACAACTGTTTGTTACTTTGATTTAATTTTGATAAAATATTTTATAAAACAATATTGTACAGTTATCGTCAATTATATAAGATAATTTCGGTTCATTTTCTTTTCTAGAGTTGAAGTTTTTCAATGATTTCCATTACTGAAAAAATTTTGACCTCAAAAATAAAAATCTGTAGGCCTACGAGTATTAAATATACAATATATTTTATTTAAAAAAGGAAGTCCAACACAGATATTAAAATAATAAAACTAGTTTTTACCCAAAAAATAATTAAATCCTTATACTTTATACTTTATACTATTTCTTGTTGAATATATTGTTTGAACTGTAATGTATTATTTGGTTTTATTATACAAAAAGAATATAATTATATTTAAAAGGACGCAAACGTATTCATTTCATAACGTAAGACCAATTTATTTTATGAAATCATTGGAACCGCATTATTTAGTAAACAACTTGTATTCAACTAATAATTTAAATAACTCATAAAAAATAATATAACGACATTTTTGTAATAAAGACTCCTTGCAATCTTTAACCAAATATAAATAAAAATTAACATTTCTTATACATACATAGAAATATAATCGGAAGATGAGTAAATTTTAAATTTAATCAGTTGTCATCATTTATAATGAAATTGAAAATAAATAATGTATATACAAATGAACAAAAAACAATTGTATTTCAAAATAAATTCATTGAAAAAAATCGTCTTATAGCGCTCCTAATATAGACGCATGCTATACTAAAAATGAAAGGGAAAAAATAATGATAGGATAGAATAAATGTGCAATTCTAATTAATAGATTGAGCTTAGAGGAAAATCCCTTATCCAGCTTACCAGCTATAAAGAGATGGACTAGATTTATGTTTGCAAGGAATGTTTTCGGTGTCGAATCGTATCCGATAAACTATCAATGTACCTACCTAATGATATATAGTTGTATTAGTATTGGTAGGTTTTATATGAACGTCATAATTGTTGAAGCATAGAATAGGACATATTATGCACACCAAATGATACCACGGACGGTATTTAAATATAATATAGACTCGTTAAGGGTACGATTTATTTTAACTTTTGTTTTGGTTCGGTGGCGTACTTTCATATTATGTTTCCTGGTTTATAACGTACTTTCCCGGTTTTCCGACCCACAATGCAGAGGGAGATAGTTAATGATCGATACAGGAATGGAGAAATTCAAGGGGATAAGGGATGCGTTTAAATGCAATTATCCGGTATATATTGTGTGTGTTTGTATGTGTGTATATGTGTGTGTGTGTGTGTGTGTGTGTGTGTGTGTGTGTGTGCACCGCAGGTGAAACCCGACAAAACATTGCGGTAATTTACGGATTCGATTTGCAAATGGCGTTATCCCTCACACCCTTCTGCGAAATAGTGATGCGCTATAGTTTTTAGAAGGAGAAACCCGTGAATCGCACACCTTATAACAGGGTTAGGTTATTATCATACCCCTGGCATCGTCTTCCTTTACGGTGCGAATCCCTTGCGCGCGCCACATTGTCCATCGATCGGTAAGGGTTTCATCGTGAAAGGATGCTAACGTATATAAGATTTGAATATTTTAAGTATATTTGATGAAATCGATAGCCTCATTCTTCAAAAATTTTCTTTTTAATGCTATTTCTCAAAAAAAAATTAAATATTATACGTATTATAACTGGACGTTCCGATAGTACGATAATAATAAGAGCTCAAAGTGACTATATAATGATATCCATGAATTAATTTAAATAAGGACTTGGAACCTAAATAATTTTTTCTGATTTTGGTCCGGTTCCGGTTTTTTTAATTTTAATTTTTGTAATTTTGGTTCTTAAAATAAATTTCTTGTGCAGAGTTGCCTATTCCAGAGGGCAATATTAGACAGAAGCATCGAAATAATGAATAAATTACAAGTATGAAATATGCAAATTTTGTAAGTGCACCAAATTCGCAGCTTCTAAACATATTTTAGATAATAGATCATAATTTTATTTAAAATTTACAAATTACTCGGTAATCTGTAAACGCTTGTGTGTAGAAAACTAAAAAATAAAATATGTGAACTATCTATAAATAAAGTAACTATACTTATTTAAGTTCTTTTCTTTTTTTTTTTTTATTATATAGTATGATTCTATATAAAATATTCATATTATGATACTTTCAAATATCAGCTATAGTATGGTTATCATTTGACATCTAAATATCAAGGACTCTATAAAAATCAGACGGTGCACTTCGGAATTCACTGTCAACTTGAAACGACCCAAATGCAAACCGATGACTTGAGAAAAATTAAATGATTTTAAATACCTTTTCCTAAGAAAATCATTGTTTGAAATAATGTTAACAATAAAAGCGAAGCGTGATTAAAATAACCATAGTTTCCGATAAAGACTATTTTTCCAATCATGAGTGATACCACTATATGTTACTCGTTTGTCTAAATTACTGAGAGTTATATGACTTGAATAAGAATGGTTTTAAGCAAAACGAAAAAATATCATGATATTCTAGAAAACTTGTTTAGAAAACTGAAAATCAAAATCCGTATATTATACACTTATTTACTCAGTATACTCAATAACACCGCCGGCTGTTGTGACAGTATATCTTGATTATGGCCAGTCTGGCTTATATTATATGCGTAACGATCGTTGGTTGGTCAAAGCTGAGAAACGAGCGAACCGTTACGATATAGAAGTATAATATATTATTATCGAGTTGAGCACACGTAATATATGCGCATAGTAATCAAATTATGATTCGCTTTGTTATCGATGTTTTCAACCGTGGTTGTGGTATCCCATAAAATTGATCGTATCAACGTCGTAATTTCGGGTACATGAGTTCAGTATTTATCATTTGTTCACAACATTTGTCAATAATAATTATGAATAATACAACAACAATGCGTGATAATAATAACATTAATAATAATAATACGGTCAGGACAATTATATCAGTCGAAAAGCGAATTTAATAGTGATGGTATCATGACGAATTTATGGCACTACAGTGTTTTTATTCCTTGAATAATTAACATATTATGCAATTTTTATTTTTATATTAAATATTATGTTTTATAATGTCTAGTCGTAAAAAAAAAGATACTTATAATTTCTTAAATTCTAAAACGATATGTGGTGATTTGCATTATCGTAAAAGTATTTATAATCAATTTATTATGTCTCATTGTCTTTAGTTCTCGTCATCGTCGCGATAGATGGTAAAAAGTGTATTTAATACTCTATGTGAGAATAATATGCATACGGCTCATAGTATAACATAATATATATCTTAACTAACCCAATCGAATATGAATTTTCTGAAACTATTCAATCGTAATAAAAATATTTGCAGTGCACCAAAATGTCGAATGTGCGATTTATAAGGTGTATAATGGAAATGAAAAACCAAAATATTTACATCAATAAGCGAATAAATTTATTTATTTATTTAAAATAAACGGTAGGCACCTGTTAGTATACATATATTATTTTTACAAAAGAAAAAAAATAAGAAATTTAAAAGGAAACTATCAATATTAAACGATGCGCTCAAGAAAACAGTAATAATGCTGAGAGAAAAAAATCCGACGATGCGATCTTTATGTCCATATAAACTATAGCGATACATAATATATATGCACGAATATAGTGTTTACTATATAAGCGAATTATTAATGTTTACAACCATACAAGTTGTATAAAACAGTTTTGTTTTGCCATAGAAAATATACAGTAAACAATAACAAATTATTTTCGTAGTGACCATAAAGTTCTGGGGAAACCATAAACACAAAGCAGAGTAAGCGTATGATGTTGAAAACTTTGAAATTTAGATACATTTAATTTTAGTTTGGTGCCAGCGAAAAAATAGTGAACAGTTTTATCAAATATACATAAAAATAACATTGTAGTCAGATAATATTCAAAATTTAAAAATCACATCACACAATCAATGTAATATCAACGTGCATAGTGAATCGAGATAAAATTAATACTGTTAAAATACGCTGCTTTTTTTAAAGAAAATAATCGAAAAGTGATATGCTAATAGGTAACGAAGAGACATCGAAAACGGTTATGAAAAACTGTTTTTCTCATTTTAATCGATAACTCAATTTCCATTGCAAAGGATGGAGTTCGGCATTTGCAGTTGCACTGGTCTACGTTCAATGGACTCATAGAAACCCATTTGTCAAGACAAAACTTTTATGCCGAGTTGAACTTAAGTTCACGAGCTCGCCGTATAATATCAACGTTTTATATGTCGTTGTAAATTATAGGTAAAACATGACTTAGTTCCCTTTTCTCTTTAATCTAATATGAAATGGTTTTCCATCAACTAATTAAGACGTTCGGTTTTATTGTGGCTCGCATTTTAAAAGTCTACGGAATTACATTCTTGTTGCAAGAATTTGGATTCACGATCAAAAGAGAACATTATAATAATATGTTATATAAATTGTAACAAAAATGATTGTTCAACAATATACTGAGTTTTTTAATTGCATATTTACTTTTTTCGACATAACAATTATCAAATTTTTATATAGTTATTGTAAGTTAGTTATTAAAACCAAAATTGTTATTGTTTTTTTGTTTGATATAATATTAGGCTCAACTCTTGAAAATAAAAGATTTTGTATCTGTGTAATCCTATCAGAAATATAACTTTGTTCCGCGCCGAATTATTTTGTCTTAGTTTTTCACACCAGCTACACGGATATGAAAGTATTTTTGTTAATAATATGATCATTAAATGTTATACAATACTATAGCTGAAGATGTTCTTTTTGCCTTGGATAAGATAATGCTCTATATAAACTCAAGTCAATTTAACAATTTACGTGAAAGAGCAACATTAAGGAGACACTGGACGACTGATCCTCATGCCTTAAAATTGATTCAACAAGGGCAGAATATTAAAAGGATTACAAAATAATTATTAAGAAACGTTTACTTATGCGTATAGCTTTCAGTTTTTTTAAGCCCTGAAGTAAAACGTTTTTATTCGGAAATTAAAACAATGTAAATATGTTAACTAAAGTTAACTAGAATTACTATATTAACTCAAAAAAATGCATTTTGAACTCTTCATAACGACGCGTTGTATAGGAAATTAAAATTATTAATTAATTATTAATTATTCAGAAATTAAAACAATGTAAATATGTTAACTTAAGTTAACTAGGGTTACTATAGTAACTCAAAAAAATGCATTTTGAACTCTTCATAACGGCGCGTTGTATAGGAAATTAAAATTATTAATTATTCGGAAATTAAAACAATGTAAATATGTTAACTTAAGTTAACTAGGGTTACTATAGTAACTCAAAAAAATGCATTTTAAACTCTTCTTAACGGCGCGTTGTATAGGCAAAAGTGATACATAAACGTGATTGGGGGCTTAAATTTAATCGTTCTACAGTAAAATATTAACATAAATAACAATATTTTCATAACGCACGTAATATACTATAATTAATATTATATATTTTAACAAGAACAAATTGTTAAAGCTAACAGACACACAAATCATATATGTAATTAAAATATAATTTTATTAAAACACAATCGAAAAATTCAAATTCGTTTTTAATAATACGAAAAACCGATCTTGGGACTTCAAGTACATTATAATATTACAATATCAAACATATTGTATTCTAATACACTATTTTGACGATTTATTTTTAGAAATCTTCTCAAAAGAAAATTAAATACAAAAATAAATAAAAAATATATCACTTAACCGAGCTGAACTGAAAAAATAAATTTGAATATAAATTTTAAAAAAATTATATTATCTATCATGATGATAATAAACAACTTAATATTTCTAAGATTTAAGGTAATATTTGTTTTATTTTTAAATTAATATAATTTTTTTTTTTCCATTTGGTACTTAATTAATATCAATTTATAATAATTTTATTTCAATATTTTCACTAAATCGATTTAATAATTAGTATTAATTCTTCAAAGTTCGGGATATTTTTTTATTATTTTTATTTTCAGGATAAATTAATTTACGACGAAAAATCGCTGAATGAATAAATATAAGTACCTTTTAATTTTTTAAATATGTTCACACTCAAAACAATTTTGAAATATGATCGAAATTTAATTGTAAAACTGCTGTTGATTGAAAAGAAAATTTCTAAACAATGAAACAATGGCCAGAAAATGTAGAACATAATTTAAAGATATTGAAACGTATTGATATATATATATATATATATATATAATATGCAAATAAGCAATATAAATTGGTACTCTGCTTCAGCTGTTGTTGAATTAATTATAATTGAATAAATTAATTTTCATATAATATTTATTTTTTCGACTAATGAAAATTCGATTGTTCCGAAAACATTTTCGTTCTTTAAATGAAAAATTTTTAATATGGAAATGAAAAAATTTAGTTTCAGTATAATGTGAATAATTGTAATATAATACTCGTTTGTATAATAAATTAAATTCCAATATTTCATATTTATTGTAAATGATACTTGATAAATCGATATATTTCATATCATATTCTGTATCGACATTAATCGTAACTTATTTTACTGTTAATTTAAAACACAGTATAAACATAATTGATATTGTATAGTGCTTTTTGTTAGATAAAAAATAAATAAGACGACGATTAATTGCTTCAATAAACAATTCGAGATAACCGATTTAATAAAAAGACGTTCCACCATAGCAATGTTAGTATTTATGTTTCGTTCGCATGTCCGAACAGCTTATGAAAATTTTTTGTATTATTTACAATTTACAAATATTATAATTACTATACATTCATTTAAGTATAATTTACATTGTAACAGTTGAATTATTTGTGCAAATTCACGAGAAACATGTAAACATAATGCAGCTAACAAATAATATAAAATGAATTATTATGTTAAGATACTATAAAATATCAAACCATATGCGATTATCTGGTATAAAGATATCGAATATCTAAAGTTTTATATATTTTTCTCTCTGTAGTCATATTATATCTTGTTATCTACTCGGACCATTGCTTTCTGGCATTATCCCAATAAATGACATTGAGTCGGATTAATTTCTGTAGCCGACGGTGAAAAGTACTTTTTGTGTTTCCTACGATTATTTATTAATGAATAACTATGCTATCAACACGGGTGACAGTAGTCCATAATAACTGTTTAATATTCACAGGCGATCAATTGTTGTTCACTCGTTGCTCGTAGAGTTTCTATCTCTTACATTTATCAGCTCTAAGACGAGGGTGACAAACAAACACGTCATGTGCTGTACGCGATGTTCCACTCAAAAACCAGTAAACAACATCGACACTCAGGCTGAGTAGTCGGATTCGCTGCGGGTCAAACGATATCAAGTTGTAAATTATCGGCACCTGTTAGAATTAACTCCGGAAATAGACGTACGAACGATAGACAATCATAATATGAGGTTCAACCATAGAATATCTTGCGTAGATTTCATGTGAATTGTGCACATGAATATGAAATATGCACAAAATTGCGCATATTCATCGGAATAATTGAAATCTGTTCAACAATAGGTTGTGGTTATATTATGTTCACTCCTTGAGAAAAGAATAATTGTCTGATGATTTTTTTTTTTTTTAATTTATTTCATCATTGTTTACGATCTTTATTTTTATTAGCACACAGTTCCATCGGTCATTGTTGAAAAAATACATTTACGTACATTTGCTCAATATGTACCAACAATTTGGTAGTCCAGAGTTTTTATTTTAACATATGTAAATTATCAGAATTATTGATCGGGTGACAGTTGAAATGCGTGTCTAACATCAAAATACAATTCGTCTAGTGACCATATATTGCGTATAATTAATATAAAATAATAAGAGGCACAAGAGGAATAGTTTTTTAAAAATATCGTTGAAAATCTAAAACGTATGTATTTGAGCAAACCTATTATTAAATTTCAAGCGAAGAATAATTATCTGGGTGAAGTCATAGATTTTTACGATATTTTAATTTTTAAGTGATATCAATGATCTTTTTTTAACTTTAATATTTTTAATAATCATAACTCACTTGAAAATTAAGACCTCATAAATCAACCAGAAACTTTTCTTCTTTGGTTAATCGGTTTCTTTTTTTATTTTGAATGTGGGAATAAACACTAAACGACCTTTCAGTAGCAGCTTAAGATGCCGGTAAGACTTTTCAACCTGTTTCTTTTACAGTCAACCTAAATCAAAGAGTCAGACGGTCATGAAATTAAATTAATGTGCTATTATAATATATATATATATATATACATATATACTCGTATATATACTTGTAAATTGCGACCTACATGAAATGCAACATCGGACGACAGAAAATCTCTGTCATTTACACAGTACTGTGTTTAGCCGCAGGGACTAATGACATTTGAGACGGTCGTCATATTGCACAAGCATACATAAGTACATGTATAGGGATTCTAGGAAATGCGAGTGGAGTAGACGTACCTATCTACATGTATATAAATAGAAATACCGTAAATATATATATGTGTAGAGACGATGATGATATTCCATTAGACGTTCGACCCTAAACGGTCAGTGGAGAAACTACAGCGAGCGGGATTATTCTGTCCGAGAATTGGAAATGCGGTGCAGTGGCGTCGGCAGGGTTTGCAAGCGCCCATGTTTACACGGCAATTCAATTAATACTGCGAGTGAAATTAATTAAAATACGTGCGCGACCGAGAACGACGAATGTCGTCTACAACGTTAGTACCTTTGGTGCTCCTAAGCTGTATTCGAGTTATAAATAAATACATATGTGTGTGTGTGTGTGTGTGTGTGTGTGTGTGTGTGTGTGTGTGT
>NW_020272783.1:3654601-3744551 GCF_003268045.1 Sipha flava | reverse complement strand
TGTACATAACCATTAAAGAGGTGTGCAGAGTATATATGACGTCTGTGGTAGTGCAATATTATGCAATACTACGATATATGTGTACAACGCGATATGTTCTGCCCACGTAGATCTGAACGAAGAATTATCGGAAAGAGGAAACTCAACGTGTGTTGATAATTTTGGACCACGTTTCGATGTACACTGATAATAAGTTGGATCGCCATTTGTGGCTGTTGCAGTGTTAGTGACAAAGGATAACGAAGGACAAAGGACTTCGGTATTATTATTATTATTATTATTATAACTCGAACGCGTCGAAAACATGCGATTGCTTTGTACTCGCTGCTTGTTCGATGACAATCGTCCGTACGATATATAATGTATTATTATATATGTATACTATTATACATATATTATACAAGTACGTGTACACTATTATATATATTATACGCAATCGATGTGTGTTTTGAGTGTGTGTGGATACTTATGGTTAATATACTCATGGAACTCTTTCGTTTAACGTGGATGCGCATAATTTTCATACATACGTTCATACTTCAATGTATATATATATAATATTCACAAAAAATAAAAGTTGCTTGTGCGTGTACAAGCATACAGACCGAAGGACTGTATAGGACTGAGTAACCAAGTGAGTGCAATAATAATAATAATAATAATAAATAATACGAGTAATAATACTGATATGTGTGTTTTAGTAGAAATATGGATGACGAAAGAACGGAATGTACTCGTGCACTCAACGTCTGTACTAAAATAGAAAGATGAGTTAACGCAGATTGAATGTACATAAATTACAATTAATAGAGTCGATCATGTTACTTGTACAAGTCGATGCTGTTTAATCCGTTATCAAATTGTAAGATTACGTAAACGGTGTTGACAAAACCATCTCCCACCATATATCTAATAGCTAATGGCAGATGATACATATAAGAACTCATAAATGTTAATTAATACCGTGCACTTCGTATTGCATGACGTGAAAATTTATAGAATCCTGTGGACGATAATTCTTATTAAATACCGACTGTACAAAAGCTACAAATTCTTTATTGGTGAGCATTCAAATACTTAAGTATATGAAATTAAATACTAAAAACGAAACTTATATATTAAGTATATATAATTATTATTTATCGTAATTTTTATTTACTGTTTAACTCAACAATAACATTATATACCAAATTAACAATGCAAAAGAATAAAAACGAGCAAAGCAATAATAATTAGTAATAATTATTATAAAAAATTCCAAACATTTATACAGTCCTGAATAAAGTCTCAAGTATTTTTAAAAAAAGTTTCTAGCATTTTTTTAGGCATGCTTATTATTGTGTAAAACAAAAAACCGCCCTACTAAGTACTCGATCATTGAGGAAAATTGTCGTACTAATTCTACAAATTTATTAACTTTTTTATTTTTATATTTATGCAGTATAAAATGTGTGTTTTGATTGGAAGAATATTATTCAGCCCCTTCCATAAAAATTCATTTCTACTCAATGAACGAATTCTTACAGATTACCTACCAAATATACGTGAAAAGATGAGTTGTTAATGTGTGAGGAAGAAAATAGGGCATATTATTCATGTACGATATATTCAATCGATGTATTTTACCTATGACATAATCGGATAAGTGCCCGTTACGTGTTATGTTTCAATAATTAGTATGTAATTCGTTAGTAAGAAGTAAAACAATATTGTAATAATTCGTTATTATTTTCAACGATTGTTTAATTAGTATAAAGGAAGTTAACCTTTTTGTAAATAAAATATACAACATTGACCGTTGTAATTCTTAAAATAAAATGCAAATTTTCCATTCTTGCTCTCTCCTAGGAATTGCACTCGGTAAGTAGGCATCTCTCTCCCCCTTGTAACTGCCCTGCGTATATCAAGCAACTGCAGCCAAATCAATATGTATATATATATGTACATAAATTACACATGTAATATAATATTATATGGTATATAACGCAATGGTGCCACCAGGACTTATCCGAGGAAATTGGGCTCAAGAATAGAAAAAAAACATGTTATACAATACAAATATTTATAAGAATTTCCATTTTTAGAACCACATTCTTACTCAAATGATTTCTATTAATAGTTAAATTGACTCTAATATCTGATATTGAGTAATTGAAAAAATAAATAGCAATAATAATTATAACAGATTAGTACTTAAATTTATTAATGACGCGTTTTGTCTACGATAAAGACCTCTCATCAGATTTAAAATCCACTGAACCTTGTGATCAAATTAGTCAACTCATTTGCAAGCTCAATAATTTTAAATAATGAAGGTAATGCAGTTTATACGTGATTTCAGAGGTTAAAGATTGCAGGTTTGCAGATCAAATGAACTCCGAAAAAATAATTAAACTTTAATATAGCTTATATTATAAGGCATTTAAAACCCATTAAATACGTAATACATTTCTGAAGTAGTTTCAAATATGGAACCCAATTATTAATCTATCACTATGTACATACAATTATAAATTAATTAGATTTATTAATGGTATTAAATGTCAGGCATATCTGAAATATTTGATCATTTATATTTTTCCATTTACCCAGTTAACATTTAATACTATTGAATTGTATCTTCACAGTATTATATCTAGCTTCGTTTACAAATTAATCATAACTCCACGATTAGTGATCTACTTCAATGTGAAGAATACATTCGGACCAACTGTCATGTTATTATATGCAGTTTTAATAAAATATTTTTCGTGCTCACCAACAATGTCAAATAAAGTATGTATTTAACATATGTTTAAAATACAAATAAACTATGAAATTCCGAGTGGAAAGAGTTTTTGAAGAAACGACACGTATAGTAAAAAAATATTGAACTTATTTCCAAAAAGAAGGATTTAGCACCAAATAACACGCGATGATAATATGACTTGATATTTTCAGTCGAAAACCAATACAATTATATTAATTATGCTTATCCGTCCCTGTATCTCATTGGACCGTAAAGTACTATATGACCAAGGGATATCATCATTTTTTTTTTCTTTTGATATTATTATAATTGTATAATAAATATCTGAAAACCTTAGTGCCGTAAAATTGCTTGATAATTATAAAAATATAATTATCAACAACCACACAGTCATTGTATAATTTTTTACGCACATCTGTGAAACGTATTATAATCTCGCTTTAATGACCTAGTATACGTATAATTTATTTATGGTCGTATTCTAATAGGAAACTAATAATGCGATAATTACATACACTAATCGACAAAACCATTAATTTTAATATAAATAACTAATTTTTAAGCGTTATTTTGAATGAAATTATTCGTGCATTTCTTAATCAAAACAAAAAATAGTGAACTTAGAAGAACAATACAGAATATATAATTATCGTTATTGATGTCAACTCATTTAATACTTGAAATTTTTTTTTTTTTTTTATAATAATTATACAATCTATACTTCTTAGCATAATAAGTATAAGTGAAAAGAGACAGAAGACATGGTATGCGTGATTAAGAAGTCACCCACTAGTGACTCTTTACGTGAGGAGATTTAGGAAGATAAGGTAATATATATGTATATATTTTTTTTTTTCTGGGTGAGGAGGAGAGAAAAATATTAACAAAACAATCTTATTGTTTAATAATAATGCAGCTATTGTGGGCTATTGACATATTTTGCGTAATAACTGATTCCAAAAACTTTAACAAACCATATACACATTACAATCAATTACATGAACACCAAAAATAATATTACGACCTGAACAGTACATTAATTTGCCAGCCATTGACATATTGGACAAAGTTTTTGGAAAAATAATGAGTATACAACAATTTATTCCTTGATTATAATCTTTTTAAAAGTTTTCTTTGATATAAGTTTTAATCAAAAAAACCCAATAATAACTAATGTGATGGTAACTAGAATTTCAAAAAAAAAAAAAAAAAAAAAAAACCGAATTAAAAAGAAATTAAAATTAAGAATCATTCGAAAAAAAATATTGGACGCATTGACTAATAAAATTGTACTCGTTTATCTTTTAATCATTCCTTTAGTTTAAGTCTATCACAAAACTTTTACTAGCAGAAACGCCCGCAGAAATGTAACTTGAAGAGATGGTGGTGAGGAGAGCAAAACAAATTGTAAGTAAATATTAGCTCTTGTATAGTGAGCCGGCTTCGAAAGTTCGACTCACAACAAATTAACGACAAGTTCCACTTTTTTCGTTTGTTCACTTCCAATAGACGTTGTTTGAATATAGTATGTGTTTAAAAATTATTTAGAAAAATAAAATAAATACTTTTAATAATGTATTTTATTCACTGAGATAGATCAAACAGGTTGACACATGCACATCAACCACCCAGTTAAAAAGTTAAATCATACCTAAATTGTAAATGGTATTGCATCTCTATACTTAGAAAGAATTGGCCGATGCCAAAAAGTGGCTCGAGAAAAATGCAAAGCTCTCCGTTCCTCGGTGAGTCCAATTATAACATACATCATTCTTGCTTAATATGATTACATAAAAGGAAAAATAATGATATTAAATATAAAATATAAAATGATTAATTTGTGTATTTGCTAATATTAGTAAAAATAATATCAAGTATACAATTCAAATAGTTGTTTCAACATGCTTAATGTCTGTAGATATAAAATAGAATAAGGAGATAGAAGCTAAATCTATTATATAATACCCAGATAACTACAATTAGAAGATTTACCACTGCATCTTTCATCCACCCAAAAAAATCTCTCATTTTTTAACTAAAATAAAAAATATCGAGGTAGACAGTGACCTCCACTAGCCACCATCCGGATGCCCCTGTTTATTAAATAACTTTGTTTAGTGTAGTATAGAAAAGGGGATTTATTGAATTTACTTTTAAAATCCACTATAACTAGTAAGTCATGTACATGAAACATCAACCTAACTTAACCTTATACATAGGCATTTTTTCTTATTCTCTTGATTTGAAATATTAGTTTTCTAAACACAGTTTGGATGGCTTTAAATAGTTTTACTTACTTCTAAAAAGTAAAATAAATAAAAATAATTAAATTATTAATTTTTAAACAAACACTTTATAATAATATTTTATAATAAATTTTATAATATTTTAAAACTAATATAATCATTTAATTATTTTTAAACAGGTATTTTCAATAGCTATACAAAAACAAAACGGTTGCTAGTAGAAACGTTTTTTGTAACAAATTTTCCGGAATATATTTTATATATTTTCACTAATTATATATATTACTTTAATTTAATCATAAAATGTTATATAAAATATTCATTGTCCAATACCAATATTAACTGGAATTATAACACACAAGTCAATTATAAAATTTAATTTTGAACAACTACATGACTATTATAGTTCATAAATATTTTAGAGAAAATTTGGAAATTATTTATATAGTACTATATTAGTTTATTGTAATCCAATCTATTAATTTTATTAAGTCTTATGATTTACTCGTAGACAGTTTGAAAGTTTTCCTCTTGAAATAGTAGCCCAGTACAGTGATATGACACACCATAATCATGTTCGACGATTAAATAAAATAAAGGTTTTGAAACGTTTGATCTACGATAAATTAAAATAAATGTTCGTGATAAGGAAAAACATATTCTAAAACTTTAAGATTATAATGGATTGTGGAATTTAGAATTTTTTGTAGTTATACAACTAATTTAAAATTACAAGGATCTGGGAAATTTATATTTGACATGTTTAATTCTACTCATATTAAAGCATTTGATACAAATTTAAAATTATTTTTTAAATAAAATAAGGCAATGATTTCAGTAATTTTAAAAATTGCCAAATATTGAAAAATAAAACAAAATTAATGTGTTCAAAAAATTGTAGATGTGTTAAATAAATTTTAACCGTTAATTCGTGTCAGTTTTCGGATATTAAATCACACGAAAAATCATTACGTTTATTTAAAAATCAATTTTATATTGATAACATTTAAATTGATACTTATATTGAACTCTTGAACGAATTGAGTTGAAAACATATTAATTTTAGTGAAATATGTTTCAAAAAGTGAAAAAATTTTTTTTTTTAAAAAAAGATAATTTAAAACATTTACACGAAAATTTTGCTGCTTTACAAGGCATAATGATAAAAATGGGAACTATATTTGGCTCTTCATATATATGCGAATAAATATTTTCACAAATAACACAAACAGAATCGGTTCATAAATCGTGACTTACGGATGAATGCCTTCATTAAATTTTGAGGAATGTAACAACTAAATTTCAAACAGAATTTTCATTATTAGTGATCGAAACATAAGCTCAAATTCCAAGTTAGAAATAGGTGTATAATATTTTTATACATTTTAGTTTTATTATAATTACTAATATTTTCGGAACATTTAAAAGAGTTTATTAGTTAATAAAAATCATATTTTGTAATGATTTTAATTTTTCCTTGATATTTTGTTTTATCTTGTATACGATTTGTAACGGGTCACATAAATTATCATCGCGAGCCACGGGTTCGATACCACTGATAAACACTGTAACCGCAGACCTACTAACCGCTGTAGCAATTGATTCGACTACTGTTCGGCTCAGATCAATGTATAGCTACAATACGGCATGCATCGTGATGCCCTTCGGACAGACATGCCTCCATTAATTTGTCCAGTTGCCCAATAGTATACAATTTAAGGTAAAATTCATTTTTAATTTGCAGAAAAATTAAACTTAACAACTACAACGATTAAATGTAAAATAATCATGTCCAGCACGGTGGTAGTGACGCAAAATTAAATAAAATACCTAACCCTAGTTGCAGCTGCCATTATCAAGTATATTAATATTAACGATTACAAAAGTTCAATATAAATAACAGTATATATCGTATAATTACATAGCAATAATAATTTAATAATTATCATATATTATATATAATGCAAACTAATATAACGGGATTAATAAAAACAAGATATACACATCGGATGAAGTGGTCTTCTGAATAAGATTACAAATAATCACAATTAATGTTATTAAAGATTAAAAATTATTTAAATTTTTTATTCGTATATCTCTTATAAATAGTCTAGACTAGAAGTTATTCATTGTCTTATATATTACATGTGTGATAAAATAAAATTCAAAATTATTCTAAAAATCCGTCACAGTAATTTATTATCTTCGTTGTGTATACTGTGTAGTTAAATATATACAAATAATGATTATTTGATTAAAAAATAACTAATTTCGTGAGTTCTGACGTTATAAAATATTTTGTCTGATTGTTTAATTAAAAACAAGCATATGTATACAGATTTCTAGTTTTGATTTACACGTAATTCAAAGGATTGCAAGTTTTTGAAATACTCCGAAATAAATATAATTCTAAAATTATGTCAATATTCTCACATTTTTTTAATTTTTTTGTGAAACGTAGCAATACATGACACGTAACATTTTGTTAGCAAAACAGTGATATCAATTGGATTCGTGTGAATTGGAAATCATTAAAATACACACTCGTATATATTTATTTATTTATTGAATCCTCCTTCTTTCTCTCTCTCTTTCTATTTTTTCTTTTCTCTGTGTTTCAATACATACACACACACACACACACACACACACACACACACACACATATATATACTTACTAGAAAACTGTGTACAAATAAGTAACAGTAAAAAATGTGACCTATTTTGCTTTACCGGTACATCAGAAATAATGACGACTACAACTACTCAAGCCTGATTATGCCAGCGTACGCGTGATTATAAGCGCTCAAACGCGCGTTGCAAACAGGTGATAATAAATATCGTTGTGTTATATACCGATAAATATACACATTTGAGATGAATCAAGCATTGATATTTAATATCGAAGATATATATATATATTTAACATATATTGAAAGACGCGAACAAACAGGTACAGGTATAGCTTTAGATTTCAAATTCCGCGTGGTTTTCAACCATGTGTAACCCGTGTGTCACGCGTATCCTACCATTTGAGTTGTTCAGTTTTCTAATTCGATGTTTTGAAGAACCGAACGTAATGATATCTCGAAAAAAGTAGCACTCTATTTGGACACTGTCGGTTCGTGAAGTGGACAATTATTTTAATAATAATGCTAAGTACACTTGGTGAAATTATTAATATGATTCATAGTGTTATACTTATTTTTACCACGCGATGGTTTGTTAGAACATTATACATCAGGATTACTAATGGATTTTCAAAGATTTTATAACAGATTAATAATTGCAAAACTTTTTGATTTATTTTTTAAATAGTACTATATTAGTTTTAACCATATTAAACGCGTTGAAAATCCGTACAAACTAAAATTTATACTATTGCCATTATTATTATTATTATTGTTATAATAAATAGTTAATACGCCTAACACCAAAAAAAAAAAAATAATAAAGTAATATTTATTTGACTGTTTATTGTTTTTCCACATCTTATTATAAAAAAAAAAAAACTAATTGATTAATTTTATAAAAACTGTAATACTAGTTCAATGATTCATGTATTTTAAATTTCATGATCTGAACTCAAACTTAATAATATGTGCTCATGCTTTTTGAACATCACATGTGATATATAATGGCTTCAAATTAAATTAATCTCTCAAATGTGTAAGATTAAAGATACGTGAGTTGTTCAGATACAGAATCTATTAAAACATAAGAAGGTAAATTATACATTATTCTAGCTCTTATAAATTAGGATTACCACAACGAGGAATTACAACATGCCATTATTCTTCGACGATTCCGTTCTTAGAAGATACGCAGAGGTGGTTTCTTTCCAAAGTTATATCTGAAATTGGATTTCCGTCTTTTTTTTTTTTTAAACTTGAGTGCTCGGTAAGAAAATAAACTATCTAATGAGAAAAGTTCTAAACGTTGATTTATTCGATAATTATAAGTTAACTTAAATATTTAGTTTTTTGTGTTAAATGATCAAAATGTTTTTAAAATTTAAATTGTTGATCGAAATATGGATGTAAAAATATCTTTTATCAAAATAAATAAATTTTAAATAAAAAATATTTTATAATAGCGTTCGAAATTCGTATGTTACAATTTTAGATTTTGTCCGCAACTCACTTGGGGCTTATAAACGTTATGTCTGTAATTAGTATGTTGATTACCTGACCCGTGTCCGCAATTGTTGTGTAATTATATCGGTCAAAATAATTTGTCCACAATTAGTATTCAGCTTAATATTTGAGTTCAAATCTTTTGTAACATTTAAAAATTCTGTTTTATGTTTGTAAAATTAGTCGTAGATACCTTAACAAGAGGATACGATGTACATGATCATAATAAAAGTGTATATTATACAGTAGTTATGTAAATAATTTTGAAATGAAATTTTATAAAACGTTATATTTGTTTTATTATTGACAAAAATAAATAAATAAATAAATAAATAAATAAATAAATAAAATATTTAAGATATATTTTTTTAAAGACAATTTTGATAAAATATATGTTGACCAAAAATTTTATTTCATAGATTTTGAACGCTGCCCACCGAACATAGTATATAAATAAACGCGATACTAGAGTCGCGAGCATAGATGAACAGTATATTACTGTCTCATCACATACATTTTATGTCCATGATCATATTCTTAATTTTTTCACGTTCTAGGAATGAGGTACCTATGAAGAGAGGGGATTAAGGTGTTCAATTTCAGATTTATAACAACCCAGCTTCCCAAAAAAAATTATCATTCAGGTTTGGCCTCGCGTCAATAGTTTATATTTTACACTTTTACTACTATTATACGATACGATGTCTCAATTCATTGGATATACGCTCAATAAATAAAACGATAACCCTACCATTTACCGTGCTTAACAATGCGTCATAGACATTTGTCTAGGTATAGCATCGAGTTTGACTATCCATCACCAGGTGGGTCCGATTGATTAAATAAAACGGTTTTGTTGACGTCATCCTAATATTAGGGTTTGTGTGCTTAAATCCCCGTGATCATTCCGTTAATGATGAAAGTTTCCAAATAGTAATGTCAACAAGCACATACATCCAGGCAGCGGTTAGACGCGCGTAACGACACGCGCTTATAGTGGAACGAAACGATTATTTCATTATTTATTATTTTCATTTTTAACTTTTAAAATATATAATACGATTTGTAACATCCAACAACTACTTTAATAGAAAAAGTTTTCAACCTATAAATACAAATGCCATTTTATTTTTATAATTTATTTTGTGATGACATTTTATTTTTTTTCAACTCAATTTTAGTATATTTTTCCGTTAAGTTCAACCCCTCGTTATTATTCGCACAGTAAGTTTTAAATATCCATTTCATTTCAATATGAAACGGCTAACTAACGGTTAATGATAGTAATTATGTGAGATAATATTATCATAATAATAATTCAATCATAACTTATTTTGACAAAGTTCATTCTATCACACTTATGTTGAATTATATAAAACGTATAAGCCCAAAGAATAATTTATTTAAAAGACTGATGTAACGTAATACCTACAATTTTATTCATGTAATTAACATACTAATTATATAACAGCTTACTTAAAAACATAAAAGTTACTCGACTTATTTTATATATTGTTGCATATTTCTGCTTGTAAATTAATGTATATGATGTCTACAAAACTGTTACTTTATCATATTATAATAAATATATATATATATATTAGTGATATAATCATTATCACGTTCGATTATTATGAAAATATAATCGTTATTTACTCAATAATTAATGTAAGTTCTTGAAAATAAAAAATAAAAATAACCATTTTACACAATATTGTACATAATTTTTTTGTTAATTACTTATTAAATAAAATGTTTCTTAATTGATTACTTTACTTGTATCATATTTAATTATAGTACCCTTGAGGTACAGAGTGTAATTTTGATTAAAAAAAAAAAATTTAATTATTTTATTAATAATAAAAAGAAAACCTAATAAGTTAACATCTAACAAAATTGTTATATATTTTTATTTTACTTGTCAGCCCAAAATAGGAAACATATAAAATAAGATATTTCATAGTATGGTATATTATAAGTAATTTATTTGATTTTTTTTTTTTTTAACATATTTAGTTAATGATATATTTTATAATGCGAATTTGAAGACTGTCATAAAACTAATAGATATTTACAATTGATATTTTGCAATGGCGGCTCGTGGTGATTTGACAAAAGGGTGCGATCATTTTTTTTTTATTTAATTTTTATAGAATATTAAATTAAAATTATGAGATTTATTTAGTGTTATATTATATTATATATTTTTTATATGTATTTTGATTAGTCTTATTTTATAGGAAAAATTTCCCATGGTGATGATATATTATATTACCAACAATCAAACTATTGGTGTACTTCTTGTAAAATAATATTCTGTATGGATTTTTTTTTATGACTTATAAATATGTGCTAAAAAAACAATGAATCAAATATTATACTAGATATTAATTTGATATTAAGTTATTTCTTAATTAACAATTTTTTTTTTTTTAAATACTGTAACTCATTAAATAATAAAGGTATCAAAATGGTGTTTAATCATTAATATGTAGTTTTTCTCTTTAATTCAAATATATAATAAAATAAGAGTTAAAATCAACCCTCGAACATTAAAAGCCAATAAATAAATGAGAATTAAATTTAACTCTCATAGCGTAAAAAATAAATTCAGTGAGAGTTAAATTTGGTTAAATTAAACGGTAAGAATTATATAAATTCATTAAAGTTCTAGTTTTTGACTAGTGAGAGTTAAATATAATGCTCAAACCAGTCAACTTGTTAACTATTCTAAACTTTTTTTTTTATAAAATACATCCAATTACTTATTGTATATGTCGATGTAATTAACTATTTTATACTATAATCATAAAATAAAATAGAAAAATAATAATGTACAATACCAATCAACTGCTGCGTACCAAGTTAATATCTTTATAACTATTTATAATTTAATAAATAATTACGTTAACTTTTCTTTTTATATTATTCAGTAAATTTTTTGGTAAATACGTAAAAACAAATGTAAAAACCCTTTTAAAGATGTTAATTTTGACAAAGTTTCAAACATTTAATAAAAGTATGAACTTGGTGCTTAAATATAAACTTCAGGTGCTGTTCAAGGATTTTTAACGTTCATGGAGTAAAGTACAAATACGATTTAAGTCACAGTTATACTAAAAATGCACGTATAGCAAAATGCAAGATAATATAAAAAAGAAAAAAAATACCTAGAAATATATTAATTGTTGTACAAAACCACATGTGCATTTTATTTTATACATAAAATAAAAAATACTCTAATAATATAATGCTTAGCTTTTCTTTTTTTACGATAAATGTTTTGAGTATAAATTATTTTATGGTTTTAGTTGTTATTATTTTTAACATAACTGTTACTTAAAAACCATTTTAATATTTTCAGTAGTTTTTTCATTAATTTTTTTATTATTAAAAAAACATTTATGTTGATATTTTCGTTAATATTTTGTGGCCAGTACTGGATCTCATGGATGTCTGTTGGTTATTATAATTTTAATAAAACAATACAAACAATATATAAGAATAACAGAAAATCGTTACATATATACCATAAAGAACAATAAGATAATGTGATGTTATGAAATAACATAAATTCAGGTTAGGTATTTAATAAAAATGTATTCAGAATATTAATTTTTCGTTGATGACAATACTAGTAAGTATGTGTTATAAAAATAATATGTCAGATATGTAGATAATCGTGTTGGAATAGTGACGATGTGTGTTGTAGCGGTGCAAAAGAATTTGAAGCATTCTAAATCTACAGCTAGGCGACGAAATGCGTAGTCACGATAAATAGAATATCGTTTTTTTTTAATTATAAGCCTGCGAGTGCCCTGTTATGGTGGAAGATTGAACGGCTTGGAAAAATATGGAGATACGAGAAGAAAAAAAGAGAGACAGAGCAAAGGGCTGAGCAGAGGGTGAGATAGGAAGGAGTCAAAATACGAAGAGGGAAAGGAGAAAAAAGGAAAATAGATTACATGCATACATACTTTCGGAGGGTATGTTCATTATCGTTTTATGGGTGTCAAGAAAATTCCTCGGCAAGTTCGAATCGCACACACCAGCATTGTACTATGGTAGGCTTTATTTGGGGGTTAAATGCATGGAACTTTTACTAATTTAAAGTACAAGTTTCCTGCACAGGACGTAAACACTGTGCCACATCTCACCACGCCGTAATTGGGATACTGTGGTTGGGAGACAATTTACTGCGAACAGTATAGTATTATGATATCTGGGCACCGATGTAACTTGCATGTGTATGTATGTGTGTGTGCGTGTGTTTGGGTCACTATGAAGAAAAATAGGAACGTAAATCGAAAAACGACTTTAAATTCAATCTCGATTGTTCAAATAAAGCGCGATATTGATTGAATTTGAATATTATTAGCCTACTTTTGAAAGAATAGCGTACGTATTCCGTGTGTAACGTTCTAATGACTCTGTAAGCCAAATCCTTACCGTCGACCCAGAGGTAATTCGACCGATTCGGCTATACTCAATAAAGTAAATATATATATTAACCAATATAAACACGAACCTACTCACACCAATGTAAATATGCAAGGTACCGTGACACAAGCCAGGAGAGTTTGGTAACTTCTTAAATTCGACTTTATCGAACATAAACATATATAAGTAATAAAAAAACAAGAGATATAAAAATGAATGACGGGCCATAAACACCTTCGTAATATTATAAAAAGAAAAATAATATCAATAAATATATAAAATTATTAATGGGCACCCACTAACACATATATAATAATCTGACAATAATACACAGCTTATATGTAACAACTCCCCGCTGTAACGGCAATAATACAAGTAATGATAATATAATAATTAATTATTAAAAACATTAGTTTACGTGCAAAACCTGTTGATATTCGAACCAGATATTGTTGATAACGTGATTTTTCATATCACAGATTATCGTTCACACTGTTGCCGGCCGACGACGAACTCGCGATGACGTGGCAACTTATGGACGTACGAACAGGGGTTATGCAACTAGGCGTTTTATCAGTGCAAAAGTGCACACGTCTAATAAAATAGCCAATAAAAATACCGCAAGAGACAAATGCCTGCAAAACAATTAAAAACCGTGTAGTAAGTTGTAAAATTTCACTTTTGTCGTTCACGACAACCATGGCGATTGCACGACACATGCATGGCCGAAAAATTTGACGCTACTATCTACTTCGACCGATGTCATAATACGATAGTCAGCGGCAAACAGAATCGGAGGAAAAAGTCAGACATACAATGTTCGATAACTGATGTCGATACCCGATCATTTAAATATTGATATTTATAATAATAATAATTTGTCGTGGTATAGATGCATATATATGACTGAACCCAATAGTCTACGTGCATAAATTATACTTTTACACGTTTATAAGCTTAAAACCCATATAATGTCACATAATGTAACATACCTCATAAAACTACGTATAAATTAATTAATAAAAATATATTTTCTAATTTACATTTCGAAATATAGTTAAATATTCTATGATTTTAAAAATAACTGCATTTGCAGAATTAAATAGTATTATATCGTATTCGTCAATCATTTTAAAATACACCAACGTAACACATAAAAATTATGTAGAGATAAAACATAAAATAATCTAAAATTTCGTAAAATGATCATGTCGTATAGCTAGCATCAAACACTTAACATATAAATTCTAATTATCAAATGCTTTATTAAACATGTTAATTGATGATACAAGTTTTTTGTTTTGATACCAAAAACCTCCTAATATTCGGTTTTTTTTTTTTTTTGTAGTATAACTTTACTAATATGAACATGATTGTGAATTTATCATAAAACATATTTGTAAAATATTATTATACAGTAGTCACTCGATAATTCGAAATTCAGGGGACCGAGTTAAAAATTCGATTTATAGAGGTTTTCGATTTACCGAGTGTTCGAATAATCGAAGGAAAAAAATTAATAAATAAAATACATTGTGTATACATATATATATATATATATAACGTTTATTTTGACATTAAATTATTATAAATATAATTATGTACATTTTAAAATTTTTAATTGATATTTATTTATTACACATACATAGTATTATATTTTATATACATATTACATATTAAAGAAATCTGTTATTTTTTTTTGTGAAAAATTGTTGGTCGCAATCTGGTCCATAGCATTGTCTAACTTAATAATAGCATTAAAAATTGTATCGCATCTTTTTTCGTCCATTTCAGATTGTTCAAAAAATTGACGTAATCCTGACATAAAAAATTTTGCTTCTTTTAACGATATGACAGGAACCTCCGCCTCCTCTTCCTCGTCATCATTGTCAGAATTGTACTGATTGACTGAAGTGGATTGAATAATTTCCTCGTCAGTAAAAGTACCAGCAGTTGCGACATTATCGTCAAAGTGAACAAATTCTTCAAATGATACGGGAACTTCTAGTCTGTTCCATGTGCTAAGCAGAACTTCAACCTCCTCACTTTGAACAGGAATACCTTCACCAATTTTCTGTCCATCCTTAATAAAACCACAAGTTATGGAGCAATTCACGATGGTTTGTGCACTAACATTTTCCCATGCTTTGTGTACCATTTCCATAGCAGTGAGTATAGAAATTTTACATGGAACATCACCCATGCACGCCAACACTTCTCGAACAATTTCCTTTCGATACATCATTTTAAAATTTTTTATTATTCCTTGGTCTAGTGGTTGGAGAGTTGATGTAGTGTTGGGAGGTAAAAAATGAACTTTTATATTTTCAAGATGAGGAATATTATTGTGTGAAATTCGAATTATAGAGATTCGTGAAAAAAAAATTCGAATTGTAGAATGTGCCTCACCGACAGACATTTCGAATTATCGAGGGGACCGGAATACATGTATTTTTTCTAATTATAGAGGTTTTCTCATGGGACTTAGCGTTTAGTTCGATTTATGGAGTTTTTCAAATTATCGAAGTTCGAATTATCGAGTGACTACTGTATATATCAAACATTTTTGACTATTGGGGTTTAAATTTAACATATATAATATATAATATTATGTCAATAAATATTAATATTTAAAAATCTAAAAAATTATTAATTTTTATTATTGACTATTGGTATACTAAATAAGCACACATTTTTCATAGTTGCATATTACAACAATGTGAAGAGAAGTAGTAAGAGAGAGAGAAATAATATTTTATAATGTAGTCATGCGAAATATTTTATACGTAGTTTTGATCAAATGCATTCCCACAATTCACTGCAAACGTTTTTATTATAGTGATGAAATAATTCATTACCAAATTCTATATGTTTTATATTTTATTTTCCCCTAAATTTAAAATAAATTTCAAATTATAGCATTTTGTTAATAATAACCAGGGATTCATTAAGGGTCCGATTAAGGGGGAAAGAATATTTAGCACTCCTAGGTATATGAATAAATATTTCCCATATACTATATGAGCATAACAATTTCAAAATAATTTTAAATTATAATTTATTACGTGCATTTGATTACATTACCATATTTAAATCAAATTTGAAATGATTATTAAATATTAATTTTGATATTTTATAGCATATTCTGAGATATGCTCGTAGTATTTAAAACGATTGGTTGCAAAAAAAAACCCCATACAACATTAAACGTTTTTTGGCAAATAAAGTGAATACACGGTAATATCTTTACAACGTTTGGCTATAATTTATCATGATATACATATTTATACTTTTTTGGATTTTAATATCCTCACGTGAGCACGATGATAAATCAAAACATTTTATTGGGTGTACGTAGTAGGGCATAATCCTGTACGATATATCTCAACTTTGTCTTTATTATTAGTCATATTATTATAGTGCATTGCAACAGAAATCCACTGTAAGGTTGACATTTTATTTTACTAACAGGCTTCGCGAATCAACGAATGATTTATTTTTACTGGTTAAAAAACGGTCGCTTTTTAAAGGAGATTTTTCGCTTGAAATATAATCGTGTATGATGAGATTTTTATTTTTATTCTTTTACCCAGCTTCGCCCGAGGTAAATTTCGCAGAATATTTCCCAAAAGAAAAATTGTTGTTTTTTCTCTGTTGTTAAAGAGATTTTGACCCCTCTTCGAGGCGTGGATGTTTAGAAATTTATGTGCTGGGTGAACGGTATTTTTGGGGTCTTATTTCGCGCTTTCTCTTTTTCACAAACACCCGTAGGTATAGTAATGGATATAAAACACGTTTAGAATAGGATTAAAGACCCGCAGAGTCCAACGGTTTTTTTGACTGAATTACGTTGACGGAGATAAGTACCAGCTCAGCGACTCGAAACAAACCGAAGGGGAACTTTTTTTAGTTTTATATTAAAAAAAAAAAAAAAAAAAAAACATACAAAGTAATTTCTGTAACATACAGACTGCTATTACTCTTTATAGTACCCATGATACTTTTTTTATTATAATATTTAATAGAAAAATTTTATTATTTTTTTTTTACATAATCGCATTTTTCATCATCATCAGCTACTGCAGACAAATATTTGAATGAAATGACAGTCATCGTTTTTACAAACATCATGAAGTTAGGATTTGGCAGTAAAATATTACATTGTAAATATTGTTATTGATATATTTAATGTTGACCAGAACACAACATTCACGTTTTTACATCTATTATTTGTTATAACAAAAATAAAATTATACCAAAATGAATATAAACATCTCTCGGTGCAAGGATGCAAATTAAGAAAAAATAATTCCCAAAAAAACTGACCATAGCATATTAATAACCGTATACAGCAGCATATATTAATATAACTAGGGTTCGAATACTAATGCACTTAAAATGACTGTACATATAATACAATATGTATGAACTAAAAAGTTATCAAATATAATTATCCCAAATTATGAAGAGTAAAATTTAATTTAATTTTAATATAAAAATTTTAAATTTATTTCAATATATAAATAAGCATTTAATTTTTATAAGTTGTTGTTTTTATATTTTATAATTTTTTATATTTATATTTGGTATACACTAATTTACAATATGAGCGTTATACTGTAGTAAAATCTGTTTCTTTTATTTTTTCAAGCTTGAATATTTAGGATAGTCACAATTATACGGATCAATAGTTTAAATTGTATTTAAAAAAGATCAAAACAATACTGAAATACGGATTTATATTCTTAAAATCCAAAAAATATGCATCTAATAAATAAAACTATAAAATATGCAATAATATATGAAATGAAAATAGTATTTTTGTATTTAGTATAATATGAATCAAATTTGTATCCAGGTTTGAATTAAATTTGATCAATATAAAAAAAAATATTCTGTTCCATAAACATCCGAACCCTAATTATAATGAAATACAAACCGTATAAATCAAACTATTTCGTAGACACACAGATTTTTAATTATAATTATTGAAAATGTACGTGTCAGTCTATTTTTGTATTTTTCATTATTTTAATAATTAAAGAAAATACAAAAATATTTATAAAGTCGTATCGATGAAAATGTAATTTATTACCATTGAATCGAAACTGAACGACATTTTCATGGTAATACGGAAGCCACAAACTCTTTCGGCGGCGGCGAATAATAATATTTTCCTAGAAACCCAAATACCATCCGAGTTAGCGATGAAGGAGGAAACAGCATATTTGAATTGTTAATTGACTCCACTTCACCCTCGCGTCCTCCCGATTGGTGGTTAGTCCGCTGACGGGTGGATTGGATAATAGTTCCTACAAATATACACATTCCATATGATCGCGTAAGAAGTAGAAGGAAGGAGGGGGGATTGTAGAGCAGAGAAGGCCTTGGTATTTATTTTTATCTTCTCCGATGATCCATTAATTTTCGACGTACTCATATATATATATAAAGACCATCCCTTTCGATATCGTTTTTCACATGATCGCTAAAGTGCGTACAGGTATACACGATGAATACGCAACACATCGTAAGCAACACCTGCTTTCAACCTCTTATTAGCTTTTTTTTCTTACTGTTTTCTTTATCTAAACTCTGTCTATCTCTCTATCTCTCTATCTCTCTCTCTCTCTCTTTACCTCGACCCTCTGCCTAGAGTTGGGTTGCAAAGTTTAGTGACACTCGGGGGATTATTTTCTTCTCCGTTCTCCGGAACCAATTTTACTGCTATTGCAACGATTCACGGGAAATCCGTAACGAGTCGAAATAAGGTTGTACTTAATCGATTTTAATTATTTAATCAACATAAAATTCAAATTAACTCGAATCGTGCAGAAAACAAACGGTTTCTTACGTCAATGTCAAATTACCACTACGATGTATGGTACGTCGCAAAGAACGTGTTCCACGATTATCGTATAACCAAGTCGTTAATTTTTATTCTATCAATCTCAAAACGCTTCCACTTTTGCATACGTTGGATTCGTCAACGCCTGTCTTCACTTTAAATTTCTTCGCAGTACATTTATATCTACAGTAAGAAACCATTAATAGCAGACACTGAATAACTGTAAAATTTCTCTGAACATTTTTGCAGTTGTAATATCGATGAACCACATACACGCTCCATAATACGCACACCTAGAACAAGACGATTAAAAATAATAATTTGTCATTTTCGAGTTACGAATGATAGTCATGGGTGGTGTTTTGGTTGTTTAAACACTCACCCATCCCTATCCATTTTTAAACCAATAATCCGTCACTTTTTTTTATAATTTTAACCCTCTGCAGAAATGGCCATAAGGATTAACAAAAAAAATATTTACAATAAATTAATAATATGTGTATATATATATATATATATATACAAAAAAAAAATTGTAAAGAAGCCATACGGTGGTTAGTTTTAATATGTATTTATTAATTTTGAAGTGTTGATGAAGATGACCGTTTAATTTATTAAGTCTTGAGAGTTACTAAGTGAGGAGGAGATACGGACTGAAAGATTGGCTTTTTCTCTGCATTTCCGAAAGTAATGCATTTCGTTGGTATATGTTTGATACTCAGGTAGACATTGCATGAGAGCAAATAGTAAGGTCCTATTTATTCATTAGATAACTATGAGATATTTTAGAATCGCTGATGCGAAACCTGTTATTGCTAGCTCTATTTTTCCTTAAATATCCAGGAGCTGTGGCCAAGGTGATATATTTTGCTTAATTTCATAAAGTTTGATAAATTAGAGTTAACATATTTCTTACCAAGTATGAAGAAATTTTATTTTGATCAATAATTGAGCATCGTCTTTTTATATTATCAGTAGTCTATTGTATACTAAATACATGCTTAAATGCTTTGGATTCTTACAAAAAAATACCAATTGTGTTGTCAAATTAATATATCAATATTATTATAATTGATAACCTGGAATAATTGGATAATAATTTTTTTTTAAATCTATTAAATAATTGGAATTTGGTATATTAGTGAAGACGTGAAAAAAGAAGTAGGAGGTCGTGCAAGGAAAATTCAAAAATCACAAAGGATCATGGACACAACAACGGACTGAATGAACACGAACGTCGACAAAACGTTTCTATAAGACGTGTACAACAATAAGCCAACAGAACAACTGCGCTGGCACTAATAATAATAAATTATTAATAATAATAATAATAATAAAGTCAAACATAATTCTCCCATCCGACGGAAGTTCATTGTTAAAGTGATTTGCGTAATATGTATAGCCATATGAAATAAATAAGTAATATTGTTGAGATCACAACAACCATGTAAATTATAAAATATAACGTATGAATAATTTTTGCTGAATATATGCACACTAGTTGTTCTAACGATTAATTGTTTTGTAATGCATATGAAAATATGAGTAAGGTGTAGAACAAAATCAGCTAAATAACGTTAGTAGATCTAAATATATGGATAATCTACGATACCAACTGCAGGTTAACTAACACAGTGCACTGTTGTAAGAACTTAAAATAAATTATCACTAAGGAACAGCTATTGTTTTCATATTTGTTATAAATTTTTATGCATAGATAGAATCATATCAATATATCAATATAATAAAAAAAAAAATCAATATTAATAATAAAAATAATAATAATAATAATTAATAGGGAATAAGAGATGCGTTAAAATATGAATTTTCGTATATATACATTGATTTCTAACTATAATTCAAATTATTGATTCTAAGCTTCTTAGGTCATTCACATGAAAAAATTTGCTGAATATTATCATTTGGCGATCGACTACTACACTTTTGATTTTTCTTTTCCATGGTCAAATGATAGATTAACAATGAAATCCTAATATTTAAAATAGAGCTCTTCATCAAAATACTGGTTTGTTTGCCATACTATTAGTCAACTATACAGTCAACGTTGGATAACATTTGAAACAGAAAATACACAGTGGGTATCGGACGTATCTAGAAAATAATGGCTATGTTTAAAGTATAATTTATAACAATGGTTCTTAACCGATGTGTCGTTGCACACTACTGTGCCGCGAAAAATGTCTGATATTTAAAAATACCAATTGATAAAACTGTGACAGTTAAATGTCAATTAATTCTGCAGATATATATGTAGGTAAACTGTATAATGTACACTGCACGGTTAAAACCTTACTGGATTTGGCGTAGCCAAAGTTTTTTTTGTGGCCCTGTTCATGAGTGTGCCACGAAAATAGTATAATGTATAATGTATAATAGTGTACCGCGAACAAAAAAAGGTTGAGAACCACTGATTTATAATAATGGTTTTAAACGTTGTGGTAAAATAAATAAAAGCTAGAGAATAATTTGTTCTATCAGCGTAAAATTATAAAACTATTAATGGGAATCATCACGTTTTTCAAGTTGTAAAACATAAGGCACTTGAGTTGGAGGGAATTTACTTGAATATTTCCCAATAATTAATAGGCACTTAAGTAATGGTATAAATTATTTTAAACGTTATATTAACACAATACCTATTTAGAATAAAGTTAAACTCAAGGATTTTTAATTGAACGTTACACTAAAATAACAAGCATCCATTTGTATAAAAATTGGTTGCCTATTGTCAACATAAAATGAAAACATAATTTATGTAAAGAATAATTTAAAAATTATGTCAGTAGATTAAAGTACATTATCAGGACTTTGAAAATATCTAAGATACTTATTAAGGGGTCTCATTTAAAAAAAAACCCTCTGTAATTGGAAATAATGCATTCATTTACAGACCACGACTGTACTAATTTGTATTAACTTTAAACTCATGAATGATTTTCCACAATTTATCAATTAATTTTCTTGTTTTATTAATTAGCTGTTATAATGTTTAAATTAAAAAGTTTATTATTAAACATATTTAAAAATATAACAAATTATCATTGTGAAATATATCAAAACTCATTATTATAATACCACTGTTGGCTTATTGGGCATAGCCGTTTTCGACCAAAAACGTACCCTTTCATTTTCGGCCGATTCACTTTTGGACCAAATTTAACAATTTTTGTACAATTTTTGTCAACAATTATTAAAATATTAATATAAAAGAGAACGATATTTTGTACATTTCTAGTTTTGATTTCATTTTTTTTTCAAAACGTCAGAACTTTAATTTTAAACATTTTAGGACTTCGCTCGTTACGGCTGCCGGCTCCACTCACAAACTCAAGTACTACTGTGTAGCACTTTTTGGATGAATGGGGCTTCGCCCCAAGGGGAATTATAGTCTAAGCCTAACCTAGTTTTTGTACAAACCTTCATACTGTTGCAAATGGGATTATGTTATGTATGTAAACCTAGAACCTCGCTACGCGAGTAAAACCCTGAATTATTATAATATATTATAGTAGTTTTTATCATAATCAAACACTGTATTTCATTATTTTATTATTTTAAATTTATTGTATAAATTTTTGTTTTGGTCGAAAAGGAATCGGTCTATTTTAAATTTGGTCGAAAAGTGAATCGACCTATTTTAAATTTGGTCAAAAAGTGAATCTGTCGAAAAGGGAAGGGTATGGTTTTGGTCGGAAGCGGACTCGTCCGGCTGATTGATCTACATATTTATCATAACTATGGCGCAGATGTTGTATTTGCAACTTTTGTTCTACTAGTCTAATAATTAGACTAGAATCTAAAAAAGTATATTTTTAAAATTTAAAAATATCTATTTGCATTAGCAAAAAGTTATTTTGTTATAATCCATCGGAGTACCAATGTTAAAATAAATAAACTACATAAGACAGCGACATGATTTTTGTTTTGACTACTAAATGTGCTTAAAATTTCACGTACAATTAATAAATTCATTATCAACTAATATATGAATGTTGCATTTAGTTTTCAGAGCATAATTATTTGCAATTATCAAAATAGATTTTAAATAATTTAGTAAAATTTATTTTTAATAATAAGTTCTTCAACCGTAAAATAACATATATTTATTATGTATTTGTTGATTTTAGAATTCCGAAAATGATCCTTACAATTCTTTTCTAGACTAATTTTATTTTTTAATAAAAAAACCATGTATATATCGAGTTATGATCCCAGTGTAAAAAAAATTGGTTTCGCAATTTGATTTTACATGTGAATTAAATAAACATTCAAAACTTTCCAATGCGCTCGGTAAGGTTTTATTTATACACGTAATACTAAATTCGAAAGTTTTGCGTATCATATAATATTACGACGAATACCATAACGTATATACGTATCCGGAAGTAGACTCATGTACTTACCAACGGCGTAGACATGGACGAGGGATTGGAGAGATGTTGGGGAATTTATTTTTATGTAAACAAAATATTTTGTTTATCTAAAATATTAACTTGTAATGTAATAAACTACCTTGTAGAAATATTATAAATATCATTTTTTTATCATTTACAACTCAACATTCAAGCTAAAAAGCTAACTACAATATTTAAACGAACTGTTTTCGAATATTTGTATTATTTAATAATATTATGTATAAATTATTATAATATGAATATGATGTATATACATATATTGATATTTTGTAAATTTTTATATTTGTCAAGCACGATGATTTATTGAGGGTGTTAGGGACATTGTGATCATTATTTGCATTAAAAATTAATTACTTCCAAATCACACCAAATTCCTGTGTATGTTTCTGATACAGTAGCGGCACCAAGAATAGACCAGATTGGGCAATGGCCTTATCTGAAAATTATTGGCTCTACCAGTGGCCATATTTCAGGAATAATAATATAAATAATTTTTATATGTAGAATTTTACTTAAAAGTAATTTTGCTATAGTATAGTAATCATTTAAGATTTTAAAATATATTTTATTATTATTTATTTTTTTTTTTTTTTTAGATCTCATTTTTTGTGGTCTTACCATGTAATAGTTCTTATTGCCTCCTATTGGCCTACCTAAAATAAAATCTTGGTGCCGCAATTGCACTGATACATATTTTACACGCACGTAAGCACTATATATATCTTATTATTTTACACAATTATACGTCAATCGCGATCGAATGAGAATTCCCGCCGAAGGATGGCACTGCCTCAACGCTAATATAAACGTACGTTCTAAATTCCTTAGGATTTATTTGTATTTTATTTTATCTATTCCTGTCGTGATTAACATAAACCTTGCTGTTATTAGACTTGTCGTTTGTGCTACACTTTATCGACCACTCGATTTAACCCGAAATTCGAATTCAAATACTCTATAAATATAATACATAATATATATGTAATATTATATACCCACATCGACACAGATTTCCAATGGAATAAGCCGTGACTCTTGCGCGCTAGGTGAGCGGAAAGAGAGTGCTGGCGTTAGCGGGGACGTGTGCATTGGGATTTTTCAAAAGCTTTTCCTCGCGCACGTGGTCACAGCAGTGCACACATGCAGGCGCACGTCATCTTTGATCTATCCTCTATTGAACCCTGTGCACGGCCGGACGCCTTCTAGGAGGCCGCTTTTAAAATATCCTTTTATCGTGATCGGAGACAACGGCTTTCGTCTGTCCCGTTAAAAGCTTATCCTGGGGAACGGAACAAAAGAAACGGGCGTCAGCTCCTTGCCCACCGATCGTAGGTCGCCCGGACGTGCACTTCATACGGAACACGCGTGGCAAGAAAGGAAAACGATGCCGACCAAAGCACGGTCCCTTCGCCGTCAGGAGTTTATTTCTCAGATGAACGTAATCCCTCCGACTCGATACCAAACTCAATACGACGACGACAACGGGTGCCGCACACACGCGCCATGACCCTAAATTCGCGCATACACTGATGTGCGGGCCGCTTCCGACGGCAGGGCGGAACAGGGCACAGTGACTGACTGCGAGCCGGCAACGAACACAATGGGACATCGGGGAGCAGGATCGCGGGACGTCTTTAACGGAGCGACGTGCCCCGTGTCCCGGCATTGTCATCGTGTAATTAACGACCATTTTGCTGGCGACGATAACGACGACCCAGTTTCGGATGCAATTGTTAGACGACCGACGTATCGTCGGAAAACCGTTGCGTTCCGTTATGTTATATATTGTTATCATTAACTAGATGATGGTTAAAATTTAGAAGATCCGTTCACGTGCAATTTCTTCGATTAACGGTAACGGTGTATTGTTTTGTTTTTTGACATCGTGACAGCAAATTCATCAACCGATTAGCGTACACGAAACGTTACGTTCATTGTTTCTTAATACTATTCGTTTTATATTTTCCTGATCGCCCAGTATGGTAAACAGTGGCATCACTGAATGTGGGATAACATTTTGAGATATATGTTACATAAAAAAAATCAAAAAAAAACAATATCTTGCAATAAGCACATACGTTTTATTGAACAAAATAATTAAATGAGCTTTCTTTTTTTTCTCTTTTTAAAATTTCTAAAATATTTCCTTTTCGAGTATTCTACTAGGTACATAACATAATTCAGCTACTTACCTAATATTATTTATAATAAGATTTTAGTTTCTATTTCTTTGTTCTTTAAAACAAATAAAAAATTCAATAATTTAACACTGAAAATAATAAATGTACATACAATAGTTGTTTAATTACTTAAATATGAGAGTATAAATTAAAGACAAGTTTGAAACTGTAGTCATAAACTCTGCGTGTTCTTTTTACTGTACGAGAGGAAAATCAACATATTTTCAACCTCTATGCTTATAATATAAATATAATCTATTCTATACATGATAAATTTATGTCAAATGCAAAATTTTAATAAATCATAGTTAATGTTTTTGATCCTCGGAGACAAATAATACGACTGACGATGAACTTTATTTATCAATATTAACACTTCTTAGAAAAATATTTTTTCTCAGAAACGTTATTTTTTCATCCCAAATAGATTGTTTTTTTTTTTTTTTTTTATTGATCTCTAAAAAAATAATCCCACCTAGGCCATTAGTTACTGTATATGCATATTAACATTTTTCTTTTTATATCATGACATACATGTTTGTAATTTTTAAGAAGACTATCATTTTAGTATTATCTTCGGTTTTTGGTCCCAATACACAAAATTTGTGTGCAGAGGCAGAACTAGGAGGTGAAAGACAGATATTCCTCTCCAAGCGTAACATTTTAGAGGGTGTAATTTTTGTAATTATTAACAACTAAATTGATAATTTTAACTTTTTTAAGTAGAGATATTAGGTTAAAACTCAATAAGTATGTTTGTATATTTATTCTCGAGAAAAGTATTTGATTATTGATCTATGGTATGGCGTTTAACATTTTCCCCGAGCGTAAAAATTCCTAGTTCCACATCTGTGTGCGTAAAGTCGATTACACATATCTGTCTGTATATAGGTTCAGGTATCTGGTATGTACATACATATATAGTCTATCAGAAACATTCGGACAAGTGAAACCACAGTATAGGTATATATATATATATATATATATAACATCAACGTTTATGTACTTGCATAGTTTGTGTACGTACTCCACGCAGTACACATAAATGATACGTAAAACTTTCGGAATTGTCGAAGGGTCGATAGCAGAATGAAGCAGGTACGCGTAGCCGGATGTTGAAAGTTCTGACACGCGTTACACTACTGGCCGTGGGCACGAGCTCACGTAGCACACGCACAAGCACACACCCACACACACTACCCATACAACGGTGGTCTCGCTGTAAATGCGTCTACACTCGACGAATACGTACCGATAACGGAGCGGTTTTATAAAACTCAAAAGTTCCGCCGTCGTGTTGCTTTACCATTGTTGAACAAAATCAAGATTTAACAAGACACGGAACAAGAAAAAATTAATAACTGTTCAATATTCGCAATTCGCATCGATGGCATATCCCGTCAGTACGAGTGTATAGTAGTTATTTTATGTTCGTCTTGTCTTGTCGCTATAGTATAACACACGAAATCGTTCATGATAATAGAACGGACATTTTTTGCATTATTATTGTTCTTACGATCGCATTTAACACCGGTGGTTGTTATTGCTAATGTGTCACTATATTTCTATCGTCTCGATTAATCATATCATCTGTGCAGTCGTGATTAATTTAAATATCGTTTTTCAACAGTCATGTTACTCATATTCGAGCTTAATTTACGGATATTTCAAATTAAATTACAACAATACAAAAACCAAATCGATTTGAAATAGCAGCGTTAAGGTTAAAAAAAAATATGGTAATAGAATAAAAATATTATGATTTAATAAAAAGCTAAGTACAAACACTTATACTAAATCATGGTTTGCAAAGTATTACCTTAAAATGAACACCGTATTTACCATATTGGCATAGTACTAGTCGCATAGCAGTGTAAAATAGTGCCAAAAATACATAAATAATAAAATACATAAAAGTACATAAATTGTTGGTATGAAATATCGCACATATACGTTATCCTGTCGTTTAGTGTTTTTCTATTTGTTGATTTACATTTTTTTATGTAAATCATACAAATCTAAAAAATCTTCCTCGCTGTGGTACCAACAAAAATGTTAATACTGCACGTGTGATCATCCTATTTTTTACCTAATATTAAATAGTTATTCCTGATATTATTTATTCAGCGGATAATCTTTAAACATAAATTAAGTTTGAATCAAAGAGATCGAGAGCAAAGTACACTTAATCTGAAAAGCAGTTAAAAATTGAGGGTATTTCTTAAGTTCAGTGTATAAAAATTCATTTAAAAATTATTAATTGAAATGAGCAATAATTTTGTCGATTGAGTCTCCGTGGTCGAGTAAGATACAAAAATAGATAAATGGTATTAATATGTTAGTCTTTTAAACTTGAAATTGATGTACGATTGCTCTCGAAAAAATGATTTTATGTGAATAGGTTTATACTTCTAAAGATGTTTCATAAAGTAGTAGTAATAAATTACATAATAAGGTTGATTAAACCTTTGATATACTAACTTTCACTAAAAAAAAAAAAAAAAACATAATCTTTGCAGTACAAAAATGTACAGTATTATTTTAATCTTTATCGTTTTATCATAATTTAACAATCAAATGCTCAAAATTATTTTTTCTGAAATTAAGCTCACTTCATTTTTATAAAAAGAAAATAAATATATGTTAGAAACATTTTATTATATTTTGAGGACTTTTTGTCAAATTAAAATTATTTTATGGACATTTAAAAAAAAAAAAAAAAAAACTAAGGAAATATGGTTGTTAATTAAATTAATTAATTATAAATTATCTATATATCATCTAAACATTTTTTTTTTTTTTTAATCATATAATCTTTAGCAAATGAAGCATTATGTGAGAATTTCAAGACCATACGATTATTACTTTCGAATTACAATGAAAACAAAAATTCTGTATATTCGAACAAAGGTATACCGTATGCTATTCGCGATTATCAAAAAACTGTTGAAAAATTCATAAAATGACCATCCTTCAAAGTACAAACTAGAAAACGCTTTCAATCAAACATCTCTTGTGATTATGATAATCGAAGTGATCTTTCTGGGGTCAAAATCATGTACACAGACATAAAAAAACACATATCATTGTAAAATCAATAAATTCCACATTATACTCAGAATCAAAAATTAGAATAAAAAATTACTTATTGCTGTTCAATGATCTAGTTTCGAGTGATGAAGATGACATTTTTTTTTTAGACCCTTTCAAAATGAAAATTTTACTCACGTACTTTATTATATTAATAAACATTATAAATATTTTATAATGATCGTGATGGCGAAAAATCTTCATGAGTAATAAATGCCAGCAGAAAAAAAAAGAAGAAGATAAACTTTTTAAGTAAAGTATTCTATAAGAAATTTTAAATCACAGAGCTTATTGTAAGAGTATAACAATTCTTTATTATTTTCATAAAATATAGAGATAATGATAACATATTAAATATAAATAAATTAAATATTGAATAGAATCTTGAAAAAAACATTTACTTACTATGACTCATATTTTTCTAGATACGTCCTGATCCTTTCGAAAGAATCATTTTATATATATTATATTATATGACCTGGAATCAACAGTAAAGCGATCTGGTCGTAAAATGACAACCAGGGCCACTGAACCATTATACATGTTTTTTCTGTACGCGTCCATAATACATTACGGCAAAAAAATAAAATTTCTTTTATTATCGAATTTGAATAATAAGTTTTCCTTCTATTTATAGGTACACGAAATATATAAGCGTCCTACTCACACGCGTGAAATGTTTTTTTTTTTTTTTTTTTTTTTAATTCGATCGACCCCATTCGACAACAAGAAACAGTGACGATCGTTTAAATGTTTTCATATTATAATTAAAACGCACCGAGGATTATATGTTGCTTTCAGATGTAAATTATACGTTCATACCAATAAATTTACTTCTAGAACATCATTGCTACCACGCCCCCACATTACGCTGTACGAAACGAATTAAAAACGTCATATGAAAATAGTAAGTATACACGAAATACTCTCTCGTTGGTACACGCCATTTGTGCGCGCTAATGTGATTATTTTCTGTTTCGCTTGTTCGTATTATGCGGCACGCGCGTCGTAAAGACCGTAGAAAAACGGGTTTAAAATCGGTAAACCGAAAACAGAAACACATTGGGCTTATGAAATCGAACCAGAGGCCCGTCGTCGCGTTCCTCTATCGTCGGCTTATCAGACGCACTTCGTCGGTCGGTCGCGACAAGATCCGACGAGCGAATGATGTGCGCGGAGTCCGACATACGGCTGCGATCCGCACGGTGTTGACGGGTTTCCGATTCCGAAACATTTGTCGCCGCGGCGACCCTGTAGCCGCTACCGTGCAGGGCACGCGACACGGCCGAACGTTCGTCGCCGGTAACGAGCATCATATAACTCGCACGTTTCGTCCGGAGAACGTTCATTGGCCCGTGCTGCGGTGGTAACGCGTTACGCGATACGGAGAAACGAAATCCGTTTGATCGTCACGGCGAGGCGGACCGCGAAATCGTGCGGCGAAATCCGATATAGATCCAATCGCGCTGGATTGTTTCCGCCGAAACCGCGGTGCTGCGATGTTTGGCTCGCGGGGACGCGCGACGGTCCAGCTAGCCGACGGTTGCCACCGCTCGATTTCGATATCACGTTTCATGTATACGCTGCGCACCCCTAGACGATAGTGTTTTCCGTTCGCTCGTCGAATTCCGGGTGTGTAACGAGCAATGTGTCGGTTCTGTCGTGATCTGCGTTTTCTATCTTTTTTTGTTTCGCTTATCAGCGGAGACGATTTCGCGATAACGAGGGCTGCTCCTATCGTCGCGATCGTAGAAGAGGTTATCCGTAGAAGATTGTTGTTAAAAAATATACATATATCTTGTTGGAATTTCAAAAGGGACAATTTTACGAGATTCCGTGTAATTTTCTTATAAGATGGAAAAAAATTATCTAAAAAATAAAAAGACAATATTTAGGGCATATTGACTATCGACAATATCGAATTTCTGTTTCCGTTATAATTTAAATTTTAATGACAACTGATTAATATTATCTAGAGAGTTTGGTTTACCTTCAACGATTCCACTTTTCGTATGAAGTGACCTCGACTAATGGAATCACGTGATAGAAGCCAACATACCCAAAATAATGACATCTAAAGAGGTCTTGGCAATATTAGTATATTGTAGTATTTTCCCCTAGAATATATTACGCCATCCAGCACCACATAATATATAATATTAAATCTTTTATTATTAGAATTTGAAAAGGCTGAAAAAATAATTTGAGATAAGAATAAGAGATTCTCGAAACGAAGAAAAATTTAACATCAAAAAAACAAAAATTTGTAATAATTTAAAAATCGATCAATCATTATAAGTACGAATGATTCTGTTTTTTTAAGTTATTCTAAAAATAATTAATTATAATTATTTTTAAAAAAAATGTCCAATAATCCTCCAAGTTGTTTTACAAGTGTTAATAAAATAATATTCGAAAATAATATTTCCTTATGGCGTTTAAAAAGAATATTCTGAATGAAGGTCGGTGATGTATTATATTGCATGATACTTACTGAGAAAATCAAATAACGCTGAGTCCGAATTTGTGGTTTTATGAGATATTATATAAAATATTTTATGTATAATCAATTACTATGACGATCATTTAACCAAAATGTTAATTATAAAATGATAAATTTCATTGTAAAATCCGTACTCAACAACACACTACTCGTTTCGTTCAAAATCTAAAATTCAAATTGCAGTATCTTAATCAACAGTGATGTCAATATACGAGTCGAAACGACTGAAATAATGGCACTGAAAATGTGAATAATCACGAGTCTGACGAATCAAAAACGTTTTTTAGTTGTAGAATTTTAAGTACAAGCTGAATCTGATTTATACATCAAAGACAACGTTATTGAATAAAGTGAACAATCTCGATATACTGGGATTCAACATTTTGAGAATAGAATCGATTTAACTTGACAACGATTTCCTCAGATACATAGGCGAAATACAGAAAAATGTACGTAATAGTAAATTTTAAAAAAAGTATAGCATAATCTAAACTTATATGCAAAATTTGAACTTTATATATATATTCTTAAATTATTGTTTTCTCTTTTTTTTTTTTGTTTAATATTTTGCATAGAAAAAAACTGCTGTCACGTGAAATTCTGTTTATCCGATATGCTATGCATCCACCCATGATCACCGTGTGGATACAGAACGTAAATACTAACACATTATTATACAATAGTAGTGAACACACGTGTTTTGCGACTACGACGTCAAACAAGTACTGTGTATAAATTGGAAATTTAATTATTCCGTGTGTAACATATTTAGCAGGAAACCCCTTCGATCAATATATGACAACCCCTAGTGATAAAAACCATGCACGCAATGGTTAAGGATTAATTTAATGATTCCACTTGTGGTTAACGTACAACACGGTTAAGTGTTATTGATCGTTATTATCTTTGACCGTCGCTGTAGTGTTGTCACGTTAAGCGTGTGATTCTCACCAAATTAAGAGTTTTTGAATTTTTTTTTATTTTAATATAAAACAATATAAATATATTATGTAGAATTTATATTTTACTACTATATAAAGAGAAAACGTTTGTTTGTTTGTTTGTTCGCAACAATTTCAAAAACTACTGGACCTATTTCAAAAATTATTTCACCATTAGGATGTTAAATTATCTCTGAGTAACAAAGGCTATATTTAGTATTAGGAAGAATTAAGGATCACTACTAAAACCTCAATAATATAAGTCGACATTTGATAAATATGATTATAGATTCCAGTATCATGAATTCGAACCACGGTCTCGGTGGCCTAACTTTTCGTATTCTTTTTACATTTTTTTGTCTTCTTATTACTTATTAATTTTATAATTGGTCCGGTCTCGAGAAAGTTTTCAATGTATAATAGGACTTGGAAATATCGATTTGACATCCCAAAATAATAATAAAAGAAAATGTGTACTTTCATGGTACTATTGTTGAATACGTTACGGTGACGTTAATAATATTGTACAGCAAGAGAAATTGCCTTAATACTTCGTATACCTATGAATCCTACTGATTAACCTTTACAGTTTAAAAGACTTCAATTCTTCATTCGCTACTACTATTAATAAGACTCAAAACTAAACATTTTAATATGCTGGTATTGATTTGCGCTCTGTTTCTCACATGGACACTTATATGTGAGATTATCAAGAACAGGTAAAATGGAAAATTAGTTTATTATATTACCATATGGTTTAAAAACAAAAAGTGTTATTTACTCTTAAGTATTTAATAAAATCCAATAAATAATTAAATTTTATTTGGGTAAATATTTCGAAAAACATCATACTACATACACTAATAACACACAAGGTAGGTTGTTATTACCTTACAAGTTTACTAAATTATTTAAGAAAAAGTGTCTAAAATTAAAAAAAAAAATATATATATTAAAACAGTACAGTTTATCCCGTGCAACAATTTTTACATGCAACGATCTGCACGGGGGACAGCTAAATAAATAAAAGAAGGACATATTGTAAATATATTAATTTCCCGTGGAGATATTAAGGGTAACGGGAAATATGGGACATACTGTATAATATAAAAGGAATAAAATAAATCCTAAACACTAAGTAAAAGTACTAAGAACCACACACGACAATTTCATCACAAATAAAAATGTTTGACACACAACTTAGTGGGCACGGGTCAACTTGTACATTATATAGTATATCTTGTTCAAAATGCATCTATCAACACATGTAAGAGTATATATACTTCACTATTCTTATGGGTCTTGTTTTGACAGGATCGATAATAATACATCCATCAAGTTCTATAAAAGTTACAGATGCATGTGAAATGGATACGAGACATTTTTTTTTGCTGTACACCACCGCAAAAATAAAATTTCACATCAAATCTAAATAATAATATAATAATAATTCCCTGTACGACGACATATAAAAATAATATTCCCTATGGTTTTTATCAAACAGGTATCCAATGAAAAAAAATTACAAATCATCTTAAGATTTACCAGTTTTGAAAAAATGTCTAACACTTTTATGGACCTATGAAAAAAATAAATGTATTATTATTCTAATTGCTTCCGTTACAGTAAAGAATATATTGAAAATCATTTTTTATTAAATTTAGTTTTATAATATTATCTAAAATAATCGTGACAACTGAATCAATATTCATCTTAGATTCACACTATATAATACAAAGTAATAGTAGAGTTTTCTTTTATAGTATTTTTTTCTTAATGGTAGAGTTCGGAATTTGTAGGCATTTGTTTTTATTTTACTATTGGTCTATTATTAACCTATAGTCTCTAAATTTAATAAACTATTCAAAGAATAATTAAAACAAAACTTGAAATTTTACTAAAATTATATTTTAAGGTAATTTTTAAAAATAATTTTGTTGCTTTTTCTGGTGATCTTTGGTGCGAAATAGCTTTATTTTAAGTCATTTTTTAGAATTTTATTGAGCTATAAAATCTTAATTCTAGTAATAAGTATTATACTCGTACTGTTTTCTTATTTATGAAATTTTAAATTTTGCAAATACCTAAAATTATTTTATTTTAAAATTAAATAAGTTATTCATGGAATTATTTTTTCATTATATTAAATGAATAAAGTATGCGTGGGTATAAAAATAACAATGTTCCAATTTATGTTTTGCATCTGAATAGTATTTGAAATATTCAATTTACCAAGAAACTTTAAAGATTTCTTGTTGATATTAAATAATAATCAGGTGATTTTAACCTGTTTATTTAATAACAGTTTCTAAGAATATTTCTTTTAATAACTCCTCTTCTTATTCTTTAACATTTCGATCTATTAAGAATCATTTCTGCAATCGCAGAATTCCTCCGTTGCTTTTAATTACGTAAAATATTTCACTGTATAAATTTAAAGTTCCGATTAATATCCAGTCACAAAAGTTAGGTCTTATACATTTCTTTTGGGTCACCTAGTGGTTTCGAGAGCAAATTATTATATGTATCACAATTACCTTGAATACATGATTAAACCAACTGATAAATGATTAAATTAATGCATTGAACAATCAAGTTTTTGGTTTAGAATAAATTATTTTTTTTTTAATAAAATAAATCAACCATTTACATCCGTTGAGTAGAAAATATTTTTGATTTTCAAATTTTTTAAATATAATTATAATTGTATTCTTATTTTGGACAAGACATTTTTTAAAATTAAAAAGGATCCATTGGAATTTGTAAATTTTTTTTTTATCTTTGTATCACAAAATATAGTACTACATACTTTTTAACTTAAAAGTTTTATTTACAATTAATACTATTTAGAAACAAACGAAAAATTGAAGCTCTACTATGAATTTTCCCTAAATGATTTAGTCCCCATAAAATGTATTTTTATTTTTAAATTAATAATGCATGTCGTTCGAGTGTTTTACGTTTGGGCAAATTTTTAAAAATTGAAATATTTTTGGGTAATTCAGCATAATTCGTTTAGGCTATTTTCCGATTATTTTTTTGCCAACTACTAATTTACATATTTCCAGTTTGGTAACTCACAATTTTCCGACAGATCTGCTGCCCAATAGAAGAATATGGCCACCACAATTTTGCATATATTTAAAATATTCTGTTTTTTTCCGTACTAATTAAACTACTAATTACGTATTATTTCGATGATTATAGTTTTTACCATTAAAAAATCACATTATTTTTTAGATTTAATTTTGAAACATTCCATTATAACATATAAAAAATAATTTAAATTACTATCGATTTATTACATATAAATTACAGAAATGAATTAAAATCACCACTACCAATATTGGTGTAATAGTATAGTATGATGGTATCATAAAGTAGCATACCCAATATACCATTCATCTCGTAAAAAAAACAATTTTAAGTGAAAAATATGTATGGATCAATTAATTTCACTTAAAATGATATAATAGTAAATCCAAATTTCCTAATAAGGTAGAAAAGAACAACATTTAATGTTCTAAATATAGTGGAAAAAAAAGAAAAAAAGGCGTTAAGATAGGTAGGTAAATTACATCAAGATATTCTCTCGTATAATCACTAACTATAAACCAATTTAATATTGAAGTGGCTATACCCAATACAAATTACATTAAATTTTTTTGTGACCATAAAATATATTTTAAAAAATGATACAAGAATTCAATAAATGTTTAAAATGTGTAATCAAAACTCGCGACTTTTTTTGACTTTGTATGTATCTGATGATGAATTTTTAACTTGAAACCGGTCATACTTTACAAATAGTCTACTCGTAAAATAATACTCCAGGCTAAGCATTTATTTATTTATTTCTATACATGAACTTTTTGTTTATTTATTTATATATTAATCAAAATTCGTAGAAATAGTCGATTTCATCAAAATTTCATGTTCTAACGTTTATAAAAACTTTTTGTGACTATTCATTTTTTTTTATCTATAACAAAAATCTTGTATAATCCAATTTTATGAACTTTTAACTACAAAATTGTGATGAATGTTCGTCATTTTTGTGGTTTTTGTTATAGCCTTGTTTAGATAATAAATTTAAGCGGAATGCGTTTCTATGAAATGTACCTTGTAGCATAAAAGATATAGACACAAGAGAGCGTAACCAACTCGGCGACACGTTGTCGGATGATCGGTTGTTTTATTGTCGCGGGTCTTTGATAACAATGATTATTCAATCATTATTTGTTTTCTATAAGTCAACAACGTCTATTATACTTCTATATACTTTTGCATCTACAGAACAATAATTTAATGCTGTGCAATGATATCAGCGAGTTCTAACTGTATGCGCTTCATTAACTTTTATATTCAGTGACTCTACTCGTATCTAATGGTACTCTTGAAGTACAAAAAAAGTCGTTTAATAAATTATTTAAACACACTAAAATTAAATTCTAAATTTACCGACGCAATGCATACCAATCTAGGTATGGTTAAGGTTATACGTTAAAGACAGCCATGCACGCAACATTATACTTGACAGATTTATCTATTCAGATGACCTGTACATGCAAACCAGAACGTGAATATGATAGATCTGTTCAGGTATCTCTATTTGCACAGGTTACCTGAACCTACAGTCTATAGTTGCTAATTATTATGGGTAAAATAAGTTTTGCCCAGAGTCTCGCAAAAGGTAACGCCGGCCCCATGTGTCACGACAGGATTAAAAAAGCAACTGCTTTTAATAAACTCACCGAGAAACGTTTAAGCCCCTTTGTTCGTATACTCAACCAGATACTGGACTTTTCTATAGTTTCACGATACGCAACTATAATAATACAATTAGCGTTACATAGTATACGTTCGCATCGAACGGTCGATCACAACGATTTCGTGGTAACTGTATGAACACCGTTGTACGTCTACCCGAATTCCTGTTTGATTTGTTATTATTATGTTGACAAACTTGGCAATTTTTTACACAAATTTGTAAAGTTCATTATTGGTTGAATTGAATCTTAATGTACACAACAATTATTATTAGTTCGTAGTATATATTTATCGACTTAACAAAATCATAATGTATGTATGTAATGGTGTATATTCCAAAACATATACAAAAAAAAAAAATTGAAATTCACATTAACGTTCATCATTATTAGTCTTATAAGCAGCTATCATCATATATAAATACAATGCAGTTATCAGTCACTGAATATGTTAAGAGAATAAGCTAATTCAAAACTCTTAAAATATAAGCTTGTGATAACAATTCAAGGGTACTATATGCTAGTATTCGCAGTTACCACTATTATAACGAATTTTTTATATTTTGTTTTCTTAATAATAACTTTCGATGAATTTGGTATTAAATTTTCATACATTGAGTATTAAAATTTGAAAGTTTTATTAATGTTCTATCAACATTTACCAGATTTCCTGGACTTCGAGATTTGTCAAAATTTAAAATTAAGAAGACTACAAAAAAAAAGAATATATGGTAATTTTTTCTTTTATTGATGTAAAGGCATTTTATGAGAAATTTTATTTATTTCACAGGAAATATTTGTTTCGTTATTTTAAACGAATATATCAGAAACACAGTAAACGAATACTTGATTGCCTATTGCAACTACTACTTTTATGTTTAAGCTAATCGGTTCATATAAGTACGTATGAACATATTTATTGATCTAAATATCCGTGGGAGATCACGTGCCTGTTTTGTTCGTGGTGATACTGATTTTAGTGGAGATTTTGGTATTTTAACATCACTACGATATGGTTATGTTTTCGTTTTCAGCGTTTTGCTATCACAGTATATCATGAAAGATTAAATTAAACCGAGTACACCACCGCTAGATCTTTGGCGAGCTAATCAGTTTAGCAACGCGACAATTTTTAAGCGTCTCTCATATACATTTAATGAGTTGAAGTGGGTTATAATTAAAGTTCATAAAAAGGTACATAGTATAAATAACGCAATTTAATATCAAAATAGTATAAAATAATTAGTAATACAGTTTTAACCGTAAAATATCATATTATTTATTAAATTGAATTATCATATACTTTTTAATTTAAATATAAATAAATTCATGCGAAATGTATTCCCTTGTGACTTATATACTTATTATTAGCCTGATAAGTATTAAAAAAAAACTAAATTTTTACTTTGTATCAATACGCGCACATCTTAAACACATTATACGAATAGTAAACCGTGGGTACTTCATAGACCATAATTTTTTGACCAGCATAATATGTTTGATGCCCAATAGGTCATTAAGTCCATTAGGTTAAGTTAGATCTGTTTCTCGAACTCTTACCATTTATACCTGATATCTCCTCTTGGAACACCGAGTCTGCAATAATTATTTGTGTATTATTTCTGCACAACTACGATACTAATATATTATACCACACACACTCCCCACGCCGCCGTTCCGGTTCGATAAAAATTTATTTCGCGGTGTAAAACTTTTCTCGGTACACCGGCAATATAAGCGATATAATAATATTATATAAGTCTGTACTCAGTTTTCCCTCGGATTTATTTTGTTGTTACGGAATATAAACCACGAAGGATCACATAAACTTCATGGACCAACAGCATCCACTCTACCATGCATGACGTGCACTTTAACTTACTATCAGCCAAATTGGTACTGTACTAAAATTAAATTCGTTTAAATTTCGCTCCACTTGCAAGTACGCCGAACTTCACGCGTGGGTTTATTTTAAGTGCACGATGTTTAATCGTATCTTAGCCTTACTATTGCAGGATTATGTTAGAATTATCAAAGCACTAGAATGGTATGGTGGAATTTTTTTTTCAACCGATCTTTAAGTTTCTTCGCGTCGGGAAAGAACGGAAACTCAACCTACGATTACACAATACTAATCCGTTATTAATATACATTAATGTATAAGACAAGTGTTCGTTTGAACATAATGAACCTAAAAATCAACTGATTGCAAGAACAGGGAAAACAAAAGTTCAAACAGGCATACGTCGAATCCGGGTTCTTCATGAAACCATAGGTGTTAAATATATTTTAACTAGGGAACATCTTGGAGGACTAAGCCCACTAAAAATGTTCATAGAGTTTTAAAATAATAAACTTTTATGATCCTCAGAAGTTATTATTTATTTTTATTCATTTGTATTAAAATTAAATTGAAATTATAGAGTTAACTGTAGATAATTATTCATATGTATGTCTAAAAAATGTGAATTAAAAGACCAATAAACTTCATTAATTATGTAAAAAGGTGTTAAAAGAAAATTATTACTGCACTATCGTTTAAAAAAATTATGAGGGCTAATCTTGAAAAAATGTAAACTTATAGAATTTCAAATAGTGACAGATATTATTTTCAAGGCATGGTCATGCGAATGTGATTGAATTATAGCTGCTCCTCATTTTTTTTTTTTTTTTTAGATAGATTCAAGTAGATACAAGTTTAAATGTTAATCATAGGTTAACACTTAAATTCTGTCTAACCAACCATCTACAACCCTAAGTTTGCGCATGGTTATACTGTAAGAAAACTAGTAAAATTTGAATGTGCGTAGACGTAGTGTACGAGTATGTATTGTCTTGATACTTTTAGCCTCCAAACAATTCTAAACTCAAGTGATGTTTATACGCGAGACTGTGAATACTCCTATTATGGTCTACGACGTACACAAGTAATAAAAACCAAATGTTTTTAAAACCGCATCATGGATAGCGCACTGTGTCACGTAGTGAACGTGTGTATGAACTGCACGATAAATTACAGTTAAGTACAACTAAAAAGTGTTCACGCCCGCAGTTGTTTCCGATTATATTCTTCAATATGGTTACCAGTTTAATGATTCGTTAGTACTCTGCAACAGCACTCTCTTAAAATATTATTTTTTTTATAATTGCCAATCCATTTGAATTCAACCATCCATTGAACAGCGCAAATGGTTATTCGATTTTACATAGTAAATGAACCATGATAACAACCCACCGGTATTCGAACTGATAAATTGCAAAAACAAAAAATAATGCAGTATTATTTATTTGTAAAAACATAATTATAATTATACATGTCTAACACTTTTTAGAGTATATAGTATTCATTTTACTTAGTATAATTGATAAATTTAAAACAAAACTCCAATTATTTGTAAACTTTTATATTTTATATACGTACAGTGTGCGTTGAAAATGCGCGCTCAGGCTGTAACGGACCATCGGAGTTCATGAGTTCTGCTTTTCCATACGAAGAAATAAATTCAAGGGCGATGTTTACCCTTATACTCTGTTTATATACTTGTACAAATACGCATTGATATTCATCGGCATTTATGTTCTATATATGTGTGTGTGTGAACAAGAATCAATAGTGAATTCAACCACTTAGCTTGACGCACGCCAACAATATTACTATTACTATTTATATTGGATCAGCTACGTTTAATAAAGCATTCGTTTTCTAAAATAACCTATTCCTACAAAGTCATCTCGAAAGCTTTGAGCTCTTTCTCCGAATATCGCTTTTAACGTATGTATACACATTGAAAACGATTATATGCGCGCTTCAGCATTGTATGGCTTATTGTTATTTATTTGTAAAAAATATTCCGGTTTAGAGTTAACCATACGCGATTGCCGGTGTGCAAAAAAAGAATCTATTCAAACGAATATATTATATACATGTATACTAAACACGTCGTAAATAATAAAACGTCTTCCGCAAAAATTGTCCGAAATACAAATACGAGCGCAGACCAGGTAAGAAAGAACGCGGAAATAATAGGAACGAAAATATGAAAAATGTTCGCTTTAAATATAGAGTGTTTCAAAAAGAACGCAGAATTTAAATCTGCTATAAATTAGATTTATTTCTTTTAAAAAAACATAACAAATTTATCATTATCTTCAGAAGAAGTTAATGTTTAACAGAGAAAAACAATATCGGGCATATCACCCTCCCTTCTAAACCTACAGGCGATTATTCTTTCCATACAATTTACCATCACTGGATAACACATTTCCTCATCAAGTTCATTGAGGACACAACGAATTTCTTGCTTAAGTTCCAAGACATTTCGAACTTTGTTCTGGTAAACTCGTGACTTAGTATATTCCTATAAGAAAAAAAATCACACAGCGTCAAGTCGCAAGATCGAGGTGAATAGCTTTGGCCACGCAACGAGATTAGTCTGTCTCACACAGCAAAGGGATTAATTCTCTTAAAGTGTAACAAGTTGCGCTGTCTTGTTTAAACCGTACAAGAATACCTACTCAGCTCAGTCATTTTCTTTGGCCTTATTTGGACCAAATGAACATAAAAAAATGTTGGTTTCAACTTATCAACTAAGTCATGAGTTTATCAGAACTAAGTTGAAAATGTCCTAAAACTTAAGCAAGAAATTCTTCGTGTCCTCAACAAACTTGATAGGGCAATGTATTATCCAGTGATGGTAAATTTTATGGAAAGAATGATTGCCTGTAGAGCTAGTAGGGAGGGTTATATGTCCGATATTGTTTTTTACTATTAAACCTTAATCTTCCCTAAGATAATGATATATTTGTTATTATTTTTTAAAATAAATACATTTAATTATAGCAGATTTAAATCCTGCGTTCTTTTTGAGAAACCCTATTTTACAAGTATGTTAAAAAAAAATTTAAAAAACTCAAATAAAACATCTGAGTTGTTTTTTTTTTCTACAGCACGGGCAATACAACAGAGGGGCTTTGTCATTTTAATAACTTGTACCCGTGGTGGCCTGCATAAGTCATCTAGTTGTTATTAAAAATTTTTAATAATAATTATGTTTTTCCCGGTTCGTGTCACCGCTATATTTTATCATTATTATCATATTATTATGATCCACCCCGTGCGAAATTTCGATCGTTAATTTGACCGTCGTATATCACCGATGATAATCAGCAGAGGAATAAATAATTATTATTTTGTTACTATAAGAAGCGGGACGTTGTAAATTTTTTTTTCATCTTATTCTTTTTCCTTTTTTATCGTAATTGCCAGAGGCGAGTCAACTGCGTTTTTTTATGCTCACCACATCATACGGTCGGCCATATCTCACCTCCCACAATCCGATCCCTGGCCCATCCCTCGGAGGCATATTAAACAGTAAATCTGCGAGGAAAACGGTCTCCCGAACGCAAATTACCGCTCTGGGTAAGAGTCTAGTGTGAGCCCGGTGAACACGACTCGGGTGCAGGCGGCCGTTATTACAACCGAAGCATATATCCCTGTTAATGGAATTACCAGAACCACTGCCACCATTACCAACACTGGCGCTTCTAATTATTATTTAGTTTGCCGGCAGCAGTGGTTGTTCTATATACACAGCGCACTTTCCTCCCGTTTCTTCAACCCCTAAACCATTTCCCAAACCGTTTCAGGTCAAACCCACTGTCTATTAATACACCTTTAAACCTTTTTTTTTTTCACACATGCCGAACAGCGTAACGATGGCCACATAAAAGTGGTTTTTCCGAACGTTTTCGCGAGCAATCGAAACTTATTTATAATCGCAAAACGTCATATCGTTGTACCTTGGCTTTATCCTAATATCACATTTTAACAGCTTGAAGCCCTTAACCTCTGCAATATGACTTATTACTTTATCCGAAATGTTTTCTTTGACAACAAGTACATACTTGGACGATGAAAGAATGTACTCTCGTATGTACTCAAATTGGCTTTTATTTTTTTCTTTAAAATAGTTCCACATTATGTCTTTGAATATTAAAATGCTCATTATGCAGTTCAGAACATTAACTGTACACAGCATAAGTAATATACTAATGCACGTACTCTATGGTTACTGTATCACTGCTTTGATGTGTTTTTATATATCCTACAAACGCACTAAGCTCTATAACGATCGTGCTAATATTTTTATTTTTTTTTATTTTTTGTATCGGTATTTGTGTAAAAAAATTGTTTCTGACTTTGTTCCTAAACAAAGAATATATTATTCACCACTAACGAGTGCATAATTTGATAATGAAAACTAAGCTAACTAATCAGACGAACACTAGTTCATAATAAATCTACGGTTAATATAAATTAGTTTAATTTAAAAATAACAAAAATCGTCGTCTAGAACAAATCAAATAAATACGATGACCTAATCTTACAATAACTGTTAAAAGTTCAGGGTCAATCACAGAGTTTTACACAAAATTATTATATTTATTGAAATTGTGCGTAATAAAATCAACAGCAGACGTATGATATAATATTTCAAAAAATATAAGGCATTATCATATAAGTCTACTGCAAATTTAACGTGGTTTTTAAAGCAAAATAACACCAATTGAAAAGAAACTTAGAGTCTCATAATACATACTGCGAGTATAATAATAGTTATCGCTGTATGCATCTATAGATACAAGACATATACGCATAGCAAATCATTCGCAACAACACTGGTTGTATAATATACTAATACACTATCCTGTCATTAATATTGGTAGCACATATACGTGGATGCAATCACTAGAAGGCCTTTTAAACGTTTCAAATTGATAAAAATACATTTTCAAAAATAAAAACTAATTACTGTAATGAATGTTAAAAATCAGTTTTTATCAAGTTGAATCAAAAAATCTACAGCAGCTTTTAGTGATTCCGTCCACATAGGCGCGTATATCAATTTAAACAATTTTAAACAATAGGATTTATTCTAAAATCAAAAGTAGCGTGTTCATTTTATACTATACGGATGTATAAATGAAAACGCGAAAAAAGTAGGCAAGCTCTACGCAGCGTTTACAAGAGTGTATGCGTATATATATATATATATATATATATATATATATATGTATTTGTGTCTGTGTGTGAATGTGAACTTATCGACGAAGAGTTTGATGGTATTCTACTCATTTTAACAATCGGTATTATATACTATGACGAACAACAATATAATATGTACGATATACGTGCGTGCATGAACAATACAACCACCATCCGTACGGTTTTACAAGAATTTACTCTTATTATTTCTAAAGCTCACTAATAGGACTCTCTCATATTCTTTTATTAATTCTTCGGATTTTAGAATATCACGCACACGTCTTCCTGACCGCATTATTCTTTTCATCTATAGAACGAAAACATCTATGAAAAATAGCTTATCTCACTAATTTTTATTAATTACATCATCCAACCACATTGTTATTTTATTAATTGTGTTCGTTATTTTGATAAAAAAAATAAAATCCCTCTGCCAGGATATGTATTTATAATAACATATAGACTAAGAGTAAAGAAGACAAAAATCTTATTTATATGTTAGACAACAAAATTTATTTGAGTTTTTACTGTTTATATTTTTTATTTTCGCCATATAGGTCATTATTAATCTAAGTGACAACATCGAATTAATTATTATAGAAAAAAACCATTTTATGACCTTTTAATTTTTTTTAACTTAATTAGATAAGCGTATATGCAGTATAGCTTTTTCTTCATAAATAAAAACTACCTCTAATTATTTTATGTTTAATTTTTTTAATTATTATACACAATAAACAACTCATTTTTCTGATTATTTGTGGTCAACGAGTAGCTTTTTATTCCATTTTTCTCAGTAATTTTTTTCCCTGCAAATGAAAAATTTGAAAATCTTTAGCGTTTAATATAATAAAACAAGTAATTATATGTTTTGCAGCTTGTAGGTATTTAATAATACTCACATTATGCTGTTTTATTTAAAGTTTAGTATATTATTTTATTTAGTGAAAATTATATATATTGGCGAGTTGAAAACACACATTTTTATACGCTGATTATGGCAATTCCTAATAAACGATCGTGATCATGACTATCAATAATTGTAAAATATATGTATTAATGATTTAATATGTAAAATATATAATGATACTATGATATATTTATTCAAAGAATATTAATATTGCATGTTTGAACTGATTTAATACGTTCATTCCACTCAGTAGTGTACATTTTCAACATAAAATATATAAATTGTTTTGAAAACCTAAAATATATAATTTTACTATAAATAATATATTAATTATAAATGAATGGTAAATATTTAATAATATTTATTTTATAAAACTTGAATATTTTTATTTAATTATTCATTATAACAATTGCTTGTTTTTATTTCGTTATCGTTGGACCTTATATTTATATTCATCCAATTATAATAAAATACATGGGAGAAAGAATTAAATATTGAAATAGGTTTAGGTTTTTAAGAAAAATTTAATCAAGCAATCCATTCAAAGAATATCAATAAAATATGAACTAAATTCATTTAAACGTTAGGATAAAATATATGTTTTCCTACAATTTAATTACAAGAGAAGTATGTCAGAGTATGTCAGTATTAACTGCTAATTTTGAGTTAAACAAGTTCAGTTTAGAAATTTTGTATAGAGTATTCAATAGTTGTCACGTTCGAATTTAAAATAATGATTTTCCAATACCCTGTAATATAACAATCAAAGCAAGACTAGGGTATAATATAATAATATAATAGTAATCATTTATTTTTAAATCCAAGTGAAACAAAGGAGTTATTGTTTTTAAAATGAGATAATTTTTTTTATTCGCTATATCGTCTAGTTAAGGATTTAAAAAAAATAGCGTGTAATATCGTATTGAAAATTATACATGTATTATAAATATCAGACATGATAAAGTATTTATTGAAAACAAATTAATAGCTCTTAAGAAGATATAAAAATTAAAACTTTAAAAAACTGTAAATTAATTCTATTATAACTAATTTTAATGAATATTAAACTGAACTTAGTTCTTAATAATTTTATTTTTTTTTTTTAATCAAATTATTTATAATTAATTAAATCTTATATTTATAAAAAATATTAATTTGAGCTGAGATAAAAGAAACGAGTATTTAATAATACATTTTTGTATCCAATACTTATTATATTTATAAAAAATGATTTCAAAACAATATTGAAAATGTATTTTTATAATATTATTATTCTTCAAATATTCATTATTTTACTTTATTTTTATGTTCATTTTTTTTTTTTTTTTTACCTACAAAAATGGTTTAAACATACTTTAAAAATGTTTATCAAAAATAAATTAATTATAAGAACTACTTTGTTCACTAAGAATTTAAAATTTACCAAAAATATCTTATACCAATATTGTATGTATTTTAAATATTTATTTAGGCTAAAATATTCTCGGTGTCCTTTGATAAAGTGTTTAGGTAAGTCGATTACATGTCGGTTAAAAACGAGCTGTGTACATAATAATTTTAATAAATAGGTAAGTTGAAGTATTAAAAATACATTATTATATTTAAGGTATATATACGTTACAACGTAAAAGACATCCTATGAAATTTTTCTGAGAACATTATTTTCGATTACATGATTTTTTTTTAGTTTCTCCTCTGAATTATAATAATAATGCTCTCAAGGTATTAAGTTCACTGTAAGAATTATTATTCTGAGAAATAAAGTAAAGTTTTATTTTTTATACATTCTAAGCTATTATAGTTAATTTAATACATATATATCTACAAAAGATTAAAGTTGAACATAACGACGCATAAAAAATAACTAAAAATATATTATACAAAGCTTGTAAAAATAATTTTCTAACATAACGCTACACCATGTTTCAAAAGATTGAACGTTAATCATGAGTAGTTAATTACCTACTTGGTCAAAATTGAATTCCAGTTTTTAGAAATATTTAGGTGTGCGTTTTTTTATTTTACATAGCACATTAAAATGAACAGAAAATTATTTTAAGATTAAATAGCTAGCGCAACTTCATATCAATGAGGAAAAAATACGCAGGGTACTACGTTACTATATAGGAGACTATAGTTAAGTACTCGTTTCACATTGCTCACACCGAAGTTAAGCAATTGATATATATATATATATATATATATATATATATTATAATATATTTTTAATCGACGAATGACTATTATTCAGAAAATAACTTTTTGTGAACCATTTTTATTTTACACGATAGCAATTGATACAAAGAGTATTCAAATTTTATGTGCATTTAAGAAAATCGGTGTTCTAGGTTTCTAAATAAAAATATTATAACATTGCCATCGTAATATAATTGTTATAATTATAGGGGTTATAACAATAAAACTATTTTACGTATAATTCTAAAGAAAATTACTAATCATGGCGCTGTTATTTCCCAATACTATAATTTAAAGTTTATAAAAAAAATTCTGGACGAACTTCAGTGGATTATAAAATATTTTGTTTCTCCAAAACTAATATAAATTCTTAATAGTATTTCAAAGTTTTTTTTTCAGGTGTTCTGTTAAGTTGACATATATGAGACAAAATATTGCTAAAATTGAAAATAACTTTTCCCAAAAAATCTACGTGTATTGCGTCCAATCTGAAATCTTATACAAGAAACTTTTAATACAGATTTACAACCTAAAAAAGTTTTGAATGAAAAAAAAATTAAATCAATACATTCCTCGCCCGAGAGATAATTCTAAAATCTAAAATAGTTGCACGTTTAATTAAAACAGTACCGATAGAATTTGACTAATTTAAAAAACTTACATCGTTTACAAATTACAATGAATAATAAAGCGAAATGCCGGAAAGAATAGTATTGTATGGTCGATACAGCACGAACAACCCACTATAGTGGGTAGGGATGGGCAAATAACATCTAAGTTTTTGAAACATGGATAGTTTGGATCAATATATCAATGTTTCAACATCAATGATTTGTTTTTAATTAATCGATTAAACATAAATGTTTATGTTCGAAAAGTTCGAATTTTTTTTTGTTTGTATTATTTTAGTATGCAGTATACAATAACTGTTATACAGTATCACTATAAAGTAATAATCAGGACACGTAAGTTCATGCACTAAAAAACGCATAAATAAGCATGCAATAATGCACTAACATTTGATCAAATATGCATTAAAAATCCTTAACTATGCACGAAAAAAAAACATTCAAGAATTTTTTAAAGTAATAAGAGTTATTCATTTATATTTTTAAAAGTTATATTTTTTCTTCGTTTAAATTTTATTAAAATTATAATTAATGAATACACGTTGCAACGAAAATAGATAGATTTCAATGGATACGTCAATAAGAGATGAGTGATAGTGGTGCTCAATAACATTGTTTTCGTGGTATTGCTTTTAACTTATACAATTTAATGTCATTAAAAAATAAAAATATTGATAAAATACTAAGATTTTATAAACAAGTTTGGAAAAGTAAATAAGAATGAATTCAAACATTTATTGATCTAATTTTTTTTTTGACTTCCACAAAATACGATTTCACTAAATTTATATAAAATAATATACACTAATAACTCAAAAAAAAATCAACTATATACCAAATATGCCAATACACACAAAACATGCAAAAGCATGCTCTTTTAAACTTTAGATTAACGGATTTTCATCTCAATTATTATATTTTGTGATGTAGCCAAAGAAAACATGCAAATGCATGAACTTACGGCACCTGATTATAAGTATTTAATATTTTTTTAAAAAATATAAGTTAAACAATAATATTTTAACTCTTAAATTTATTATTTAATCAAGAAAATAGTACACTAATGAGATAATAAGTTGTGCAACAGATGGCAGCTCTAGAGGGGAAAAAATTTTTTTCCATGTTTTTAAACTTCGATGTTCTTAAACATCGATGGTTTTTCACTGATACATCGAACACATCGATATTTTAAAAATCGATGTATCGATACATCGAATATCGATGTTCAAACAATTTTGCCCATCCCTAATAGTATGAATAACTAATCTGTAGGTAAAAGAATATTTGAAAATAAAAAAAATCATAGAATAATATTTCATCGATTGTGTTTTATAATACGAAAATGGAAGAAGCAAAATGAATTCATGTTCATTTGACTACATCAACGTCGTTTTTTATATATACACAAATGACAAAAATATAAATATTTTTCCATGTGTAACTACCAATAAATATCGATACGTAGTGTGTTTGATAAGGTTTTATTTTTACAGGTATTATTTTAACAATATTCTCATGATTGTGGGACACTGCAGTTAGTATAAACGTGTACAGAAATTTGATCAAATATAATGTAAATAAATGATTTTCTGATGTATCAATATTCTATTCTGGAAGGGGAGGAAATATTTAATGTGGAACGATGGTTTCTACCATTAAACATAATCGCGAACGTAAAATAATAACCGATGTCGATTAATGTACGACGATATATACTTGTACATATATACGCATAACCATGAGTATATATTGTAATTCAGAAGGATCAGTGTTGGCCATTTAGGAAATCGTACACCGAAACACAATATCAGCTAGTTTCTCCCTCGATGCACACAACATCAAACCTAGCCGAATGAAATGTATCAATTGTCTACGAGAATAAGAGCACTTTAAATCCGAAACGAAACTGTTTCAAAGGATGTGAGCTCGTCAACAACGTGGCCAGAACTACTTTTTGGAAAAGATTTTACTTTTTACTTTTTTCTCGTCGCTCATATTACTATAACCATATTATGTGTTTGGTTTATGAAATATTGATAAATATTAATTATATATTAGAAGAAAAAAAACAATAAACGAGAATGAATTATGGATGGAAATGGAACAGAAATGAAAATGCATTGCAATAAGGGGTCGGGGAAATGAATATATTGTAATAACACGGCATAAAATTGTGGTAACATAACGGTAACAACATGATGAAACTTAAAGTGAATAGAATAACGTACAAACATAACAGTTATAACATAATAGTGTTACGTACAATTGCTGTGAATATTTAAGTGTCTATAAGATACATGGGTAACGCAATGAGAACCGAATAGGTTTGGGCTGTGATAAATTATTCTCTCGGGATTCTCGGGTTTAAAATTAATATATTATGTTTTTTTTCGTTAACATAAGAATTTAATTTTAAGCGAAAAAATGATTAATGGAATAGACATTTTTGAGTCTAAATATATTGTTACGCCCGTGCACGAAGGATCGAATCGATCGACAAACGAGGACGAGAAGTGCGAGAACAGTTGAATGATTGCGCTTAACCTATACGGTCAAAATGCTCGAATAGCGCCTCGAGGAGTTGGGGTTCGCGTCTTTCGGATGAATCTATGATGCTGGGTGCTCTGGATGCTGTACTTGCAACCACCGGTCGTTTGGAGCAGTATTAACATATGGACGACGGGAAAATATCGTTTTGATGTTTTGTAACCGATCTAAAGTTGCAATGAAAAGTTAATGTGAGTTAAGGTGTCTCTTGAGCAACGAGTAAAATCGTTCTCATGTATCCCTCAAACCGAATGCATTCTGACTGAAATAAATGCGACCCGACTGTTCGGTATCACGAAGCTATCGCGTAATAATAATAATGAAAATAAAGGAAAATGCAGTTATCAACCGAACTAGTAATCAAATGTAAACCACGTATACTGAATACTGCTACGAGGTTCCGACTATTGCCTCTTCGCTCATTAACTTAAAATTAGAAGTATATATTAATTAATTAATTAATTAATTACTCGATTAAGAATACAAGTACTTTTTTCTTTTTATTCACTTCATTTCTGTCTACAAATAAACATTAATGATTTGCGAAACATAAAGTGCAAACATCAACATTACTCCAAAAAATGTACACTTCTCACGTGCGACACGACGAATGTACTATTTGAATTTACGACAGGACCGCGCCGTGTATGGATAATAATACTGTGCGTGGTTCGTTTAAATATAATATTATTATTAAATGATGGCACGATGCTTTATGAATATCCGGATAATATATATATATATAACTAAGTATGAAGTTATTGTAAAATATTAGATATAAAGTTAGAACTGTTTGTGCTTTAGAAAGATAAAATTCGTATTACTTTTGTCCGTTGCCAAAATACAAGGTTGGGTTAGCCAACGGTCATTTTATATATATAATTCACTTGTAAAGGAGATATTGTGTTAATGGTTCACTGGAAAAACTTTTGGCAACGGCTCTTTTGAACACGCTGTAAATCAAAAACTAAACTCGATTTTATTTCCTATTTTCATTCGTCAATCGAGTATATTTGTTTTCAATAGTAGTATGTCATCTTATCAGGCGGTTAAACAGCTATGAGTACACTAAACTGAGTACTAAGTACTAAGTACTCATTCACTGATGAACTGCTTACAGCCCATTGTTTATAATTATAGTTGAAATTAAAGTATTGTACTTTTATTAATGTTGTATCAAATTCAGAATAAGTTTATTAAAGCGCAGTGGAATGCACAACTAAAATAAAATAAATAAATTTAACCGACATAATGTATTATGAGATTTACACTAAACATTTAATTATAATGTATTGTTGGTCACAATTGATTATTAAAATTATTTATTTTATTGGTTATTATAAATGTAGTTTAAATATAACTGATTCCATTAAAAGTTTTGAATCAAAACTATTCGTTTATACTATAACAATTGAATAGATATTTTATTTGACACAATGAAATTAAATGTATGGATTACTACATAACTTATTATTACCAGCTTTTATGGAATTATATGAAATAAAGTAGTTACCCAAAATAATATCAAAGTAATATTTTCATCTGTTGACTATATTTCATGGAAATATTTTCAAAATGCTTTTCGATATAAATCTAATATAAACAAATATATTTATGATATTTTTAAATTCTTATCATATACAAATAAAAATTACATTGAAATGTTTCGTTGAATGTTATTGTTTCTAAAACTCGTTTCTCATTAAGCTACTGAATTATTTCTCCAATGAATCAGAGAATTTATTGATTAAAATACTGCTAATAAAAGTTTTATAGAGAAGCTCAGCATAAAAAAACTCTCGTGTTTTCATTTTTCAAAATAAAACATATACTAAAGAAAAAATGTATAAAATCATATTATAAGTTACAGACTTAAAACTATCAATCTATAAACTGTTTATTCTGTTACATACATACGCATCTACTTACTTGGATTATATTTCATGACGTTACATTTTATTTACCTACTCTAATATATGAACTTGGGGACTGGCAAAGTTTTTTGGTAATAGTCCGAACAAACTATCTATAAATTTAATCGATGATCATAAAACAGCTTGTTAAAAAATATCCACATTTAAGATCTTTAAGTACATTCGAAAAAAAGACAAAATTCGTAACGTAGTTACGTCATATTTAGCATTTCATTGTGTTTCTTGAAAATGTTATATTTTTCAACAATTTTCATTAAATAAAAATATTTTTACATGGACATGTAACATTTTAACTGTGGTTATTTACGCATTTATTATGATGAGTGGTTTTCTAAAGAATAATTGAACAATAAATTACAAACAATGGAAATTGTATAAATAAAATATTTTTGTTTCTATACAACTGTGTGAGTTCATATATTATATACCATTATTAACGATATTATACTACTGTAATAAACTCTATTTCGTTTTTTTCTCTTTATTTCTCAGTCATGATATGACAAAAGGACAAATTCGTATATAAATAATTAATCTAAAAACTTATTGCACAATTTTCACTCTTTTGGTTTCTATGCGAAATATTGAAAAAATATTCTTCTCTCACGAAAACTTAAGATTTAGAATTTGTTTAAATTATACCATACGACCGTCTGGTGAACCAAAATAACGAACTATATTTTAAGAGAAAAATTAATATTGATTGCTACCTATACACTTTTATGGTTTAATAACATAAGATAGGTATTTAATTTTAATTGAATTTAATCTAATTAAGTATTATACGTCATCCTAATTATAAAATTGTCACCAAACGGAACAAGCCACAAGAAACAACCATCGTGGTAAATATTTAAATTTTAATAATTTAAATAATGAGCAGAGCATGGTTTTTTGTAATATGAATTACTTGTATTTTTCAAACAGTATTTTTGATTTATAAAAATATAAATAGTTTTCAATGCATGGAGTTTATTGTTGATGTCAAAAATATTAATCAAATTCATTAAATAATAATAAACATCATAACTGTTCACACGTATACGCGTTCGGACGGACAACGCTCATTAGAGGCCTCGCCAATCATATTATTATTATTGTTGTTATTCATTATATTGAAGATGCACAGCATGAGATCGCACAGGCGACCATGTTATCTGTTTCCCGGTTTTTTTTCTCTATTAATTATGTGAATTATTATAATAACTGTTTATCATTGTAGCATTATATCAAGAATTCTTATGGTATGTAATATTTTTGAACGTTAATCGCAAAACCGGTATTTTTTGCGTTCGTTGCTATTACAGCAACAACACGTTTTTCTTTCTTTTTTCCTTATTTTTTGAACCGCTATCCATATACGAGTGTTGTTCCATTTCGTATGCTTATTTTAAATGTTTAAAATCATTTCAATTTTATTTTTCTTTACTATTTTGTTTAACTTTTGAACATATGGCACTGATCGCCTTTAACTGATTTTTATACAGGAAAATCAAACATTTATATGTTTGAATATAAATTGGTTGTGTTCATCATTTATTTTTTCATTTTATATTTTTCGTTCTTGTCGTTCCCACTAATAAAATGGAACTTTTCTCATTTTCGTTGTTGTTGGCCATTATTATTATTATAATATATCTAAACGTTCTTATTGTAATTATTATTAGAGATTGTATATATTCTTATAAATGTAAAAAAAAATGAATTATTATGATATTTTATACTTTGTAGTTTGGATGATATTGATTACTACAAACATATTTCCGTTTGGGCAAACAATGATATTTATAAGGTTATAATTTAAAATTGCATTATTATAAAATTAAACAGAGTCTATACTTACATAGTTCCGAATTATATAATAAAACAACAAACAAGTAATGGAATAAAAATAATACTTAAGACTACCAATGGCTTGATTTATAAGGTATACATAAATAAACAATTCATAATAATATATAATATATTATATTATATAGACAACCATTTAAAAAAAATGATTTTTATGAAAAATTTAAATCTACTCTCAGAATAATAATTTTAATTTTTAAAATTCGATTTTATATATTATATAAAAGAATAATTTAACTTAGTTGTCTAAATTTTTTACGTAACCAAAAATAATATAAGAAATTATGATCCTAATGAAATACATTTATAACATAGGCACTTTATATAAATTATTTCATGGCACATCATTATAAAAAAATATTTACTGTATGAAAATATATTAAGTTACAAAGTTCTAAATAATGATATTTTAATATTTCCTATCCCATTTCTTTGTAATTAGGTCAAGTATTAGTTTTTTAACTTGTTAATAATGAAAATAATTTGATTTTTTTTTCTAATAATATAGAAAGAATCCCTTGTAAAACTATGGTATGTTTAATTAACGAGCACAGCGCTGAATGAATAAAACACTGGTATCTATAGAAAAATAAAAAACTTAACACAGTTGTAGAATATACGAATTGGTCTTTAATGACACAAGGATATATTTTTTTTTATGAAGCGTTCGTATCGTTTTAATTAAAATACTATATTACCATTATATAACTTCCATACAATCATTGCGTTCTTTGTTGATTCCATTTAATTATTTGGAGTATTATATTTATATATCACGTGCCACTGAATTACGAACAAATATTTCTATCGTTTTGACGGATATGTTTATGAATGTAAGACGGAAACGATGAAATTATATTACACGTGTTCATTATTTCTGATATTTAAATGAGATTTTTTTCTCCGAATAATATTTTCTATTCTCGATTGTTTGAATAACTAACTGTTAATGTATAACAAATAAATACAGGTACGAGTGTATATGTATAGTTATATAAATGCATACATTTATAACTACCCACACGAAATGAATAATGTATACATAAAATTTGAAATACTTAAAAAATAATATAACCCACGAACACGGTAAACGGCACAAAACTCACTTATACAAATAACAAATCATTGTTGCGAGTATATGTCGTGCACATCGTGATGCAGCAGCAGTTGTTGTTCACGGGTTTTCAATATATTCAATATATTATATTATTTCGTGCTTGGTTCTTTTTTTCTATTTCTTTGGGTTTTCGTCATTACCATAATATATTGTTCGTGTTTCCGTCGATACATCGTATTGCCGCGTCCTAACGCTTCTCCGAGTTTCGACGTACACCTTTTTGCTTATCGTTTTTAAAATTGAAACTTACCAGCTGTACGCATAAAATAATGCAATAAGTAAATGTTCTAGATTAATAAACTAGACGTGAAAAAAAAGCATCCATTGGTAGTATTTGCAATGTTAATAAACTCATAAAATATATGTAAAATGTTAGCTATGAACGAAAATTCAAAATTTTTTTTTTAGAATATCACGTGACCAATCATGTTTGATACGACAGGCAGGATTATGTCGAGAAGATAGTCTAGAAATGAAGAAAAAATAATAACTTCCCTGTGGTCGACGAACATCACTCGTTCGGAGAGAGTAAGTGTATCGACAACGATTCTCGACCTACCGTCAACGTTTTTTGATCGCGTGTCATCGGAACGCTTAAAAGTGCACATCGCCTTAATACGTGCACCGTGCGCGTGTATATAATATATCATTGGTGAAGTGGCACGCAAAATTGATTCGTCAACCTCGTATTGCAACTCTGTTACAAATTGGATAACACCTGAAGCCATTGATCCGAATTATTACATCGGGGTGATGGATTTTCTACACTCTTGTACAAGCAAACACTCACACGCACACGGCGTACTACTAAAATAGACGTAGTTTGATATTGCTGGCCTAGAGGCAAAGCATTTAAAATGATAAAATAAGTACACATAAAATCGTAAAACATTTTATCGTGACGGAATTTGTAACACACTACGCGTGTGTTAGTGCAATGCATGCAAACATACCTAGAATGCAAAGAAAGCGATCGGGTTTCTACAGGGAATATGGGTCTTAGGAAATAATTAGATTAGATATTAAAAATATGTTTGAAACCGTGGTATGAACGTGCTAACTTAATTTCGTACACTTTGAATATTAAGAATAATCCCTTCCCAAATTATCTGTGTCTGTATCTTCCCCTAAAGTGTACCGTAATAACAAATGTGTGTTCGTGCGGCTGCCATAAGACTGGCATAAGAATCGGTTACTGGGAGTGGTGACAATGGCGGTGTTGGAGGGATAAGTATGAATTTCCAAGACATTTCGAAATAAAATACAAAACGATTATAAAATGTTGTCGAGGTATTTCTAATTCTTTTTTTTTCGGTCATTTTCCTCTCACTCACCCCTAGACGGCGAGACCAGCAAAGAAAGGACACGAGAAAACGTCAGCAGTCACGTGCCTTGCAGATCGTTTCTATTGAATAGCTACCCGGGGCGACAAATTCGTGGAGTACGTGGGGACGTTGTCAAATTATTTCTCCCCGCCTCTGTCATGACTACCGGTCCTTGACAAATTGACTTTGTGACGTGCGGCCAATGAATCAACTTAGTACCTACGTACTATGGGTAGCACCATTCGATCTAATTCACATATATTATTATTACTACCTTAAACCATACGATGTGTTATGTATTATGATTAATTCACAAGTTCCTAGTTTCGTTTTTTTCTTCCAACTTTACGCGTACGTGAAGAAAATAAAAACGAACAGCTATGACGCGAAATATTTGTGCGCGAAAATTCGCCCCGAAAAAAGTATTCGTACGGTAAAATATATAATTTACTAGCATATTGTGTAGTGTTATAAAAATATTTATATTACATATTTTATTACGGCTATTCGAGCAGTTGGTCAAATGAAAAATATTTTCGTTCTGAACGATTCCTATCAATAGAAACAAGTTTGGAAAGCTTATTCGGCAAACGAGCTAAGTTTTCGGTTTATAAACGCATTTTAAACATTAATCAATATTATTTTTAATTTGGTAACTGTTGTATTTGTCTTTGTATAGAAACCTTGATTAATTAAATATCATAATTCATAGATAAATTGTTTATATTTTAATATAATTTTTTTATACTGTCTAATATATTAATTTTAGGGATGCACTAAGAATGCTCATTGGAATCGGTTCAAATAAAAAAAAAAAATTACATCATTTAGTTCACAAATAAGTGTACAAAATCACCATACCGATTTACTCTAAAAGTATTTTTTGAAAATCACATTTATAAGGATCAAAATAGTTTTGAGCTCTGAGCTTAATGTATACATTTTTTACTTGGTTACTCGAGAAATATTATGTTCTGTTTAATATATTGATTTTAATAATTACTGATTAAAGTATTTTTAACTTTTATAAATAAAAAAGAAAAAATAAAGTTATTTTTATGGTATTTTTAACCTATTATAGTATAAAGAAAAAAATAATCATTATATCCTATTAGAATACATTTTTATTCTTTTTTCAACCTAGATTTTCGTTTCACGTCAAAATAGTAATTGTTCTAAGTTATTCGTAAAATAGTAAAATATTAACCGGTTGAGGTAGAATAGTTCAGCTATTTTTTATAAATATATTTTTCATATAAGTTATTGTAAGCATTTTTTAATTGTAATTGTGTTTTAGATTTTTTGTTTTTCATAATATGCATATTTCGGCATAAAGCAAATTCTACATTTTTCTACCAATAAGGATTGTTATTTTCACGTGCCCTCGTAAGATACATACACCAAATATTGGGAAACTTTACAAAATATTGTTATATTATAATGCCATATATTCAGTCATATATAAGATTTACTTTTAGATGTGGTGAACAAAAACTAGTCGAAGCATAACAGTGTCCAAATGATGGCCGACTGGGAAATAATAAATCGACTATACCCAGCCGAAATTCGATTTTCCCCGTATACCAATTCCTATTTGAAAATACCTTTTCGATATAACCATCCTTCCGGGAAAGTCGTATTTACTAGTACTGCAACGCAGTAACGAGCGATTCGATCGATCGACTTTGTTTCGCGAATTTTCCCGTCCACAACGCGGTGTATGCCGTATTATTGTATACTACTATGCCGTATTTACATGGCGGCATGCACCCACAACAGCAGCAGGCAATGTTTAAAATGAGATTTTTTTTTTTTTTTTTTAATAGTTATGATTTTGACTCAAGGAGGTGCTTAAAGTATTGATATTGTAAATAATTTAACGTGCATATTATCCATAACAGAATGTATTATGTTTTAATTTGTACCGAAGCCCGTAACATAATCAATACTTGAAGTACAATACTTGCATCGGTTTTCAGAATATATTGTTGACGGTCACGTCTCAAACCTTTATCTGAATTGTTTATTAAAAACGAAACAAACCGAAGACTGCAACGGATAATTATCGCTGACTCTGAAATGTAAATTTAGACACGTTATATGTATATTGTACATTATAATTATTATAATTATTATTAAATACTTTATAGAGCAGTCATTATTCACAGGCCTACAAGCGGTAAGCATTTAAATACGACCCTGTGTGCACATACGGCACGGGTCGTTGAATGCGCGTCGTTTGTTTATCATGCATTCGTTGCGCATATTCTACTGATTAACTAGCACAGAAATCGTTGCGTCAGAAACCGATGATGTCCGTGGCGCCTTGTAATTAATGCAATCTTGATGATGTTCTGTGTATAATAATACGCGATGTCACGTATAGGTCCAGTGAGCGTTGGTCTTACAGAAAATTAACAAGTGTAAACGTAATCATGTGAAATTAGTGAAATACAAGTGCGGTTAATCAATAAAAAAAAAAAAATTAGTACACTAATTTAAAAATAGTAAAAAAGTATTTCGAAAATAAAAAAATAATTCCATAATATGAATGCACGGTTCGTGACAGACATTCGGGCTATCAGTATATTGTATTTACACATAGAATGATTTTTTTGATTTTTAAGCATGTTCATTCCGTTTTTATATTATTGAATCACCTTGCATGTTATATAATATACAAACGGGTGATTAGGTTAGGTTAGCATTACCTATTATTAGGTTACGTATTAACTATACGAATATAATATAGACACGTCCGACCGTATGTACACATGTGCGTAAGCTAAGCTACGGTCATGGCCTAGTCTAATGCGTGTAGTCCACACGAAAATTACATGGAAGTTGTGTTGACATTGTTATTGTTATATAGTTGTATATAGATTACCGTTCATGGTTTTAAAACGGATTAAGTTAAGAACCCTCATTCAAACTCCATTACAACAATTGCGAGGCGACATCGGTTCTATAACAGAGTTAACTAATCTGCTAATTTATTTATTTATTGCGATTTCTATTTTTGGTGATAATGTGGCTAGAATTTCAATAATATAGGTGATTGTTAACTATCAGAAGTTTTTATTTTTATGGGTGGGTCGATTGAATGAATGCTACACCAATTTACCGTTTTAGGTCGCAACTGGAGTCCACTAGGATTCTACCACCAAATGAACGAAAGACATATCCAATGGCCATCGCTCAGTTATATAGACAAGATTTGACGCGTAATATATTTTAGCAGTTTTGAGATAACCAATAAAAAAGTCGGTTTCGTGTTTTGTCCCGGATCATGAAACTGCAACAGAATTACTGCCGATAAGACGATAATTATAATAATAGAAATATACATATGGGTCACACACATATATATATGTGTAACAGATAAAATCGTACGTGAACAATATTCTAAAATATTGCAAAATACATGACCTTATAATTTCCTCAATAAAGTTATTGGTCTGCTATTGAAATGTACATTTTCACCTACGAGTATCTACATGTATATACGTGTACCGGTATATCGTGTTATAGACCGTAGTGCACTTTACTGCGTAATTGTTTCCGATGACTTTGTTTCGCTTTTAAAAATATGACGTCTTTCAAGTCACACTAACCATTGAACTATATGGTTATGAACGTCCATGTTCCCAGCACCCCCTGCGAAACGTTGATAACTTTCGAAGGGATAGTGCACTAACGATGGGATAAAATGCACTAACGAATATCCCGTATTGAACCCGTAAATTTGAAATGCCAGGTATATGGACCTTAATTATGACGTTAAACACAATATTATATTTCAAACCAGCGTTGATCATTTCATCACTGCGTTAAGATCGTATGTGCTGCTATCGGTTTGATTCTTGCCAAATATATACTTATCGCGTGCTTATACTTATAGTAGAAAAAATCCATTTGGCGATCATTTTAAAAATACAAAAGTACTATAACATTAATCATAAATGGCTTAGACCAACAGTTAATAAATGGCAATCATAGTTTTAATTTTATAATATCTGAAAATATAACTTTTGCAACTTAGTAAAATAACTAAATTTATTCTATAATTTGAATTGAATTCAGGACTTGAAAATAAAAAAAACACTCTTCTTCACAATATGTTTTAGTAGAAGTCCAAAAGCATAATTCCGAGTACAAATAAAAATTTAAAAAAAACAAAGAATAGGTAATCGATTCCCGCTAGTAAATAATACTCAAAAATCATGACCACATTAAAAAGAATAATCAAAACATTTGTTAAACGTGTTATTTTATGAAAATGCCATCATTCTAAATAAAATAAAATGGCATACATCAAAAATCAATATAAACTTATCGGTGGAAACAAACGAATCTCGAGTCGCACGCATGGGATCGTTTTTTTAAACCGGATATCTTTTCGGAAAACGTTCGACTAAGCGTTCCTGATCGGAGTGAAATGGAGTGGAAAGAGGAGAAGTAGTATGGAAAACCGGAAGCGAACGGAACGCGTAGATAACCGTTTGCGCACGTCACACGCTGTCGACGTGTAGTGAGCCGGTCTGATTAAAAACGAAACGATTTAACGATGAAGTCACCTTTATTCCCGATCCACGTCTGGTAAGGTAAGTTTGAAGTAAAAATAAATAGAGACTTTTAAAAGCATAAATGTTATTTATTAAAACTGAGACAGAACGTACTGGTAGCCCGATAAGTCAATAGCGTAAGATTAACTCTACCGGTCTACGTTTTTAGTACGTAGAGATGTCTAGCGCCGAAACGTACGTGTTATTGAAAACAAGGAAATTACGTATACTCAAAAGTCGTCTTCGCTTGTGTTCGAGATCACTTTGCTATTCAAAAACAAATTAATAAAATATAGACACGCTCGTTACTATGAAACTAACGTAAAACAAGATACGTTAAAATATCAGAAAAGCGGTAAAATAATGAGGAAAACAAGTGCAAGGAAATAGTCGTAGTGATATCCGGATTACTACGGACGGTCGGCACCCGTCGCGTAACGTAGGCGCTCGTCGCGAGAACGAGTTCGGCGTGCGCGGGCACATCGCGAAAACCCGACACCGTCATCGGGGGTGCGCGAGGGGACGGTCGGCGAGGGGGTGCGCGAGCGTACCGACGGGGTTTCTTGCGCGTCGCGTCCGCAGCGGAACCGATGCACCCGGACGGGCGGCGATCGCAGTCGGTCGGCGTCGATCGAAAACGCAACGGGATCGCAACGCGTACACAGCCGGGGCTTCGTTTTGCCACCGGTAAGCTTGCGCGAAGTTATCGTTACCGTCGAGGCGGTGTCACAGTCGTCGCCGTCTCACGTGCGTACCGTTCCGGGCGAGAAGACCGGCACGGGACCATCTCCGTCCCCTGGGCCCTCGGCTCGCCTACACCCCTGTTCCCGTCTCCTTTTCGCTAACGTTATATACTTCATAAAAACCGCGACCGCGGACGGATCGAATTGCCCGCGTCTCGCAGCGTGCCGACCACGTCCGAGGACGATCACGGCCGCTGTTGTTGGGTGCACGGTTGTGGTACGCTGACGGTGTCGATCGGTGCTCATCGAACACTTCCGCGACGTGATCCCCCGCACCCTTGGTTTAATGTAAATTCGTTACGATTCCCCGAGGCGTGGATTGATTCTTTATCGCCTCCTTCAACACCGTTTGAACAGTAGAAAATTTTTTTATCACCGCTCATAAGGTAGGTGCTAAAATTAAATTGTTGCGCACGTGTTGAAAAAATAGTGATTACTTGTACGTATTTTAATACCTCTAAATGTTATGATGATTTTTTTAACTTTAAACACACTCGTAAATATTAATAAACTGCATATAACTGGATAAAATGACACGATGATTTTTTTAAAAACCATGTGTAACGGATGGTCAGCACAAAGCATAATACATACATAAGAAACACTACTGCAGTTAGGTTAGGGATTAAAGTCAGTTTATAAGGAATGTCAAGATTGTCGTGGAGTCTTACCGTAATATAAACTTTATCGATACAAAAATAATTATATTAATATTAAATAATAATAAATTCATATCAGGATTAAACTGTTTTCTTTTTTTTTTTTCATTAACACATTTCAAGTAAGTCAAATAAAATTAATGTAAATATTGAACTGACATCCTCCCAAGGGAATATACATACGGTTTCAATGGCACCGAATACGTACCTCGGGTAGTAAAATTAAACTGCATAGAAAACTTAAGTATTAAAAAATATATAAATATATATAAAATTTACTTTAACAAAATCAAATTAATTATTTTATATACTATTTGGCAAATGTTTTCTATAAAAAAATGTTTGGGTATTTGAAAAAATGGTCGTTTGGAAGGGGTAGGTACATAAATCTAATTATTTGAACTGGAAGATTAAATTACATTCGGCACCACTATACGTTCCTCTTGAGAGCCGCGAATCTCAGTTGGAAAATCACTACTGAAGAAGTAGACGACAAGTGCTTGCAGTTATAACAGGACTAACGATTTATCAACAATTTTCATAATATTTAAATATCATAGTGGTTAAGTAGATAATTGTATTTTATCATTATGCATACAACGTTACTCCACGATCTCAAGGGATCGAGATTTAGTCGGTGGTCTCCAACGGATGTATTTGAATAAAGTAATATTAAATTTTCTTTTTCTGTTATTTTGGTCCCACGGTTCATGTACAGTAAATAGCATGACAATGAGTACACCTTTTAAAAAACATCTTTTTCTTTAAAAAACTATGTTCTTATTATAATTAGATCCTTTTTCGAAAACTAAAAGATCCAAAAATGCTATGTGGCGAAATTGTTCGTAACACTGGTGTGTGTATTTATTTATATTTTCTATCGCTGTATAATGTAATAATAATTATTTACATCTGTTTCGTGTACTTAATTAATATTTGACTTGAATTCTCGTCCATGCACAAATAAATATATACTATAGGTATTAAATTATTTTTCAACAAATCATTGATGAAACCTTATTTTTTCATAGACTACGTACATTTGTGTAGAATTATTGTTTTTTATGACAACGATAATTCTGGGACAAGAAAAAAAAAAAAAGTTTTTAAAAATTATAAGATATCCAATATTTCTTAATTGGATTATATTTCATAGGACATCAATATGTGCATGTAAATACGTACCTTATTGTATTATGTTGTTTAAAACCATGTACAACAAAATGTCGCCTAACTATATACAGTATACTGTTATGTAACTATTCAAAATTGTAACGAATTTTCATCTAAAGAGTTGTCTATTTAAATCGAAAATATCCTGATAACTATGTGTAAACCTAACATATGATAAGCTATAGGATGATATACTATATGTGTGTTTAAAGTATAAGATGTAATAGTAAAATGTATACGCCTAATTATTGGACCACAATGTTGAACGATGGAGAGACACACACATGAACATGCTCGAAATTATTCAACATGATAATATGAAAATTGATGTGACGCATGTGTTTATTCACCATTGACATTGTAAAACGTCTCTTTCCCTGTTGTACATTATTGTATTCCATATTTGAATTAATTAAGCTGAAAACGAATACGTATTGTGTTTGTCTACAGTAGACGTATTCACGCCAACGTAATAATAATTGTAACTGCATTTGTTGTACACTCAAAACTAACCTTATTTCAGGTTGAGATTGGTGAACATTTTGCTATTAAAATATAACACAGATATATTACACAATAGTAGTTAAACTATCATAACAACCCCAATGTTTAATAAGGATGTGGAAAATTAATAATTCGGTAAATATTGTACAAATGTAAATTATTTCTGGAGCATATATCTTAAAAAAAAAAAAAAAAACATTTCTTCTGAACTATATTCCAAATTAATAAATTATCTCATTAATTAGATATATTTAAATTTAAAATTTAATATAATAATATGTAAATAATAACAATCTTAGAGTATATTATACGACATAACACCGCGAGTTCATAACTGTATTAAATGTTTGTTTCCGCGATTTTCAATTATTGTGTTATGTATTTATATTTGTGTACGCCAGCACAACACTCACCTGACCCAACCTAACCCAATATTTGTACTACATTGACATAATATTGTTATCTCTGTAACGACAAGACTCAAGTCCCTTTATTCGAATACGTAAATAAACACATAAATTCCGAGGAATTATGATACGCTACATTAACCTGTACAAACGATTACAACAGCAGTTAATGTTCAAAACACAAACGGCTCACCGTGTATTTTAAACTCTGAATAACTTAATAAGTTCGATTGAAATTAATATTAACATTAAAACGTTTTACATAAAACAATATAGAGTCATGGTTTTTATAATCAGTGCTTGAATTAGAGGGGATACGCAGGACGACGGAGCTCCTATATTTTTTTTTCTTATAAAAATTTTGCTTGATAAAAATGACAGCAGATGATCCGAAAAAAGTTTTTCTCAAAACTATTGTCACTTACTGTATTTTGACTTTGAACTCACGTGCCCACAGAAGAAAAAAGAACGTTATATTTGTAAAACGTTGGCCTGTCCAAGCAATTTATCAAACTAAGCTCGGTTAAGTCTTAAGTCTCCTCGGGTGTAATTTAAATCAAAATCAAAAATTATTGTTAGTCATTGAATATGTATTATAATTATATATATACGTAATCATGCACATTTATATTCTTCCATCGCAGTTAAAATAAATACTGAAATACTGGTAAATGAAGAAAAAACTAGGACCATTATTTACAATCAAACTTATAAATTACTAATAATTTTTGTTTACATATTTACGTTTTGCTTTTTAATTAAATTAAATATTTCGTAATTCCTTGGCATACAAATACTATGTATAAATAAATTGATAAAAATTATAAGTAATTTCTGTTGGAGTTTTGGTTTAAAATTGGCAACCATAGTTTCTGGAGCACATTTTTTTTTTAGCCACTTATAAGGGTTCCATGAACAAAACTGTCTTGTACGGATATCATCGCTCGTTGAAAACCGGCACGCTAGTCCTCACGTTGTCCTTTTCGCTACAATGTCAATACACACCCTATGGTGGATACAGAGAAAACGACGTCGTCCCCGAGGGGCAGAGGTAATTCTACATGGCTCGTAAAACTTCTTTGTGTAACTAAACTTAACTTCACCGCCCGCACGTTCAATGTAAACGACGTTTATTACAATGATCCATTTGGCACGCTAAGGACTCCGTGAATACAATACAAGTAAGCGACTCGAATATTTCATTAAAAGCTCGAGTCTACTTTTCGCGGTACAAAGTTTTATTCGACCTCTGCCCTCGATTTCCCCACCGTCGTGTGTATATTATGTATATGTTTTAACGGTTCTCGCATACCTTACTATCACGGGTATAGCTTAAATGGATTCAGTGCATACTGATTACTAGGGTTCGGGATTTATTGCTCACAAATTTTAGGAAATATACACTAAAAAAAAAAACCGAAATAAATACAAAAATATAGAACTAATTTTTTTTATAATAGCAATTATAATTGTTTTTGTAATTTTATTTATGAAATTTTAAATGAAGACTAAATATTTTGTTTAGTTATTTCTTGACAACAATAACTCTATAAGTTTAAAGTTAATGTATATGATCGAATTAATTTTCATCTGCTTCTTCTCCTATAATGAAAAAAAGGTTTAGTTTTGAAAAAAAATCTAAAAAAAAAAAAGTTAACTTTTAGAATAAATTTACTTCGCATAAAACAAAAAAAGAATAAATATGCACTAATAATAATTAAATTGCAAAAATCAGTCTAATATGCATTTTGCCTAAAAAACGACAAAATATGCAAAAACATGCAATCAAATTTTCATATTTCAGTGTTTTATACCTTAAAACAAATTTATATCTTCTCGAATTATTCTACAGTCATTATTAAAGAATATTATTATACAATATGTCCCAAACCCTATTGATTACCAGAATATCGTTTTTTTTTTTTTTAAATTTCAATCGTAATTGATCAACAATGATATTACGACATCCACAATATTGCATAGTGATATATCGTAAAAAATAATTAATAATAATCAGAACCCCGTTTATACAAATACAGATTCCAATCGTTTCGTGAATAGTGTTTCCGAAAGGGCGTATATGCTGCAACTTTAAATAACTACTAAAATAATGATTTTAATTATACTAATACTATTATACACATATATCAACATTATCATACTAAATATTTAAGATACTCATACTTTTGCAATGAATAAACGCACCAAATCTTATTTACCTTAAAGATATTTATAAATCGGCTCTTTAACTTCGGAGAAGGCGATACAGTTAATTAATTTACTATGTGCGAATATTTCGTTTCACATTTTATGAATATCATACAGAAGATAAACAAAAATCAATCAAGACAAATACGATATCACTCTTTAGATTTTTGTTATCTGAAATTTTCTTGGCTATTAAATGCATTTTCACAAGAGTACTGAATAAATTCTACATTACTCATCTTTTTCTATTACATTGAAAGTACACTTTTTTTTTAAATCATAACAGCTCAACATATTATTATACTTATTATATATATTATATTATTAATTATTAAATTATTAATAATCATATTATATTATATATTATATACATATTATTTATATTATTACAGTTAATTTTTAACTAGTAAAATAATAAGAAATTAAATAAAAATTAAAAATAAGTAAATGATTTATACTTGTAAATATATAGAAAAATTGGTGTTTTGTGACCTATATATATCCTATACTGCAGTTGTTCTCACCAGGATTTTAGAAAGGGCCAAATGTATTTTTTTTTAAATTACTTGCGGGCCTCATACATTTTTAATGATAATAACCGTAACATTGATTGTTTTTCAGAAAAAATTCCTTTTTTTAATTCAATTAGTTTGCTTCTTTTATTTTAAATGGGTGGGGATAATTTTTAGAAAATTCAATATGGTGAGTTGTGAGTAATATTATAAAGTTTTTATATTATATAGTTTTACGAAAAATTAAACATAAAGCATCGTGTTTCTTACCAGAAATACAGAAAAATTCAATCCCCCGACTGTCTTGAAATATTTTGTGTTCGTCTTCGATTTTACGTTTTGCTATGATAAAATTAAAATTTACGTGATGAAATACAAACGGACAATAAGCGATAATGGATAAACTGTACATACAAGACTACGAGGTGGAAATTAATGAACCTGTTATTTTAGCTACCTGTTTATCTGTCCAACTGGTAATTCAATACAAGTTTAAAATAGAAAGATAAAATAAATAAAAATAATAAGATAAAAAGCAATGTTCATTTTATTCTCTTTTTTAGAATTTTGAATTTTAGAATGTTTAATTTAATTTTATTGCGGGCCACACTCAATTTGTTAAAGATCTGGATAGTGGGGACCGCTGCTATACAGTATGGCGACAGGAAACTAGGACCATAAGGATTTGGATGAGATGACCTTTAAACTTAATAATATAGAAAAAAAGAAAAAAAAGAACAATTTTTTATATAGTATTAATGAAAAATAATAATAAAAATAATATTTTATATGCACTATTTACATTTCATAAATATAAAAAGAGAAAAACATACGAATTTGAAAATAATAAAATAGTAATTATATACTAATAATAATAATAAATATACAATATCATGCGCTAAATGAGTGCCTAGTTAGAAACAATAAGGGTTGGTGAATTTAGCATACACTCGCAAAAACTACAGTTTACAAAATCATATTTCGTCGGTTAAGTAACGCACACACGAGTACGTAAATAAATTTATAAATAGAAATAGTAAAAGAAATTATATTGCGCTGGTTAATCAATGTCAGGTGAATATAATAAAAATGCCACGCCAGTCAAATAACACACGTGCAAATTTAAGCTCCCTTTTCACGAAAGACGAAAATTCATCCATGGCACACGTTACGATGCATTTTTTTTTAATTTTTTTCGTTTTACACGTAATCATAATTGAAGACCTGAGGGAAACAACAAGACTTCTCCAATTTATACAATTTTTCAGGAATCGATTTAAACTGTTTTAAAAATTAATTAATAGTTTTAAAAATTAACAAAAAATATATTTAGATACAACGTCAGTACGTATAAGTAGTAGCCAGTGACAAGTTGTCAAATTCAAGTTTTTTTATTCTAAAAAATAAAAAACAAAACTTGGAGATGTCTTGTTGTTGCACTAAGAAATTATATACATATAAATATTAGTAAGAATAATGTTATTAATATGAAAAAAATGTATACTTACCTACATCATTGTTAAAAATCACTTATATTCAAAGGAAATAATTTTTTTTTTTCGAAACATATGGCTATATTTATAAATATTCAACACAATTGAAATTGTATTTATTTTTAATGTTTAATATATTTTAGAACTTGACAAATTATTTTTAACTTTATGTATTTTTTACAATACATATTTCACTATTTTTTGTCATTAATATAACATAATAATATAAAATAAAACAAAATATAAACAACTTTTTTGTTTTAAAATACTAGAAATACTAGAAATATTAATAATATTTTGCTATTATCGAATATCGAGTGTGATTGTAGTGAGCAGCCCGCCACTAGTAATACAGTGATAACGTTAACACAATCATAACAAGAGGACCATGTGCGAATTAACAGTATTCCCGATGCAACAACAAGATATCTCCCACTATTTATTTTAGTGCAACAACAAGATATCTCCAGAGATGTCTTGTTGTTGCACTAAAATAAAAACCAGACTTCTCCATTTATATGATATCTTTGTATTTAGCAGTCGGATTTGTCTGGTTGTTGCACTAAACGACGCAGTTTTCTTTTTCTTGATAATGTACAATCAAAAACTGATTTTGGCCAAAATATGGAGATGTCTTGTTGTTGCCCTCAGGTCTTCAATTGCACGAGCTTACTATCACACGCTGACGTGCGTGACTCCCGTTGATATCGCTTTGATACCCGCTACCGATATGGACGAATTTATTTTGCCGAAAGTGGCAAAGTAATTTTTTTAAAACGTTCAGTATGACTTTTAGATTTAAAAAATTGGGACTAATGAACGAGGATTTCACCAACTCGTACCATCAGAAAGTACACGATATATTGTAATCGCAATTTCTCTCGTTACTTATTGAAAAACTGTAGTTTCCATTTAATAGTTGCAAGATAAACGTACCCTACGGCGAGTTAAAGTTCAACAAATATGTTCGCCAAAAATATATTTTGCTTTGAATATTTTTGACAGTCAATTAAAAGTTAAAAATATAAATGTACACAGTTCCTACCCATCCACAATAGCCAATGTTACCATACCATTGTTTTCTCTGCACCGTACAATATATAGGTGATAGTGATTGATTTCATACAAAAAATAATAATAATAATAATAAAATAGTAGTTTCCAAATAACTTTCGAAAATTTATAAAAATTACTTAAGAATATTACAAACGTGAGTGCATCCGCGTTCACGGAAAATTCACTCATTTCATAATTAAACGATTGGCCGTTTCATTTGGTTGCACGCTTATGATTTCACTTATGCAAGCAATCGAAAGCTTTTTATCTGTGCAGGCAGCATCTTGCTACAGTTATTTATATCACTTTGTATGAGCAATATTCAACATCTATTTATTTTCATACTCATTTATGTACGTTTATCATTTATGTTTTCATTGAAACATACTTTATCTCCTGGGATTTTTATTCTAAAAGCATGTTCGTTTTTTCTTATATCACGATTCGCAATAAGTTTTTTTATTCTGTTTTCATGAAGCGCGTTTGAGTGTTTCGTTGGGTTCTCCGTTTAGTGTTTAAATGGTTTCGCATGTCAAAAACAAGGCTTTGAAACAATGGTGATGCAACATGTACACGTGCCAATAAACATAAGCAAACTCGTTGTCCAACATACGTTATATCTACAATTAGATTTTTGAAATTTTTCCCTCTATTTTTTCACATAGGGATTTCGAAAAATTTGGACTTAAGCAATAATTGAATACTAAATATTTGTACAAAAATAAATAGTGAAAATTCATCGTCAGGGAATACGTCGCTTTCGAGTACATTTTCCGTTCATCACCATATTCAGATATTCGATATTTATAATATACAATATACTTACATTATTATTTTTATTTATTATTATTTAGTTCTTTAGTTTGCACTAACCGTAATGGTTTTATGATCGTCAATACATTAAAAAAGTGTGTGTGTTGTGTTTAGAAAAAAGTATTTATTTATCGGTTGTTTTATTTTTAGATTTCGGTAAAAAGTCGTGTACGTGTAATAAATAAAAGAAAGGAAATCGTTTTCTAGTGGGTACAAATTATATCGTCAAAAGTCAAACTTCGCACGTGATCCACCTATTGTTTTTTTTTTTTTTTTTTGTGTGTTTCTCTCTCTTCTCCAGTAAATATTGTGTATATAATATACGTGTATTATTTTCTTTTTTGTTCTTTTCTGCCAGGCGTAAATACCAATTTCCATCTCCGCTTCACTACGTTTCGCTCCTCCTCGTCCTACGTCAATCAACGGCATGAGTTAACATTCGTACAGCAGTTCGTTCGTTCGTTCGACAGAAAAGGAAAATTGAAATGCAAAATGGCGTTTTTTTTCTCCTCTGCGAGTCTTGCGCTACTCCCTCCATTACCTTTCCTTATTTTTATTTCGTACGCAGGAAATAAAATACAACGCGCGTCCCCGCGTCCACCCACCACCACCACTGAGCACACGTTAATTGGAACAAACACTCTGCTCGCAGATCACGTACCACCGCGTATTCGGTATACGATAGGATCGTTGAGTTGATTTTACCTCTGCCACCGAACAGCAGCAGTATTTGATCTTCTTTTCACCATTATCACTCGGGTCAGTGAACAATTACTATCCGGGGGCTATGGCACGGTGCAGGACCGTTGCAGCAGGAGTAGTAGCTTAATGGAACGAAACACGGATCCGCGGTGAGGGTGTGATAGGACTGAGAGTTGGGGGTTACAAAGCGCAACGCTGTAAATATATTTATATATATATATATATATATATTTATACGCAGTTTTGCCAAAACCACGTTTCATAACTCGAAAACGTTACACCCGAGGGAAACAACAAAGATAATAGACGCGGGCCCGTACAAAAGAAATATATTATATATAGGTAGTTATCCCTTACTAGTGTAGTCGTGCAAACGATTTTCTCGTGGAGCGCACTTCAATCCAACACACATTAGGATGTAGCATTTCCTGACCGGTGGTACATGTGTATCCTTAGGGTATGTAAAATAATCTACGTGAAATACGTAAAAAAAAAACTGGATAACGGCTTAAAATATTCATATAAATCAGTAGGTTTCGGTGAACTAAATTATATTAAAATATATTAAAGTATGTTATAGAAAATGAAAAATGATTCTGTCACAAAAATAAAAACCGTTTACATTTAATTCTGATACATTTAAAATGATGTGTTATTTGTTTAAATTTAATAATGACAACATTTGACACAAATAAAAATCAGAATATTTTAAATGTTCGAATATTATAGAAAATAGTATACAGACAATATTATTAGTTGTACAGTTTTTCATGATAATAATAGCAACAATAAAAAAAGTCATAAAATCTTTAAGGTGATTTACATGTGAGTGGTTACGGAGTACATTTGTAAATGCATTCAGGTATAACTATGAGTGGTACATTTAGTATTATATTTAATGTACACTATAGTTTTTTTCTTTTATTAATCGAAAATCATACTATTTGGGTTATACTTCGTTTTTATTTTACACCATTTATTGATGCACATTTTTTAAAGCAAATTGACAAATGATCATCGGCAATTTGAAGAAAGCGTTTTCCGGTCGCATAATTGGTAGAATTAGATATAGGCCAAGTTGAAAATGTCTCATCTAATGAAATAAGATTTACAAAATGTTTATCATGTGTACTATTCATACTTAAGTAATTCGAGGCTTTAAAAATATTATACGGACCGAGCTTCTTCACAGGTTAAATTTATTAAGATTTACTTTGCTACTGGGGACGTAGACTTCGTTAAATATACATAAGTTTTCAACGCCTTTAAGGTAACACAGCGGGTATACCTATAATACAGATGTATACGTAGTGTTATCAATAATAATTTATACAGACATTCAAATTATGCGATACATCACGGGAACACGTTATGGTTTGACAGTGTTAACTTTGGGCTTAACGAAACTCCGTATTGATTATTCAAATAATACATTTACAAATTATATACGTGCGAAACTCAGTTATCTCATTTTTAATATCAGTAAATTGAAACGACAATGCAAAAATAAAATTATAGCTGAATTTGATAAAAATATACCAGATCGTTAAATTGTTAAGGGAGATAAATTGACGCAGTGCCAGAATATCAAGACTCCGTAGAAGATTATTGATCGATTTGGAGTCGAAACAAGTATTGAAGTTATGCGTGATATGCAATATTGGATCAAAATATTATGTAACGTTAGATTAGAAGATACAACGGACCGAGAGAATGTTTGCTATGACAAATCGTTTGTTATTTGAAATGCTCATCTATATTACATTAATAGTGTAATTATAAACGTGTACAGACATATATTTCGTGGAGGTGCCTACAATACTTTTGGGCACTATCTTAACAAAACGTGTAGGTATGTTTGATAAATTATAATATATAAATAATTAAATAAAAACAACTGTAGATTTTATTTGTTATTGTGGCATATTAGTCCTAATTTTTTCCTTAAATCTCATATATTTTTATATTCAAATAGATCAAATTATTTATGATTTTTACTCATACCGTCAATTAAAACTGTTTTATTATCATAATAAGTTTTTGTTCGAAAATTTAGAAAATATAGAGTTTTATTTTTACTATTACGAAACATCATTTATTTTTTACCAAATATTTTAGAATTAATAATTTAATTTGAGCAAAATTAGTTAAAATACGAGCCCCGAGTACAACCGACACCCCTCTCCACAAAGTGCACACGTATACGTGCGTAACATCATTCATTATTATAAAATCATTCTCTGGACGGTACAGTTGTCTACTGATATTGTTCGCGAGACAATGCTGTACACTTTACAGAAATACCGAACAAGAACTGAATTTCGAAAATGGACGAACACTGCCGATTATAAGCGATTTCGTATACAATATATCTTAACCGCTTGACGACATCAAATGGATTAGTAACAAAACGGCACCGCAACGACCGATCATTCGTCCAATTGACCGTGTACACTGTGCTTGAAATCGTCGCTCTGTGCACGATCCCACGGGATAGATCGACGTGCTAACATTAACGCGCGGACATAAAGAGGTGCTTTGCGTGAGAACACTGTCCCGACATGGTGGTCGGGGTGTAGGTGGTAGCGGCGATGGTCGGATGCCGGGGGAAGGAAATTTGAGATCCCAGAGAACGCCATGCATAATGATGATACATCAAACCCGATACGAACTATTACATATCAACGGATTATATCCATTGCGTGGTAAGTTCGGTTAATGTGTCCTAAGCTAATATTCACGGACTACATGACATTGTACTCGATGGTGGCAACGTGTGACGAGTTTTACACGCGCGTTTTACCCACCCAACTAAATCTAAATGATATTCGCTCGAATGCGATTGGAATCATGTTGAGCGCGCGCGTCAACGGTTCGATCGCGATATCGCCGCTACGGTGATTTCTTCAGTCGTAGAATAACCGAAAACTTAAAACTTACCGACGTTTCGAGAGAATTGAATGGACGTCGAAAAATTTGCGTGCGAAATGACCGTACAAACAGTGTCGATAGAAGTAACAAGTACAAAGGGAAATTTTGATTTATCAGATTTAACAGATGAATTTTTTCCCGAAATGCCAGCTCGGTTTCTTAGGTAGCCGTTAAAAATAAAGGAACCGTGATATATCGATTAATACAAAAAATAATTACCTAAACTAAAATTTCAACGTTTTGCCAATCGGAATTATTTTCACATGTGTGTACGGTGATTTATGAAAATTTCAAACGTACCGTTAAAGTAAAAATTTCAAAATTACACGACGTTGTTTATGAAAACTAAAGTTCCGTTTCGAATACTACACGAAAACCCCATTACAAAGATGTAGCTTCCCCTGTCACGTACACATTATTTAGGTTACACGCAATAAAACACAACTCGCGGAATTATATTATTTATTACGATTTAAAAATTAAAAGAACTATATTCTCTAACACAAAATATCCATGTACAACATAATTATTTTGAACACCAAACTACGTGGCTGCTGTTCTGAATATTTAATTATTCATGAAGTTGAAATAAAAGTTTATGAAAAAAAAAAAAAAAAAAAAATTGCAAAAACTCAACAAATTATTTTACTAGGATTATCAACTTTTCGTGTAATTGTTTTTTCAACTTTCACTAATTATTAAAAAAATAATAAACAATAATGATTGAAAACAATGCAATTCAATGAAATACTTTTTTTTTTTACTTAATTATTTTCACTGTCACGTCGTCACTAAAATGTATTCGATCACATCGAATTATTTTAATAAAAATTAACGTTTGCAGTGCACTTTAAACGTTAAACTTTGCACTTTTCGGTCTCGGGTTATCGTTATAATGAGTCATAAGAGTAAGAGTATATATGTTACAGTTAATATTAACATTCGTACGTTGTCGACATAGATCGTATAATATGTCATTAACCAAGAAACTTTAGATTAAATGTCTTAACAACTTAAAATGATTAAATATTTGAAAGCGTAAAAAAAATTACGATGTATAATAATACTTATTTTTTGAGAAATTAATTTAAATATAGAATTTAAGCTTTTCGGTTTTATTACAATTCCCGTGACATTCTGAGTCGCATCACGTTTTAAAAGGCTTAAATTTCCATCGATTTTGTGGTGTCACAGCGTTAACCCATTACACGAACACCTTTGGAATCCTTAAAAATCATCTCAATTATTTCATTACAGTATCTACTGTTATAACGTAACGTTAACTGGATAATGTCGGTAAGCGAATAATTACACGTTAGACTGATGACTTACGTTAATATTATCCAAATGTGAACATCACCCGTAACACATACACCGTGCGAGTTTAATATTCACTGTAGAACTCTTCAATAAAATCTAATTCATGACGTGGTGCATGATGTGTTCGAACAAAATTAAACCGATAAATTCACCCAAAAGTTCATAGCGCGTAATATCATATACGTCGTGTTTCACGTAGCCGTTTGTTGACACGTTTGTGAAATATTTCCGCGCACCTATACTTATAAATTATTATTGCAGTGTACAAACAACACCGTGATAATAAGAACCAAACAATGCGTACGTGTATGTGTATGTGTGTGTGTGTGTGTGTGTGTGTGTGTGTGTGTGTGTGTGTGTGAAATTTATACGAAACAAAACAATAATACAACTGCGCGCTGAGGGGTAGGTACACCGTGTAGATAAATGTAATAACTGTTAACCGCTTGCGCCGTAAATTTTACATTTAATAATACAACGATACAACAAACTTTACGAATGCGAAGAGAAAAACTGCGCACGGAGGTCATGGCAGCGGCATATTGGTATATCGCTGTGAATAGAGGACATTTTCGTTGTTTGAAATCGCAAGTGCGATAAAAAACAAATAATAATGTACGTAATGTACGCATGTGTGTGTGTGTGTGTGTAAGGGGAGGTGTAGTGGAGAACAACAATCTAACGGAAAAACTGTTAGTCTCAACGAGGTCGATCTCGGTGTCAACGCGTTCGATATCCAGACCGGATATGACTGGTCGTCCGATCCGCGAGAGGCGCTTGAAGCTGTTCGATCGCTGCATTATCACCAGACTCCGCTCATTTTCCTACCATTTATGCGAAAATTCAACCGAAAAATGTATAAGCTTCTACTCCCGCTTACACGTATCGTCATGGACGTGATTTTATTATTAAGTGTTTATTTATGTATGTGCGACCTGCTGTTAAAACCCGATCTCAATATAAAGACAGCTCATACCCCTTGTGATGGTAGTCTAGGACTGAACTCGATCATTTTCTCCCTAAAAACGTCGTGTGCATCCAATATGGGATGTGCAAATCGCTGATCGATAAACGCCTTATAAACATTTAAACACAAACAACAGACTGCGTTATCATTCTGAATAATTTATTCAGACACCGCTTTATTGATCATTGAATATCACAATAACTTTTTTGGATTTTACGTAATCGATCAATGTGTTAATTTTTGTGTACTAGTCACATGTTTTACGAGTATTATAATGATGTATTGTATTAAAAATTGTCTTTTATAATAGTTTATATAATTTTTTATCTACCAAAGTTTTTTTTTTTTTTTATTTCATTTAAATATGGTTAAATTTTTACTTTACTTTTAGTATGATAATGAGCTTTTACTTACACAATTAGTTCGTAACATGATATTCTATACAACGATTTTTGACCAGTATAAAATAATGATTTTCATCTTTCAACCAAGCGCTACAAAAACCAACCTAGGACGTCTCTAAAAAGAACAACATGTAATTAAATTTAACATGTAGTAGTAGATAACCAAATAAAACAGCGGATTTAGGACGTGAGAAATTGTAGAGTTTATAGAGTAGTAGGCTTACACTCAGATCACTTCTTAGTTAAAACCATAGTAAGTATGAAACTACCCAGAGAATAGACAGCTAAACTATCAGCTACAAAAAAACTGAACTTATATAGCCTTTAAGAAGAACAAATACGGAAAGAATACTAGAATGATACAATAAAACAAAGACCACAAGCTGAGCAGAATAGATGGAATAACCTCAAAAAAAAACTATCACATTTGCAGCAACGAGATCAATCGGTTACAGAACAAAGAAAAAAATAACAACGTGGTTTAATGAGAAGTTTAAAACGGAAATAGAAAATAATAAATTCGAAAATATTTGATGAAGCGAAAATGGAAATAATCAAAAACAATAACATCGAGAAAATAAAAGCACTAGCTCAAAAACAGAGAGAGATTAAGAGAACAATCAGAAAAGAAAAAAGAATATGGTACAAAAAAATATTAGGCGAATAGAAGAGAAATATATAAATTCAAGAAGGTAGAACACGATTGAGAACGTTTTTAACTGTCAACATTTATGCAACGTTGCCGCATTGATTAAAAATACAAAAATAGTATACTTGATATTAAATTTTAAAATAAATCTTATCTAATACATTTATAAATTGAAATCATCTTAAGATACAATTACAAAAATAATAAATACAACTACATTTTTTTCACAACTACATATTTCTAGTTAACTTTAAATGCCTCATGACATCCTTAGTTTGTTCAAACTCTTTGTAAGAATTAATTGTTGAAATAATGCGACCGTAGGCTTTGCTCGACATAGTTTTAGTAGCATTGTTTTCAGTCGAATTCATTAATCTCATGGCTTGTGAATGCATTGTATTCCATATTTTCCATTTTCTCCCCATAATAAACACTACGTACAATACATTGTTATCGATTATAGACTATAAGCAATACTAATACTATTTTTTAAACTCTAATATCTGATACATAAACAGTGATATCACATTTATTATCTTTATTATTAAACATTAAGATAAACGATAACATCGCTCGAAAAATTGTTCTCAATAATTTGATTATAATGTGCAAAATATTGTTTCTTTAATCTGCCGAAAATCGTTCTCAATCACACTATCAATAAGGTAAAACATTCTCAATTTTTTTTTCAATCCTTATATTGGTTGAATGATGAAATATTCTTACATTCCTCTCTATTAATTGCGAATCTCTTTAGTTCTTTATATGATTCTCTTATTTTAATATCTTAATCATGATTTGTTTTATATATGACAGCCTAGGTCTTCCTCTTCCTGGCTTCCCCTCGGTTTTTCCCTCAATTATAGTCGTTATTCATTTATTGTTCCTTATGAAATGATAATACAATTATACAACACCAATTCAAAATATTTCTTCCAAAAAACTAATGAGCTAACAAGAACCTATAAGCAAAAAACGACCGCCATGAAGAATAAGAATATAGATAAGCATATGACTCGGTTAAAAGAAAAGCCCTATGGAAACACCTATAACTATTTGGTATAACAACCAAATTAAGAGCAATAATTCAAATGTTTATAAAAACAGCAAGATGCATTGTAAGATTTGAACATGCACACTCTGAAGAGTTTAAAACCACAACTGGACTAAATCAGGGTGGTGCATTCACTCCTATACTTTTTAACATAACACTGGAGGTGGTAACTCGAAGCATATATAATAAATATAAAGGAATTGTTGTCGGTAAATATGTATAAATTTTAGCTTATATTAATGAAATCGTAGTACTTGAAACTAAATACGGCATAAAACTAACAACAGAACTTACAACGGAACTAGCTTCCCAACTAGGAACGTGCTATGTGCTATATAATAAATAATAAATAATAATCGCAGTATCCTGCATAGCGATCACTGTAACCTTATGCTGGTGAACCTTTTCTAATTGTCGAGAATATATAAACACAGTTTCTTGCCAAGCGTGTATACAGGAAGTACATCACTTACGTTAGCTATTAATGCGAGAGTGAAATGATGAGATGAAGATGACAAGTGTGGGCAAATCGTCAAAATTGCTATCGTTAGATATTCGTATATAAAATGAAGCCATCATCAATCGATCGGATCGTAAATACACGTTGGTGGAACGAAAAATAAAAATAAGATTTTCTTTGATGTAGGTCGAACACAACATACGACTAGTATGTATACTATACTATAACCACACGCATGGACGCAGAAGACGTATTAATGTTTTGACTCATTTTTTTTTTTTTTTTCATTCCAAACGGCGTCATAATAGTACCATTATTTTCCCATTTCAAAATATTATCCTTGGAATTACCGAATCTTCCTAATTTATGTTTTATTTGTAGATCCCTTGCAATGAAAATAAAGCGTGTTTTCATAAACCCTTTGTCACGCAATGCGTATTTTACAATATGTACTGCATGCATCTATGTATATAATAATGATAGTAAATTAACAATTAACGAATATACACACACAAAACGACAGCTGTGCGAACATGGAACGTCCTGTATAAAGCGCGTCTTCCGAAAGGATGATTATCGTATACGTATACGCGCGAGTGTACAGCGAATAACAATGACCGACAAGGGTTTTAAGCGCCATGCGTTGGTGAAGGACAGGAGAGAGTTTTTTCCGTTGATATCTTCTTGCAGCTAAAGTACGGTCGCCGTGAATAAAATATTTTCATATTATTGTAACTTTATCCGGTTAAGTGCTCGCGCAGCGGGAACGAATGACGCGCAACTTGCAGGGTCACAGGCAACCCTTTGGACCGGAATCGAATTAATAATGCGTTTTGCTGAGCCAAAAATTAACCCTCTTTTCTGACAGTTTTTATTATTATAATTATTTTTTTTATTGTTCATAAAAAAACCGTTTCCAGATTTTTTGTGATAATCCCTAAAAAACGTTATTAAATAACAACAGTGAAGAAAACGATACTTTGTCATGCTGAAAATTAAAATTCTTCACTACCGACACATTTTATACACATTGACATATATATATTCGTAAGCATGTTAACTTCGGATTAGTTACTCGTATATAATAACTGTTTTCGGTCCTGATAATTTACTCTAATGAGTGATAAAATATTTACTCGCATTCTTTTCCATTTCGAAACCAAGTTCGATTAGTATTATTATTAATTATTCATAGTTGCAGTTCTTTTGAAAAATAATTGACAGGATAAAGAATGATTTAAATCGCAAAGGTAACTCATTTTTTGTGAAATAAAAATTAATTGATTTTAATACACTGAAAAAATAAATAAATAAAAAATATACCAAACAATAGATTCGAGTCGGATCAAATTTAATGCTGTCATATTATATTATTCTAAAAATAACAAATTAATTGTCATAATGTCATACTAATCGTATTAAGTTTGTAGTTATATTCTAATACCTTGATTTACCATTTGTTTTTGAATCGATCGACGGACTAAAAGAAAAGATGAATTCGAGGAGTTGAAAAAGAATTATACAAATTATTTTAGTTACAATAACGTTCTAATTTGAATATTATATAATATAGACTTTTAGAAGATAATTTTTACCCTCCGGGGTTTCTGTAAAACAACAAATGCTTGATAAAACATAGCTACGAATAAGATTTACGAGGATAAAAAAAATTAACAACAATTATATTTTTTGGCGATTATCAGCACGCGGCAAATCTTATATAGTATTTACTATATCAATATATAGTTCGAATAACGAAAAAATATTTTTTGATGAAAATATATAGTTCGTAAAATACAACTAAATTGTACTACTATACTCGTAGATGAGAATAAATTCAATCTGTACATGTTCTTTCGTACAAAAAATATGAACTATAATAGGTATACAAGCTACGATTGCTTTTTTGCTTTTTTTATAACATCACGTGTATAAATATAAATAACACGATATATTGGTATCATATCAAAACAAAAACAAACAGCGTATACGAACAACAGGATAGTTTTACTATTTGAAGTAGTCCGTGAAGATTTTAGGTGATAAATTTTGGAAGATAGGTACTGCATAATTTATTGCGCTGCAGATCGTATATTATTGTTTTTGTTGTACACGGTCGTTTCGTACGGTTTATGAACTCGTTTGCTATCGTAGCGATGATTTTATATAATCGTTTTAGTCATAATTTATTCATATCAATTGGAAACAAACGACAGGGGTAGCGTTTTACGGAACACGAACATAATGAAGCGACAATGCGATCATGTGACGAATCCCATATTTTAATAACAATAATAATAAAACAAAAGTTTTACTAAACTTACTAAACTCACTGAAATTTTCGTTTCGGACGAGATTCACTCTATAAACACGAACATCCATATGGAAGTGTCAGAAGATGCTTGAATTTCCAAGTCACAAAAAAAACCCCTCCCCTCCCATCAATAGTTTATATTAAACAATTAAACAATATTGTTTAAAGAGGATTTTTTTTTTTTTTCTTGAGTTAGTGAGAATAAACGTTTGTTCCAATTAGCACTAAAAATTATTTCCGTATAATCAATATAATAAACATTAATTATATATATATCAATATAATGTATACACAGATATTATGAGTTGAGTTATGAGGAGATAGAAAAAGCGGTTTCTCTTTAGTTTAGCGATTTCTTAGTTCTAGGCCACCTGCAGTATGGTAATACTGCGAGTAGGTACATTCAATAACAACGTGCAGATACACCGAAACGGAAATTATAATAATTAATATAGCTATGCTATTTGCATAAAAATATGTACCGACATAACATTTATGTGGGTACATAATTTCATCTATATTTATTTACTTACACAAGTGTGCGAGCGAATATGTGTGTGTGTGTGTAGTATACGTGTTAACATACAATTAAATTCGGGCACTAGTGGACCAGAGTACGTAAATAAAAGGGTTGACCGTGTACTTGGTGACATATTAATAAAATATAATTTTAGTAGTTAACAACCACCGTACTTACTATATACCTAGTAGATACTACCTACATCGAGCTAAGTGGTACGATTAGCCTCAACCGGCTTACCGCCCTTGTGTAATGCTATAATAATAATACCGAAGAGTGGTAGATAGATAGTTATATCCAAATTTTATTTCCCTTGGGTTACACAAAATATTCTTTTGCGTGCGTTTCCGCTATATAAAATGTATCCACCTGTTTTTTCTTTTATCTATTATTATAATTATTATTCCAACATACCTTATGCGCGTCATAATAAATAAGTGACTATCCTCATATGATGTAGGAGGTAAATCAAAGGTTTCTACGTTAATGTGTTCGGTTATAGCACTGCAAAATCCGTAGTTATCGAGTTATTTGCATATTATGTATTATTTGCATATTATTTGTATATTATGTCCGTTTCGCAAAAGAAACGCGTTTCCGCCGAAATAAACATACGATATAACAAACAGTATATTATTATCATCATCATATCGTATTATGCACCTGGTAAACGCAAAATAAATATTATTCATATAAAACGAACGTCCGTAAAAGTTTTAAAAAAAAATAATGCCATACATTACTCGATACATATTATTATCCTCTGTAACTTGGACGATTCAATTTTTATTTTATTTCTTTGACTACTTTTCGTACGGAAAAAAACTTACAATAATGTTATTCAAAGAATAGTAGTATACACGCGAAATGTAATCGACACGATAGGAAGGCGATAATTATTCACACAAGATATTTTATCTGATGAACTCAGTGATTCTCGAAAATTCGCGTCGTATTGACAGTACCTATACACGACGTACAATACGGGTGGGGTATGATTCAAACGGGTATTGAATTCCTCTCCCGGTGCATTGATATATTATAAGAACATTGTTGCACTGTTATTGTCTCATCTTAGTATAGTATATGTTTCGAAACTAATCACCTTGCGTATGTATGATGTGTTTGCTTTCAGATTACAGCTGACATGTAATATATTATGGTAGAACGAACAACACTACACAACATCTTAACATGCGTGATAGCGGTGATCATATTTATTTTTCAATCGGTGAACTGTTTAATCGCACGGATCAAAAATTACGTACAACGTGAGTGATTTTCTCAACTATATAATTTATACATACTATTATATCGTTTTAGATTTCCGGATTCGTTACAAAACTGAAGAGGAATGTAAAAAAAAAAAATGTAAAAAAAATAGTAATTTTCAGATGGTGTATAATATTTCAATATAAAATTAATATATTCGATGTAAATTGTACGTCGGGCCCCACGGGAAAATAATTGATACAACACGTTTTATGTATGTAGTTATAATTGGAGCGACTAAACTAAATTCAAGATCAATACTCAAACAAAATGTTAATAAATTTCGCAGGTTTTTATCTAGTTATTTCTTAAAATAAGTTAATAATCTTTATAGTATTATGATGCTGTTAATTCACGTAAAAGGACCTCATAGTAATTCATTAATTTACCTACGTTTATATTGTTTATAGATACTGTTTGTCTCTAAAAATTTCACAAAAATAACCAAAATCTATTATGTTAAATTTTCTGTTCATAAGCTATCGAATATAAAGCAACCACATTCCTGACCAATACATTATTGATTCGTGCGATTTCTCAAAATTGAACGTCCATTTTAATAATAATATTGCAAAATAACACAAACATGATAGCTTTCCGTTTTTCTGTTTGACTTTACAATGTTCCGCGGTCCGCTTGAACCGAAAATATGTTGTGGTGCACTATTATGTAGCACTGAACAAAAGAAAGTTGTTCAGAGTTTGAAAAGCCTGCACGGGGACGGTAAAAGCCGCGGGAGAAAAAATTGTTGTGACACACAGCACCTGGTCAAATATGGGATGACCTTTTTCTTTTCCAACGATGAAGTTTTACTATCGGGTCACGTCCGTCGAGTACAAAAAAATAAAAATAAAAAAAATACTCGAACCAATAAAAAAGGAATTCAGTTATTGGAAAATGTTTAAAACGTTGTAGATGCTGTAGATATAGACAGAATCTCGATACACAATGTGTAAACTCTTTTTTTTTTTTAAGTTAGGTTATTATTTTTTTCTATAGAACGAGGAAAAACCACGATTGTTGTGACAGCAGATACGACAATATCATCGGACACACAACCAAATAATAACAATGAGCTGAAAGATTTTATTAGGGTGCAAGAACTGATTCAAAAACACTTTGACATACCTCTGGTAAGTTTAAAAAAAAATAATAAAAATACAATTTCGTTTCTTTTCAGTGCCTACTCAGTTTTGTAAATGTATTTTTCCAGAACAAATTTATCTCAATTTATTGTTCTATTTTCACATGTATAATACATGTTCTAACTTAACAATAACATTCTCTCTCGGATAAAATTATTTTTAGAAAAATAAAACACACCTATTTCTGGAATTCAAAATATTTATCTACCGTATAATATTTGTGGTACAGGGACGGATTTAGCTTTGAATTGATACATATATTATTTCTTGTGAAAAATATGAACTAAAGTATAAGCTTATGTTTAGGTACATATTATATATTCAATGAAAATTTAAAACAGTAGTAAATACGAAATTGAACGAATTTAAACACTAAATTTAGATAAATAATTTAAATCAAGAATAAAATCACAAATTACTCTATCTGATAAATTATATAAATATGATTAATCAATGGTTTTCGTATTAAATATATTATATAATATATATATATATATATATATATATATATATATATATATATATATAATTATCTGTACAAATAAAATATTATTCTTAAACCAAGAATAGTCAATTATTGTTAAACTATATTAAATTCTACAAAATAATTAAATTAACATCTAAATATCTACTATCTAAATAAAAAACTAGGTAATACAAATCATATAGTAAACTATAATTCAGTTATTAATTTGTATATTGAATACTACGTAATATTATATATTTTTTATATTTTTGTTGTGTTTTCAGATAGTTGCAGAGGATGAGCCAAATGTGAATGATTTGACCGAAAGTGCTAAGCTTTCCAATAATATTGATGATATAAAGGAACCGGACCAGTACGTGGGCGGTTTTATCGACGACTCATATGTAGCTCGTGGTCTGGGTTTGATAGCCGCCATTGTTGGACGTCCAACAGATTTTTACCTGTACTCGAAATACGATAACAATTTCGAAAACATTGTGATAGAACTTAAAGGACGAAACGGCGAAGTCGGCAAAATAACAATTCTTAATCAAAATCCTGTGAGATCTGTAGCGCAGAAATCGATTCCCATTGATTACAGTTACGACGAAGATCGAATAAAAGTTACTTACACACCATGCATGGAGGGAGTGCACACGCTGACATTATTAAAATATGGTTCACCCATTTGCCGCTCACCATACTACGTATCAGTGGAAAAGAGTCCGACGAATTCTAGATCTCGAATTCGATTGGGCACGAAAAAATACAAAATGGTGACTAAATTTGGTCAGGGTAAGTATACACCAATTGAAACTTTAAGGGATAATAGCATTCCACGTGTAGTCGAGTCTAGCAAACCGACTATTAAAAGCACTATTTATCCTATATCCGAAGAAAACACTATGAAAACGGACGTTATGTCAATAGTGACGAAATTTGAATCTAAAAGTAAGAATATCAAGAAAAGACCCCAATCACGTATGATTAACATAACCGAAAGAAAATCAGATTATAACATGATCAATACAAGCTCAACTACCTTAGATTTGAAACCAAAATTTGAAACTTTATGCAAAACTAATAACGCTGATCTTAATATATCAAACATATGTAAAATGAGTTCTGAGTTTGAAACCATCAACGACAACAATTTCACTAACGAGGCAGAAAACCAGAATAAGAAAAACGAATTAATTTACAAAAATGCTATCAATGTTGATAAAAACCAAAATAATAAATCCTTTTTCATATATAATGAACATAATGAAACTACAAGAAATGCACTAGCAAGAGAAAGAATACCACCAAATAAACAAAAACCCACAAGTGCTGTAGAAGACATTTTAAAAAATAATAATTTGTGTAAGGCAGAAAAGCAAAATCATAGTTCTGAAATAGATTTTCAATTAGAAGTGCAAAAACAAAATGAAACCCATTCAGATCTATCAAAAACCGATTATACAGACGTTGAGCCGTGCAGTAAACAAACATGCAGTAAAATCTCGTGCTTCGACCACGAAGATGGAACAATTGTGGAAAACGCTAATGAGCTGGAATCACAGCCAAATGAATTCATTACCCAAAAAACTGCTGATTCAACACAGTACGACATTAAACAGCCAACTTTTATAAATATCATTACAAAAATAACGGAAAACGTATGCAAAACGTGTTATAAACAAATATTTAGAATACTATCGGAGTTTCCAAGAGACATAAACATAACACATAATAAAAGTACAAATGAAGTACGGTCGAGCTTTGAAACTCTTCTTACACAACCAATCAGGATCAATATTAATATAGACAATGTAATTGAAAACGCTACCAGTACTACACAGGAACACAGAAACACACATATTGTGCTGACCGATGATTCTACAAATTTAGAACACACTGATACGAGTAAAAGATGTAATTCGCTAAATGAAATAGACAATCGATCTGAAGAGATAGACCGCGATAATAATAATGTAATTACAGGCGTAGCGATTGAACGAAATAAAAATGACTGTGAAATGATTAGTACTATATCTGCAAGAGAAAATAAAACTGATACAAATGAAATATTATTTGACGAACAAAGTATAGAAACAAATGGAATACACCAACAAAATATTATTATGTCTGCGGACGAAATTATATTACGGAAAAACTTAAAAGACGAAAAGCATATTGAGTCTACATTTAACTGTGATCAGTTTAATAGCAATAGCATTAATAACACGGAAAGTAAAATAGAATCACATGATGATGATAAACAATCATTAAATCAAAACAAAAAAATAGATTCAAACAAATCAAATCAAAACGATGAAACAATCAATAGAAAGTATACCACTCATACTATTGATTTAAATGTTTCTCCATTAGATAAAAATAACTTATTCATAATGAATAATAATAAAAATCCAAAAATAACATTGGATAAATCAAAGTTAATTAAAAACGAAGCAATTTCAAATAAAAATGCTTTGTTTAAAAGTGGCATTGTTGATAATACAATTTACATAAAAGAAACCTCAGAGAATTTATCGTTAAATGAAGAAGAATGTAATAAACTATATTGCAAGCGAGAAACTAGCGCCATTTATGAAGCTGATAACCAAAATTTAACACAAGCAACAATTCAAAATGAAAACCAAAAATTAATAATGGAAAAATGTATTAAACCGGTACTAAACAATTATTTTAAAAAAAATATGATAAGAAAAGCATTACAGTTTAATTTAAAACAAGGTGTATCAAATATAAATGATACTCAAATTTTTAAAAATTATGATTTAAACCCATTGAAAAAATCAGATGAAACTCAGTTGGATAATGCCAAAACAAAAAAATGGATGCAAATTAAAAATAATGATACGTTGATGACAGAAGAAACAAATGACAATAACAACAGTGAAAAATTAGAAATCGAACTAATTGATATTAATAACCTTTTGAAACTTATCGAAGAGATTATAAAAACCAATATTATTTTAAATAAAAATAATGTAGAAATAATGGACAAAACAAAACTACATAATATTATACAAAAAACAATGAATTTTTCCAAAGATCAACAAAAAAATAGTTCTGATTATGATAATGATGAGGTAAAGAGTAATTATATTCAAGTAAAATCACCCAACGCATCAAATTTAAACAATTTAAATGGAATGGATGAATTTAAGACTGAGCAGCAAGAAACAACCGAAAACAAACAGTTAATAAATATTTTTGAATCCTCTGTTACCGAAATATCAAGCCAAAACCAAATTAAGAGCGTAACTAAACCACAGATAAATATCAATGACAAAATAGTAACAATGAATGATTTACGATTTAAAGGAATAGAAACCAAGCAAAAAATACCATTATCAAGTGACATTGAATCTATAACGATGAAAGGTACTGACTCAGATGAAATATTAAACAATCAATTTTCGAATTTATCCAAAAATACTACTATAGAAGAACATAATTTTATGGAAGTTCCGTATCTAATTGATACTAAAAATTTAAACAATAAAATAACTTCAACTAAAAAACTAGAAACTACAACAGAAGCTAAGACAATGTGGGTTTTTAAAGATGCATCGAAAAACAATGAAAATTCAAAAGAATTAAAAACTGTAAGTAAACCGAAAATATCAAATGAAACAAAAAATGACACTGAAGAACAGAATAATAAAGTAAACCGAGAACCAGCAGCACCTGAGATTGTTGAAAATATAAATAATACATCAGAAACTTTTGAAAAAAAAATTATAAATGAAAATTTAGAAGATCTATATACTAATGAAAATGAAATGACATCCAACACTTTAAATAAAGCAATATCAAATAATAGCAAAATCATATCAGATGAACAGAAAATTACAAGTTCAATAGTGATTACACAAAATAAGAACAAAATGAAAGATGCTAAATCATTCACTGCACAAAGAGAAACAACAATTAAGTTACCACCAACTAAAATAAGAGAAATTATTATTGAAGAAAGACGAAGTTGGAAAAACAACGAAACCACACCTACCAAAATAGTCATAAATGGTATCTCAATAGTTAAAATAGAAATAGATACATCAGAAACACAAAAGTCTAACGCCGCAATAATTTTATCAACAAAAGACTCAAAAATAGTATTGCAAAATAATATATGCTATGAACCAATATTAGATGAAATAAAAATTTTAGTAATGGAAGAATCCAATCCAGTACAAAAAGAAAATAATTTAAATGACAACTTTACTGAAAATGAAATACTAAATATTAAATATAAAATAAAAAGCATGGAAACACATAATTTGGATAATAAAGAAAAAGAAATTATTTCTGAAAAATTAACTCCAATAGGTTCTTCGATCTTAGCAGATAAAGAGGAATTAAAAGAAATAGAAAACGTATGTGTTATTTCATATTCAAATAATTCATTACATTTAATAGTAGAAGAACACACTGAAAATATTACAGATAGTACAACTGTTCCTTTACTTATGACTGATTCATCGTCACTCCCGATCAAAGAACCAGTCAATGAAGACGAAGACACATTAAAAATGAATCCAGAAGAAATTGATTCACAAGCCATATCGAAAAATGATTCACAAGAAGAAAAAGAAAATGTTTGCGAAAAGTTAACTCAAATTGGTTCTTCCTCCTTGGCAGATAAAGAAGTAGTAAAAAAAGAAGAAAATCAATTCGACAATTCAGCTTCAAATAATTCATCACAT
>NW_020272783.1:3648986-3654591 GCF_003268045.1 Sipha flava | reverse complement strand
CTTGGCAATTAAAGAAGAACTAAAAGAAATAGAAAACTTATGTATTAATTCAGATTCAAATAATTCATCACATTTAATAGTAGAAGAACACACTGAAAATATTACAGATAATACAACTGTTCCTTTACTTATGACTGATTCATCGTCACTCCCGATCAAAGAACCAGTCAATGAAGACGAAGACACATTAAAAATGAATCCAGAAGAAATTGATTCACAAGCCATATCGAAAAATGATTCACAAGAAGAAAAAGAAAATGTTTGCGAAAAGTTAACTCAAATTGGTTCTTCCTCCTTGGCAGATAAAGAAGTAGTAAAAAAAGAAGAAAATCAATTCGACAATTCAGCTTCAAATAATTCATCACATGTAAGAGTAGAAGAAGAAATTGAAAAAATAACAGATAGTTCAACTGTTCCTCCACTTACAACTGATTCTTTAGTTTTGCCAATCGAAGAACCAGTGACAGAAGATGTAGATACATTAAAAATGAATCCAATAGATATTGCTTCACAAGTCATATCGAAAAATGATTCACAAGAAGAAAAAGAAAATATTTGCGAAAAGTTAACTCAAATTGGTTCTTCCACCTTGGCAGATAAAGAAGTAGTAAAAAAAGAAGAAAATCAATCCGTCAATCCAGCTTCAAATTATTCATCACATTTAATAGTAAAAGATGAAATTGAAAAAATAACAGACAGTTCAACTGTTCCTCCGCTTACAATTGATTCTTTAGTTTTTCCAATCAATGAACTAGTTAAAGAAGATGTAGATACATTAAAAAAGAATCCAGTAGACATTTATTCACACGTTTTATCGAAAAGTGATTCGCAAGAAAAAAAAAAAGAATTGTCTAACAGATCGACAGAAAGTATTTCTCAAGTTTTAACAATAGATGAACTGTTTAATAAAGAAGAAAGCTCATTTAAAAATTTGAATTCAACTGATAAACCAATCATACCGATTAAAGAAATAGAGGTAGAAGAAATAGAATCTTTTATTGAAATCTCAACAGGAAGTGATTTACAACATCCACCTAAAGAAGAATTATTGAAATTTGAAAACCGGTATATCATAGAAAATTCAACTAAAACTCATAAAATATCAGTTGAAGAACAAACGAAAGAAAAAATTGATCTTTTACCGTTAGAATCATTAATTAATAAAAAAATAGAAAATATACCTGAAAGTGTAACTGTAACTAATAATGCCTCTTTTCCAGTTGAATATCCAGAAAATAATGAAGTAAGAATTATCCATTCAAAATTGATCACAAGTGATAATCTCGAAGTGCAATTAAGAGACACATCGACAATAGAAAAAGAAATCATATCGAATACTATAATGGAATACGGTATTCCAACAGTAACACCAGAGTTGAAAAATGAAATTGCAATTGAGATGATTAATTGTTCCTATAACCCAAATAATCAAGTTGATAACACTAATCAAATTGACATACCATTTATAGAAACAAATAGTTCTATTACGAGTACAGTACCTATAAAATCAGAGAATGTGAAAAAATTAAAAGTTTCAGCAAATTTAATTTCAACTGAAAATGTATCTAGAACAATGAAAAAATCGATGGAAGAAGAAGTTAATTATTTATTCGAAAATCTAACATTAAATGCTATTACAGATAAACCAATTGACGAATTACTATGTATAGAAAAAGAAATACTACATAAGAATTTAATTAGAAATGAAACTTCGGTTATAACGGAAGAAGAAAAGTTAGAAACAAAAAAAGAAAATGTAATATCTGAACTTTTAATTTCATCAAATACTTTAACTATACCTGATGAAGATGTAGTAAAGGATAAAATAGAATCATTAAATACTACATCGATACCACACTCTATACCGACACAATTAAAAAGACCAACAGAAATAAATAAAGAAAATGTGCATTTAATTGTACATAAAACTAAATCTTTAAATTTACCAATTGAAGAATCAATAGTAAAAAATATAGATAATTTAACAATAAAACCAATAAATATTGGTTCACAAGTTATACTGGCAAAAGGTTTACTAGAAGAAGAAAAAGAAAATTTATCTCCAGCTGATTTTTCAATCATCTCAAATGAAGAAACAGGGAAAGAGAAAATAGAAAATTTACCTGAAAATATAGCTCAAGATAATTTATCACTTATACCAATAGAAGGACTAATAAAAAAATTAACAGACAGTTCATCAGCTAGTTTAATTACAACTAAAACACCGCCAAGACAGATTAAAGAATTAAATACTTCAACTACGATACTTGATGATTTTGTACCTACTCCACTAGAAGAAGTAATAAAAGAAAATATATCTACCGTAAAACCATTACACGTAGAACAAAAAACTTTAACTAATACTGAAACGGAGATCATTACTCAAGTTTTACTAAAAGATAAATCAATGGAAATAAAAAAAGATAATTTATCTGAGCATTTACATATTACTGGCGAACTAATTGAACAATCATCTAAAGATATAAAAACTCTACCTACTGATTCAACTTTAGACAATTCTTTACCAACACTCTTAGAAACATCGGAAGAAAAAAATGAAGTTGAATCTGTATCAATTATGAATGTGATTGTGGATTTGCCGACAGTCCACATGGAAACTGTTTCAGAACCGAAAGAATTTGAACTTAAATTATCGAGTGATTTCTCGGATATAAAACAGTTTAACACTAATCAGGTATTAATATCCGATATTACAAAATCTCTATCAGTAGAACATTCTTCATGTGAAAGTATTGACGATAAATTGGAAGAAGAAAATATTATAGAAGATCATTTTAATATAGAATTCATAGATAGTAACCAACATGCAGAAATTGTATGTGAACAAAATGATATTGCATTTAAACAATTGAATAGCGTCACAGCATCCAACGACGAAGAAAATAAGCAGTATGACGAGCATTCAGATGATAGTGATACAGTAACATCGTATTGTAATAAAAAAACTGTAAATATAGAAAAGACGAATAGTAATTACCAATCTTCGATTGACGATGAAGTCGAAACCGAGAACTCTGGTGTTCCTAATAGTTTCCAAGGATTCGGAGAGACGTCATCTGCAATGCTTCATTCGGAAACGGAAAGTGGCATAAAAGAAAAATCATTTGGCATTCAAAAGTTAGAAATGTCTGTGCACCGCGTAAAAACTACGGACGATGATTATTTTGAAAAAACGTTCGTACAATTGGAACAAACTGAAAAAATCACAATGGGAGAGAATGTTACCGAAGGCGATAACAAAACGGCCGCAAGCGATAAATTGTACACGGTAAACGAATCAGATTTAAATGCAATATTATGTGCGTCGTCTCTTCAAGAAGCGTTGACTCTGCTGGACTCGAAGATCAAATTTAAATTTAAACACGGTAAAAAGAAGAACTCAGTGGCACATAAATCAAATATACAAACCTCTTCCAACAAAAGCAGTGGGAAAAGCATTAACTTCGCAGAAGCGCGAGAATACTTCAAGACTATAGAAAAAAAGTCAAAAAAATAAAAACGGAATGAAATACAAATTGTAACTTTTTAATCTTACTCCAATCAATACTCACTGGAAATAATAATAATTATTTTATAACTTTGATTCGATTTTTTTCGACTCAATACTATCATCTTAATCGTAATCATATGGCCGAATATATTGAATCAATATAAAGTTTTACTTTATAAACAATAATCACCGTTTGATCGTAATACCGTACACACTCATGGTGGACTTCAAATTCTTGAACGTTTTCAAATTTTTCTTCAGACATATAGCATTTGCCGTTAACGTGATACACGTCATCGATGGCCAACACACTAAAGGCAAAACCGACGAGCTCTGAGCGATCATATTGTTCGTTAAATTAATTGTCTTTAGGCTGACAAATGGAATGTGCTGTACATGATACACTAAATCTAAAATTTACTCTATTTGTAAGTTAAAGAAATAAAATATAATATTAATAAAAAATATTTGTCTAATAATTGTTTACCATTCTGACCACCACCTTCTTGACTGTTACTCGATACATTCTCCTCTGCGTTTGGATAATCACCGACAGCGTCTTCTTCGCCATCAGCACGACCAGAGTCAAGTAGCTGTTACGAAAAAATACGTTTCACTTTAGCTTACTCATTAGGATACTAATGAGACAGTTTATAAAATCACCGCTAAGCTATGGTAATACTTCGAAAATAAAAAAATTATATTAATTTAACACAAATCGTATATGAATAGAACAAAAAAAAATGTACCATTTTAAATTAATTCAATATATTTTCTCTCTTCTTTTTTATACAAATATTAAATAAATACCAACATTTTGCTAGGTGGAACGCATAAAAATATAAAATATATTTGAATGAATACAGTTACAAAATTTGGAAAGTATACTTTTTAACATTATCACGAAATTTTTTACCAAGTTTTCCCATGAGTATTAGGTATAAATAACGCTCAATCGAAACACAAACACCTTAGATCATTCGATTCACACGATAAGCGGTATGCAGCCATTGGAAAAACATGAATCATGAATTAAAACAAAACCGTAACGTAGTCAGTCACAATAAAATAAATCCCATTTTATAATAAAAAACAACCAACGTATTTTATAAGATAAAAATACTTGGCGGTTCTACTTTTAAAAGAAACACCAATAAATATTTTAGCGTTTGTAATAAATGAAAAACTGTACTGCATAAACCATTATTTTTTGCCATAACGACCGTAACACAAGCCGTACACAGCTCTATGAATGGAAAAACTTTCGAATCTAATATATATATTTATTACATATTATGTCATAACCTCATAGGTATTACGTTTAGTGCACTAAATGTTTACTCCCGTAAGCGAATCGTTGTGTTTACGGTCTACACCGTATAATACTATGTACAAATATTATTATAAAGTGTAACATACGAATACTAAATAAACCAAACAGAAATATTATATTGCTTTACGTAAGATTGTTATATTTTTAGGGGAAAAAATTGTTACGACAATTTTAAAATTACAATAATATTACAATAATAAAATTACGACAACACGAGACTGACATGATATTAGAGTGCACATAAAAAAATTTACTAATTTATACTTTTTTTTTTTTTTATTGTATATAAAATTAAGATACAATTTCAAATTTGCAACTAATGTTTTAAAGCCAATACTTTCGGAAGTGCAGGTAAGAACCTGATATTAATCAGTCTGTATACGAACTGAGTCTTTATAAAATCATTTAAAACGAATTATAGTCCCGTGAAACTTATAAGAAATAAAAAACATTTTCTTTCCCATTTTTACAGTCATAAAAATTTAATTTAATTTGAAAAAGTATTTTATTTTTATATTTTTTTTGAAAAATTGGATATACGTACACTGCAACAAATTAATTTATTTATTTAAATAAAAAAATGTTCAACCCAAAACAAAAAAAAATTAAAAAGTAATATCAATATTAGAGATATTAAACTGTTAATAATAACGATATCACTAATCGCCTGTGTACACATATTTCGTTTTCTAATCACGGACTCGATTGGTATACCATTCGTTTTTATCGGAACGCAGTTAGTATATCATTTTTTTTTTTTT
>NW_020272783.1:3451049-3648942 GCF_003268045.1 Sipha flava | reverse complement strand
TTTTTTTTTTTTTCTGGTTTGGACTCAATTTGTTTTTGACGGTTAACCACGGTTAAAGATGCTGAAGCATATTTAATTTGAATTCGGCTATATGCATATACGAATACCTACTATGATCTTTACGTAAAAGTAATATAAAAGAAATGGCTAATTGAAATAAATAATGAATCCGCATTGTTTAAATTAGATGGCGTACCCTTATGTCGTAATAAAAAGACGTTGCGACATCATATTTGAACAATGCATAATCCCGTGACCGTTATAAGCTATTTGTAATATGTTTTGAATGATTGATACTAGCTTACCCATCATATACATATTTATATATACCCGTCAAATTATCATAGGTAGAAAATAAAGTCCAGTGTACTTATTAGTGTGTAATTTGCAGAAATTCAACGTTATATTAATTCTAGATATCGTCTACGCATAATGTCATTCGATTATATAATGAATCAAAAAAAAAAAAAATGGAAAGTTATATTCAATTATTTTCAATGTAAAAAACAAAAATAAAATCATTTGGAAGTGCGTAGAGTATAATACAAAAAAATGTGGTGGTCGATTACATTGATCTAAGCAAAATTTAGTTCGTACGTACAACTGAACATAACCATGTGTAATTGATATCGCAAATGTTGAAGTTAAAGAATCAATAAATGTGTACTAAATAGGTACATGATAAAATTAGTTTAATTTAATTATATATTAATTGTATTCTTCATATTTTTTACCATACCGACATTTTGCGTTCACGACCTTTTTACCATTACATTTTTACTGCGACATAATTACCGCGGCATTGTGACGTGAATTCATAATTTATCATAGTAGTGTCACCTGTTTCGTTATCAAATATGGTATAAACGTTATTCGGTTAGTGCTCATATCCAACGCTTGCAGGTTGTGTAGTGTAGAGAGTACGTAGAACGTTTTCGAACTCGATAAGCCATTGTCACTCAGGTCCAGATGTTCGAGCAGTAAGAAGCAATGGTAATCGGTAATACTCTCGGGAACAGCCATCAGTTGATTGGCCGACACGTTAAGTTGTTTAAGTTTTGACGTGGACAAGCGGTAGATGTCTTCCGGACCCAGTCGGTTCTCCGAAACGTCTAGACAAATCAATGTATTCGCCAGATCGCCGTCAACACTGTAAAAACATTTATTAATAAAATTGTTGACGTAACACGTTTTCGACGGCCACGCAAGCATTACAATAATACGGATGACTCGGAATTCGATGATGATATCATCTTTAAGATACGTTTTTTTTTTTCCAAAATAAATCAAAAACGATAAACTCGAATTCATCGTAATTGTTACGGACCCGACCGTCTGAGACGTTAAAACTTTGCACGAGCATTTCGGGAAGCTCAAACGAATACGCGTTTCGGTGAAACTCGCGCTCATTAGTCGCAGCCGAACGCCGTTCGAACAACAGATTCGACGTTGCGAGATTAAGCGACATAATTAGAGAGTTTAATCGTCTCGCGTTAAACATCACTAAGTACAGAGATACTACTCAACGACCGTTTAAAGACATCTGACGAATCATTTGGTCAGTTTTTTCAGTTACGTACGAGTGTCAAAAAAAAATGTATAGCGCAGACGAATATTTAATTGAAACAACAAACCATACTTCGAATCGATATCACGCTATAGGAAGAACATATATGGCATAAGGGATATATATATATATATATATATAACTTATATATATTTTGTATAATGTATATTATGTATTACATAAAACTCCGATTTCAACCGAGATTCGAACCCTAACGACTGGAAATCGAGGGTGGATTCGGTCCAAGATAACGGATGGAGAGGGTGACTTTTTAAGCCCGAATGACATGCATTAAACAGAGAACACGTGTTACCCGGTCCATAGCGTATACGTAGCGTAAACTATAGTTTGAAATATATATTAATTTAATTACGTATTTGATTAACTGTCGGTAAAATATTACGTGCCATTTCATTATTCTTTTTTAATTTTATTTTTTACGTTAAAGGAAGAGGGTTGAGTAAAGTGATCGCTTGGATCACCCGAATCCCGCATTCACTGCAGTGAGGGAAGGAGACAGATTTTTGACACGGGGCTAGTGAACGGTTAACAAACGGGAGCGTACGGTTCGACGGATTCTAGACGGTTACGTCGCAGGCTCAGCCGCCAGACGGATTTGAACGTGCTAAACGAGGCCAATCGTAGCACATTGTCGTCCGCGTTCACGACGGTGACGCGGTCGAACGGGTCGCCCGCAAAGTGCTGACCGTCCGCGTGCACGAAACCGCGACCAGAAACGTCCAGGAAACGTTCGCCGATGCCGGGCACGATCGTGACGCTGTCGACTGTGAACGCTGATCCGGTGGGCAAGCGTCCCGCGGCGGTCACCCAGTCGCGACGATCATCGGCATCGGGCTCCTAAAAATACCGGCAGAATGTTTTTATTCCATCCGGGTGGCAGTGGTGGTGATGGTGGTGGTGGTGGTTGTGGTAACGGGAGTGGTGGCGATTTCGGTGGTAGTGGTAGTCGGACGAAACCATAAAAATAATTATATTTGTTGACGCCTTCCGATATCAAAATCCTCACCATAACGAACGTCTTTAAATATCTTATTTTAGAAATATACTCTAACGTAATAAATCAAATTAAATAAACACTCATCTGTCATACGCCTACAAATACGTCAGAGAAAACGTGCTTCCAATAAGAGTACTAGGTAAACATTTTTCACATATTTATCAAGACCAATACGCTTTAACCACGCACTTCAAGATATCTTCGTTCGCATCGGTCTTATACACTTCAAACTCATAGATGATGATATTAAGTATAATGGATGAGACACATTTTGTCGCAATAGTCGTGCGTGGGATTTTAGACTTTATTTTTTGTTCCACAGAAAAAAAAGATAAAGAAAAGATCACACATTGGATTATTGTTATGGGCAAAAATAATGGCAATTATCTGGGGTAATTTTTAAGGTTATGTACCAGTAAAACGAATACAATGAATCGTACCCTAGAAAATAATAGCAATTAATCCCTGAATGATAAAGCCGGTTGACCCGTTCATTTACTTTTTTTTATCTATATACGATCAAACTGAGGTTACTTTCGTGCAACGAAATCCTGCACACCAAAGCTTTAAATGTATTTATTTTTTTTAGGTAAGCGAATGAATACGTTAACGGCAAGAACGATGTGCCTTTTTGGTATAAAAAATAAACATTTACGTTAGATTATCATTTTCATAGGAAATCGCAAACCAATTGAACCTAAAATTAATTCTAAAATCATAAAATCTACAATGATGTCGAAATAATGTAAAGTCGATTTCTTCCGGTACAAAGCTAACGATATGATTGAAAATGCAAGGTTCAACATAATTTATATAATATGAAAATCAAAAATTTTCCATGGCATCGCTAACCACCACAATTTTTTGTTTACTTACGTCTTTGACGAGTACCCAGTGTCCAACTGTAGCTCTTCGTTTATATTCCTCTACTTCTGAACCTGGGTAATTATAATAATAATAATATGACACGATTAGACGCTGGATTATTACAACTGTACAAACAACATCGTAAAAAGTCTTAAAATAAACAGTTTTTTTTTTTTACTTTTGAGCACGAAACGTTTTATTCCCGGCAACATCGTTCTTTATTTTACATTATTTTCCTGAAAAACTGATATTATACGCCTGTGTTACACGCACGCACGCAATCTCGCACTGGTGTTTACGGAGTCAACAAAATCCCATAGATACACCTGGGAAACAAAAGTGCTAAACTATAATATATACGTAAAAGTATAATGTCACGTTCTCAACGGTGGATTTATTATATATTACATAGATATTACGCCAGAACGGTCGAAGCAATTTCTTTGTGGGCTTTCTCCATCTTTTTCTGGTAAACTATGTGTAAGTAACCGTAATATTATTATAGGACCTCCGTGAACACATTAAATATACATTCAATCTTTTTCCCACCCCGCGGCCACGATTATCTCGATAGAAATAACGTCTCGTTTGCACGCGCATTATGTCCGTGTAAACATAAAACGTGCAATCCATGGATGAGACGTTATTTTGTTGTACGCGCTCTAATACTCAAAACAGTGGTTTTCAAACTATATGTGCCATGAACATTCTCTATAGGTGTACCCGTAGTATTTCAAAAACAAATATATTATACATAATAATGCACAATATATTGCGATTTTGTTAATCTAATTAGATGGAAAAATTAAATTATGACAAAAAAAAATGTCTTAAACAGTTGTTCATGGCTAAGATATGTGGCGTGAAAGCTTTGTAAAGAACATTATCGTGTTCAAAAATAAAAGTTTTAATATCATTGGTGCAAAACTACGTTTTAAATAAAAATATAGGTATAACAGGAAGTAAGTATAATATTATCGTCGAGTACCTTATCCTTATATTTGTGTCCTTACCTACACACGGTGATTGAACGCCGCGAAAAATAGCTTACTCGTGAGAACCCAAATTAGAATATTACATCTACACATAGGTGCAATTCGGATTAAATATTTGAGGTTCCAAAATTTATGACGACTAAATTAAACTGTGAGAATCTTCTAGTTTTACATTGATGTTTATTTATTTTTATTTATTTTCTGTAAATATTTTTTCGGATAGAAATACTGGTACAAAAGTTTCATCGAACAACTTTGTGTACTCAAAATTTACCTACGGAGGTACTTTAAAAATGTAATATTTCCAAAATCTCTATATTTTTACCAAACGTGAAGAAAAACAGCCGAAAAAACAGTAAAAACGGTAAAAATGCGCTGTAAAAGAGATTTCCACATTTCAGTTTTTATTAATTTAGTCATAACTTTGAATGTAATGTGGCTATAAACTTGAAACTTTTACCTTATATCAAAGACATTTTTTTTCATAATTGGCAAAATTTTTAAAAAAAATTAAAGCACTTTTGGTTTAAATGAAGAATTATGAAAATACCTCATTTTTTAAAGTTTTTATATAATAACATTTTTATGTTTAGATATTAAGACTTAAAAATATAATATCACCTAACTCATATATATACTAACCTAATGATACTAAAAAAAAATTAAAAATCGTTAGTCAAGATTTTATTTTATGAACGTTTAGGTAAAATGTTCTACGATTTTTATGGAATTTACTGTTTTTATATAATTTATAATCTATTTATTTTTTATTTTATTTATTTACATATTTAAATTTGTTCGTCCAATCATAATAAAACTTTGGATAAAACATTATGTTTTTAATTTGATGCTGTTTTTACCATGGTAGAATTAAACATCCAATCTGAATAATATTGACTACAAAAAAATATATGAGAGAAAAGTAGATTAGATATAATTACATACATGTACCTTCGTTTTAATTAGATAGGATAGAAGTAATTGGAAATATGGATATTTGTTACTAGACTCAATACACTCATTACCGTTATCCATTCCAAGGCCCGTAAGCACGAAAAAGAAACTTTTACCATCATTACTTTACAGGATTTTCAATAATGCATTGATTTTTCACCCATTGAATAATATTAAAATAAATTAAATTAAATAAATAAATCAGATTGATCGTTTTTAATAGTAATAAATAATAATAATGGTATTTAAAAACCCGCTAAAATTATTAGTGTTTTTTGAATACATTAATATAATGTATTTAATAAAACCTCTTTTTGAATTGAAAATACTAAAAACATTTTTAGCATTTTCCAAATTAAATATGAAAAGCAAACAATAAACCACCTGGATTAAAGCAAATAATATTCAATTTAGTAAACAATATACACGTAGGTCACATAGACATAACGATTCAGACACTAATTCAGACTAATACAAGTAATTTAAATACTAACTCAGTATGATACTACGATCAGTATGTGTAATTTTTGTGTATTCACAGAAAAAATACAATCGATATAGTCAATTCGGATTGACAATAATTGATTGTGTACGTTCAATATTAAAGTTATGGTGTCCAATCCATGGCTACTACTGCAACTACCGGGATGATCAGCTGCCATTGCCTGCCTGTTGTTCTTCGCCGGTGATTGGTCACTGCAGTTATAAAAAAAAAATAAATAAATATAGTCTTAGCGCTCGTACAGTAGAAACCTATTTATTAATACTGTGTAGTATTCGTACTAATATTTAATATGGTCAATACATACATTGTTAACAACAAAATCGTGCAGCTTTTATTGGACGAAAAAGAAGAAGAAAACAAATTGTTATCAACCATTATCTAACCATCCAGTAACATAGTTATTGAATTATTACGTACTTCTTAAATTAATATTTCTTTTGGTCAGGCAAAAATACGACTTGGGCAAAGTTTTATGATTCGACCATGGTGTTTAATGGTAAAAAATATAAAACAATATTAAAATTTGCTGACGACCATCGCCGTACACTTCTTTTGACTGAGTAGAGTTGCGTGTCACTGCGACCCATTCATAGTCGCAAAGCCGCAATCGTTCATTAAAAAACCAGCCCATAGGAATGACGTAAAAATAGTGTGCCTGCTGCTAAGATATTGTACCTTTAGAGGATTTCTCCCATTTACTAAAAAATCGATAGACCTTAATCGTTATCGAATATCGACCATCGTCTTTCGTCCTGTAAAATCTTCGTCGGTCATTAATTGATAATTAATACCTACATTAATTTTTAATCATAATATAAACAATATTATATATACTATTCTCACTCTATCTATCTGTATTATTAATATGAAAATGAAGTCTTACAAATAAATGTATCCCAAAATTTCTATGATTTACATAGCATAACTAATACATATTTAATGATGGTATTAAAAATTTAGGGCTACTAAACACTCCCAAGCAACCCCCATATTAAACCTGAACATTTACATCACCGTAATTGGAAATAATGCTATCGTAGTAAATTACATTTTACCAGGACATAAATCGACTACAAATATTGTGATCCATAACGAGATCATAACTATCTCGTATCCCTATATAAATGAACGTATGCATATTTATCGCGGAGATTACAGTTCTCTACGGCTGAGAGATAGTGATTGATCGTCATTTTCATCTACAGATAACCACGGATGACGTTTATTTCATTGTTTCTCTGTCCCCTTCTGGAATAATCAATTCACATATTAATAAAACGATCATTAGATTTTAAACTCTCTCACAAGATGGTTAATAATTACTTTAAATCTAATCCCTGCTCTGGTAAGCGAATAAAAATATCAATTTTATTTGATGAATACGTAATCCAAGAACCGTGACGATACCGTCGTCAGCACTTATCTCACGGATTAAACGATTATATTATATATTGATATATACATATAGATGCGTTCACCGACCGTTTTATATAGTTCGCTACCTTTTATAAACCGTGGTCGCTTTTCTTATCTACCGATGGCGCGTATTTTTTTCGATCCCAGTAAAACGTTGACTCGTCGTTTCCGCCCAATCTGTAGATATCGCATATCTACATTATGGACTCGAATGTCAATAAAAATTTACGGACTCAATTCATTTCCCTAAGATCCCTTAGAGATCTGTACTTGTTAGCACCAAATTTGCCGTATATATACGATTTTGACTTTATGGATTTATTCCGATCTGTGAGTAATAAACGCAATGTTTCATGGATTTCAAAATAGCCAAATCTTGAATGTGAAAATGAAACAATCACCGATGCCCGGACCTGTTAAATTACTATTGGTTGTTTAAGCTTGAAAATATACTTTTAAAGTAGAAATAGTTATATGGCTATCGATTTTTTAAATTAAATTAAATTTCCGCCCCGAATAATTTATTTATGTTTTGAAATAATATGTTTTTATTTATAATCTTTGACATTCGTATTAAATTGGAATTTAATCGGGTACCACACAATAAAATGTACTAACATAATGTACTAACTAAGGTACTAACAAAATGTTACCGTTTTTTATTTATCATCATTGGAGAGCATTAAAACGATGAAAAATATTTTGATATCATATCAACACATTTGGATAAAGCTATTGTTTTTTTATAATTACTATTTATGATAAAATATTAAAACAATCACTTATGCTTTACAATTCTACATTATAGTATGGTTTTTGTTATTATTTTATGAAAATATGTTCAGTTTTTTTAATAAATCTACATATTTTTGTGTTCTTAAGTTAATAAATAGAATTTTCTTAATAAATTTTTAATTAGTAAGTTTTTCTATTTAAGCTAAGAAAAATTGAAATTATTTTATAACTTCTATACCCTGCAAACTCTAGCGGGACGTGACTAAAGGACACGGTATTATGCATTGAACCGTAACACAGACGATTTCGAAAGAACGAAGCCCAAAGCGGTGGTTAGTGATCGAGGGAAACTTCGTGACTGCATCTCCTCATAAAATATTTAATCTAGGGTTCAAATTATTTAGTTTATTTTTTTAATAAATATTGTTTAAAAGTTTTTCGGGTCGAAATAATTAATAATTAATTAATAATAATATAATAATATAATATAATTATTAATAATTAATTGATAATTCTGTGTAATGCACGATTTTCTTTGTTTTTATTTCGTAAAAACGATGACGACTTATTTATTATAATGACATACTAGTACGTTTTGATCAGTGGTGGATCCAGATTTTTTTTTTTTTTGAGAGGGGGGTTGAAAAATGTTTTCTCTTGAGATATTTTTTATAACATAGCAGTCAGTGATTGATAATGAATTAAGATAATAGTAAGTAATATAATACATCAATTTAAATCTAAGACTATTAATTTCTTGTATGAATAAAAATACAAATTATATACTTTCCCTCATACTTAAAAAAAAAAAATCTTTTTCTCAATTTATAAAATTATTGATTTTTAATATATATTTTTCCTGATTTTGTGGTGGTTTTAACACCCAAACCCCCTCCTCCACGAGAATCCACCACTGGTTTCGATTTAAATAAAATAAAAGCACACACTGATATGCAAATTCAAGACGAAAACCGGAGAGAACAACATACGTTGTGTGTCGGTATAGCAAGCATATTATTTACGTGTATTCCATGTACATATCAAAGCCGTTTCTCTGTTAGTAATATTTGGATATTTTAGAGTTTTTCATTAAGGGTGGTTTAGGTTTAGTTTTCGAAAGTTACATTTATGTTCGATATTAATAACACGGCGTCATATATAGGCAAACTTAATACACAAATGTAATGGATACATCGATTTACAAGTATTATTTTTTTATGTTTCTGAGTGAAACGAAGAATGTATTACCGTGATGTATTTAGTCTTTTTCACCCCAGTTCAACGAGCATGAAAAAGCATCCGTAGATGGTGAAATTAATAATTGATAATCGAATTCCGCGGTACACATTTGACATGCAACAACTAACTACGGACGATAATGTGATTCGTAAATATTGTAGTCACATTCTTGAATATTGTTCGATTTTCAACAGTGGTCATATGTTTTAAATTCTTTCAAGTTTTTACCAGAGAGTCTCAGATTGTGTGTATTGTTGAATAAAAAAGTCTCATATCTTCATTAATTTAAATTTTAAATTAGTTATCTTTTATCATATATATTATCTGGATAAAAAAATTATTTATCTAATGCTAACCCTGAATTTATATCTTGAAAAATAGGAATAAATAAAATTATAAATTGAAAGCCCTAGTGTTATGTTTTTAATTTCCGTGAATCGTTTGTACATGTCACTATTCCAATATCTTGACATAATATTCAATAGAAATTTTATAGCAAATCTACTGAAAGATTTTAGTCACAGAAAAATCTATAAATATCTCAGATTCATCAGGTAATGCTAGATTTCGATAGTTAAATGATTCAAAATGTAATTAAATACTTACTAATATCTTGCACTTGTTAGTGTTTCATCGAAACTTCATCAAGTCGGTTGCTTTTTATTTTTATATTTACTAAAAATGAAAGAATGGTCAAATTAATTAAAAAATAAGAATGTAGTACGACATTTTATTAACTTTAGACTCAGCTTGGCACTTCAATATTTACTCATGTGGGCTGTCACTGTGCAAAAGCAGATATATACAAAGAAATTCGTGACAGCGTGTGTCAGCGATTTCCGATTTAACACGTCCAACATATTAACTTCGATTCTGGTGAAAACGTCAATAATTTAATATGGTCGTGGCGAACATTTCAAAGACACTCGTTCATATTCTGCCGAAAATGAGCGTTTTGGAATTGTCCATGACGATGTACATAATACCGTACCGCTGTTGCGGTCGTCATCACAGCGGCGTCTCTCTCAATGTCCGCGTGAGCGGGACCGACAACCGGTCTGGCCGACGGCTAAACAACAACCGGGAGCTATTATGAGGTCGGTTTCGGCACCACCAGTAATTTTTATCTTCTGATCGGCTAATTGCCTCTTTCATTTATCAATGATATTGTGATTTTTTCTCCTTCGGGGGGGGGGGGGGGGTATTGTGGTGGGCCACTATCACAGTGCTCTCTCACCGAGATGACTCGGTTGGTATTTATGTTTCGGCAACATGTCTCCATACGTACATGTCCCCAGCCCCCCCCCCCCCCATACGAAATTCGTATGTTTTTTTTATTTTGGTAAATATTTAATAAGCAATTTGTATGAATTTGTATGCCTATTCCCCAAATTTGTACGAATCCTATTCCAAGTCAAAATTGTTTTTTTCCATTTTAGTGGGTCTATTTATCTCAGCAAACGTATCTACAATTTTATTAATATCAATATTTGAAACTAGATCACTTTCAATGATTAAATTGGATATGTCAGTGAAACACGGCCGTCAGTCATTGAAGAACATAATCAACTTTTTATTCTCCTTATTCACTTATTGGGCGGATTTATGCCACTTGTATACACCCCAAATCCGCCTATGAATAAATATTCTTAATTTAAAACACGTGTTTTCGTATTGTTTGTAAGATAGGGTCAAAAATTTATAAGAACTATATTTGTTGAAACCGAACGCATTCTATGCCACCGTTCTATCTTTGTCTGGCCGAATCATCCAATGGGTGGTTATCTAACGGTGGGTGAAGTTCGGGGTACGACTGCGACCGTTGGCGGCCTGAATGTAATATGTGACCGCCCAAACTTCCCCATCCGTGTCACTGTTTCGTGCCGCCGTACTCTTGATACCGAACCGATATCGTATGCACGGAAAATTTAATATTTCCAATAACTATTTAATTAATTAAATTCTTGAGTTTTTTTTCATTGGATGACTCATCTGCACACAAAGTATTCGCAAAATAAAAACTGTGCAAATCGGTCCAGTAGAACTTCAGATATAACCGTCATAAAAATTGTCTCTCCGTTTAATAATATAATAGTAGGTATCGATACGCTCGAGCGTTACGCGAAAAAGGAAACGGTCGAATCTTTTCACTGCCCAAGCGGTTATTATAATCATAATTATATAATAAATATGTTTTTAATTATTTATTATCTATTAGCAGAAGTGGATCTTTGTAAGCCCGCCAGAATAATTTGCCATAGGCAATCAAAGTTTTTAATTACGCCACTGCACATGAATCAAATATTTACAGAATATTATGTACGCAGGGAATGAAGTATAAAAACAAAAGCAACAGCAGTACATGGACGAAAGTTAAAAAACAATGAGCGTTAAATTATGATGTGATGAAAAATAACCTAATCCTGCAAATCATTTTGTAAGCACTACGGATAATAATAAGACTCAGTGTATCTAAATAAAATATATATGAATATAAAGATAAATATAAATAATTAGTTAAGGAAATGTATTATATGTTTAATACAGAATATACCCATTGATTACATACAAATAATCCGTCATCATGGCTGACCATGACAAATACCGATTCCTTACGATAAAACATATTATACGCAATTTTACAATAATGTTTTTTATTAACATTGGAAAAAAAATGAAAAAAATTCACATCAATTCACAATTAAATTGTACATAGTTAATATCGTTTTTTCTTGTTTTCATAATATTTATATCGCAATATATGTAATGTCAATCACGTTTACATTACATTTATAAAATTAATTTTTTTTTTTTGCCAACACGCAATCCAAAATGAGATCATCACTAGTGTAAGCCTCGCGAAGATGATGCGAATATCTGATCATAAAAAATTATTTGTTTTTTTTTTCTTCTAAGTGTATTCAGTGAAATCGGACATTTGCACCTTAGAACGGCCACCACCGCCACCGCTCCCACCAACCATCATCATCGTTCCACCCGTCCCTGTCGACAAACCCGTTCCTTGACCTCGCACTACAGTCATCGGTTCGCTACCAGTCGACTGACTGCCGTTATCCAGTTTCATCACCTTGTTCTGTATCCTCTTGATCTGTCTAAGACGCTCCAGCCAGTTACTGGCGTAGGGTCCATTGTTTTCCTTGCTCAAGCTACTCAATATCTGCGACGCCAACTGCAAGAAAATAAAAAGGACACACATCAAAAAGCATTCTAAAATCTGCGCCAATGACACAGTGGATATATTCAATTTTATGAACAGCACTATTTAGCAAAACTCATCGGGTCGAGTCAATTCAAATTTATTAATGGAGTCAAATCAATCAAAAAAAGTGTCAATTTTGATCATTTTCAGTTTCTCCTCTCTACACAAATAATTTTCTTAACTGTAATGAACTATATATGTATAGGATTTCCCTAGTCATAAAATTACTAGATTATTACTGCAAATAATTTTTTGCGTCACCTCCATACAATATCACCACAATAATCGAGCTACCTAAGTTTTAACTGCCCAGACTAATGTCTACTGTTATTATAGATGTGTTGATTCTACATATATATTATATTTGTAAATAATATTATATAAAAAAAAAAGTACGAACAAAGTTAAACGAGGAAATACAGATCCAGAATGAAATTTTCAGTCTAAATTTAACAACGGTTGCATTTCATTTAGTTCCTTTCCCTCTTTCCCAAACCTCTTTAATTTAATTTTGTTACATTTTAAATATATCGTTATACACATAATATGTTTTTAATAACAAATAAATGTCTATGGATTTTAATATCTCGAGTCAATTTTAATCATAAATATACTAAGCAAATAATATTTGCTTAATATATTATATTTTTATTATATATATATATAATATATATTATTATTATATATATTATTATTTTTTTAATATATTATATTAAATAATACTAAACTAAGTATACTAAGCAAATATCATTATTTTTAAATATTGGCAACACGAAGAGCCCAAGACAACAGGAATATAGTTTTTAATATAAATACTTATATATACAAGGGCGAACTGAATATTAAAGATCCCGGGGGTTAATCAACTGTATCTATTATTATCATATATCAACTAATAAATATTTTTAATTAATAGTGCTTAATTCATTTCTTTAGTACTTTTTATTCAATTGTTATGTTTTATACAAATATACAAATAAAAATAGAAAATATACATTACATTTTGTATACGAGTATAAATAATTATTATTAATATGATACTATCAAGAGCCCAGAAAGCAATTGCCCCTTTGCCTCCCTGGCTAATCCCTGTAAATATATTTTAGTTAAATTTAAAAAAGTAAAAAATAAATTTTTAAACTATACACTAATATTGTGCGCGATGTGTATATGGTATGTACTTTTGTAGTTAATAGATTCTGTATATTAATTTCATATATAATAAAATCTTCAACCATACATGACCAGAGTTGTTTACTCACATAAGAATAGAAAAATTCCAATTATAAAATGTTGAGTCTTTATTAATTTTGCAATATAAAATTCACAAAGTTGTCATAAAATTTAACCCAAAGAAGTAGAAGAACAGTATAAACTGAATTTACAAATTAAACAATTATGCATGTTTTTAATGAGCTGTACAATAATTTATAATTATAATTTCATAAGAAATGTTTCATTTAAATAAATACAGTTGACTTTTCATCAATTCCAAATATGAAACAGATGCTAACAACGGTGCATAATGTCAAAACATTCAAACTAAATTTAATGTTATTACAAGTTATTCACTTTTTTTTTAATTGTTATTATTTTAGAGTATACCAGTGTTTCTAACCTTTATGCTAAGGCAGTCACAAATATCATCTATGTTTGATAGACAAACCTACAAAATAAAACCTAGTATGTTATAATAGAATAATATCCCTAATCATTTTATTATAAAAAATTTTACATTATACTTTAACACAATACGGCAAAATTAAATTCTGATAAATATAATTATATTATAAGTTATAATTTATAACTAAGATATTTTTCTTGTCATTAATTTACAAACAGCGATCCATCAAAAACATTTTGCAAATTGCATAAATTTCAACAAATTATTAACTTTTATAAAAAATATTAGTCAACATATTTTGAATTAGATAAAAAATTGACTGCTTTAGATTTTAAAGCTATGAACATTTAAATAATTTATGAAAATAATAAGAATATTAAAAAAAATTACCAATATTTTCCAAATTGGTGTTAGTAGTTAACCTACCCTAACCTATAACTAATATTGCAGAGAAAAGAAAAATTATAATTTGTCTTTTCTTGTAGCAGAAAGTAACTTACATATCCAATTTTCAATGCAATTTAATACTTCATGAGATTTTTAGTGCAATTCTATTGTCTAAAGGTTTGATTACAAATCAAAAAATAAACAGATAATATGATGTAAAAATCACTACTTCATTACTAGCTTACATAATGCTCATACAAAATGTATAACATTATTAATAGTATATATATAACTTTTTCTTTCCTATTTATTTAAGGTCAGCCACCCTAGCATCCAAACAGACCAGCCTTCAACCTCTTGCTCATACATAATAGCTAACCCAAGTCATTCTCAATTTTATCGATTTACAAACAAAGCTTAGATCATAAAAGAAAACGAAAGGGAGGAAAAACATAATAAAACCAATACATTCCTTGATTTAACCAAAATCTAAAATTATAAAACAAAAAACCTTCTACCAATCACTTAAAATTAAAATAATTTATGATACTTTAACAGTCTATATACTAGTAGATTAAGAAAATAATAGACCAATTTCTACACTACTAAATGTTAATGTTTTAAAAACAAAAAGTTACATACATCTGTATGTATAGCCAATTGTCTAGCTAACATTGCTGCGTTCTGATCAGACACAATTTTTGGTTCTTGATGACCAACATGATCACGTAACTCGTCCCTTACTTTCACAGTGATTTGATCAACACCATGCTCCAAAGGTTCCACAATGACACAACCATAACTAAACTGACCCTATGAAAAAAAATATTATGTATATTATTTATACATTATACAATAAATGTAATAACAAAATATATACTAACTTTAACAGTTTGAATATCATATTCTTGACCACTTTCATTGTAAACAATAGTAACAAAATCATTTCCAATGTTTTTCTTTTTGTTATTACATTTAGAATCAGATTCAGTAGTTGGCATTAAAGTAGCAACATGGAATATAACCTAAAAATATAAATATTTAATTTTTCATTAAGACATATGATATTTACAAAAATATTAAAAATTTATTGTAAATGTAAAATTTTAAATATAAATGTTGGAAAATATAATTTTAAATTTTACTAACTTGCATAATATCATCTTGCCATATATAAGTAAATTTTCCATCAGTACCGTCACGTTCCAAACCACCAAGAAATACACTTTGTGAATCTGTATCGGATAATTTGATAAGAGTTCCCAAACCCTTGAGAAATTCTGTGTACCTCAGTGATCCATGCAAGTTACGCAGAATATCTACTTCAGAATTAGCTTGTCCCATTCCAACATAAATAACTCCAATCTATGCATCAAACAGAATTAACTAAATGTATTTTTACAGTAAAAATAAAAAAATAAAACCTTATGTAACTCATATGGAGGAATCCAATCTAAAGTTTGTACTGCTCTTTGAATCATAGTCTGAGACAATGGCAATAAAATTGGTTTTGCATCATTATCAACACTACTAAAATGAGTAGAATGGTACAGCTGCAGGAAAACAAAACTAAAAAAATTTAAAAAAATTACAGTTTATAAATAAAACTATTTGAAAGTATGATTCATAAATTAACAAAACTTCCATAAGAATAGTTTTAAAATATGTACCTAGGATTTATTCCAGACCGCACAGGCTCTTTTGATTGATTTGCCCTATTGTTCATTATCAATGAGCTGGAATTAGCAGGTACACCAGTTGGTTTTTTAATAGCATTCATTACAGCTAATGTATGAACACGTCCTCGGAACATCATAGGTGGATCTGTATCACTTTCCTGAATAAACAATCAATAGATTTTTAATTAAATTAATATTAAGTCTCAAATATTATCTAGCACATAAAATAAACAATTTAATAAAAAAAATATGCTCCTAAGAAGGCTTACACTTTTTTCCAAAGTCTGTGATCCATAATTAATTGGTGGTGATAGTGGTGGCTTTTTAGTTAGATAAGATGGTGTTGATGTTAAAGATCTACTTTTTTCGTCATGGTAATGGGTCACTAATGGAAATTCTATATTCTGCTTGATATCAACACTTTCAGCCGAAGACTTTGTAGAGGAGTCACTTTCATTAAATGAATTTAATTTAGGGGTTTTTAATAATAATTTTGGTCTTTCTTTGTCATTAACATTTTTCCCCAACGCTAAAACATCTATCTTCTTTTCTACTGAATCTAAGTTCAAATTAAGCGATAAAGGTTTTGGTGGACATGTATTTGAGGGTGGAGTTGAACCAGTACCACAGATTTCTTCTGGTATTGCTTCACAATTTGCTCTAAAAAATGTAATAAAATAGATAAAACAAATCAATTATTATTAACTTTTAAGATTGATATTTACTTAGAACAGTATCTTAAGTCTTTAGAATAATTTTGTTTGATCTTCTTTCCATCAATTGGAGCATTAAATAACTCTAAATGTTTACTTATATCATCCATATCTTTATTAATACTCTCATTCTCAAATGTTTGCATTTCTTTCATGAATGGATTTTTCCATCCAGAACTCATTTCAGGACTGGAGTTTGATCGACGAACTGGATTCCTTGATCGACCTTCGCCATTATCAAATTCTTCAACTTTATAGTACAAATAAAGTATATAAATATATTAAAATATCACATTATTACTAATTATGTAAAGAAACTTTTTCTTTTATAAAGTAAAATCTAATGAATATTTATTCAAAGCATTCTAGAACATATTGAGTAATTTTATCCACACTAATAATGAATAATTTAATCTTTCTATAAAATAATTTCAATAGAAGTATTTTATTTATTTTAAATAAAATTAATTTATAATATTAAAAACAATACCAAGTTAAATAATTAAATAAATAAGTAACATACATAAATAAAATAAAAATAGAATAAAACATATATTAAATAAACTGATGCATAAATTCAAATATTTAATTATTTCTACAACTATAATTAAAAAATGTTATCAATATTCTGATTACCGTCATAATATTCATCTTCTACTTCACAACTTTCCTGTGAGTTTTGTCGTGAAGGAGTAAGTTTAAGAGGAGAACCAGGAATACAAACTGGTTCAGACGGTATTCTACTCGATAACTTTTCGTTTGATTCCATTTTTATGATTTCATCATTGGCAATATATTGATCCAGAACATGTTTCTACAAAATATGATCAGTATGTATTGGGATCATTAAATATTGCATGAGCTTATTATTCTAGGTTGAAGATTACCAAATAATTAAATGTTACCGAGATCAAAATTTGTAATGATGATAATAGATAAATAATAATTCTGTTTAAAAATAATAATATTGATCAATGATAGACTAAAGAGAAAAATACAAAATCTAATAATATTATGCAATAAAAACTAATTAAAAAAATATATATTCATCTACATTATCCTGAATTGGTACATTTCTAGTTTAAATCTCCCAGTACTACAAATTAACTTCTTTCATAAGTTGAAAATTACTAATTATAATATAATGCAATAAAATATCTATTATCATTCAATTATAAACTTAAATCCTAACTATTCTACATAGACAATATGTCATTCAATAATGACATTAGAAAAACACAATTTTAATTAATGAAAAATTCAAATATAATAATATACTTTAAATTACTAATTTTTAGAAACATTAGTTAAAAAAATATTGTTGTTTAAACACTAAGAAATATGGATTGTATAAACACATCTTTTTCAAACATTTTTTACAGAATACATAAATAGGCTTTTATAGACATATTGTCACCAATACAAGTCATTAAAATATATAAAATTTACTTCTTCATCAAAATATTGACGTAATCTGTCAAGTTCTCCATTGGAAACTTTTGTCCCAAGTGAAGGATGGAATAACGTCGATACATCAAACATAGATGAATCAGAATTTAGATCCTGAAAATTTCTATCATTTTGCACTCTAATCATCCAAGACATAACTCCTAAAAGAAAGTGTTATAGTTATCAAAAAATATAACCAATATAATAATGTATTTACCTGTTGGACACCTCACATATATTTCAGCCCATGATTGACACCAACAAGAACAACTTTGTTTCTTATCAAGTCGGTCTGAACTAGAAAAACTATCTTTTCGTGTCATATCAAATGGTTCATTTGTTTCTATATGTGGGAATTTTTTTGTTTCTTCTCCAGGTGAATTAGTTGCTGTTGACAAACATGATGGTGATGCAACCCCTTTGCCAGATGTATTTACATCAATTTGATCACTGGCTTCACTACTTTGACTTCGAGATACTGAAAGCTTTGACTTTTCATCTAATTTAGGAGAATTTTTGGCCTGATCGCTACTTTGGCGACAAGATTGATAACATTTACCACATAATCCATTTCTCACAGGTTTTTGAGTACATCCACTAGTTGTGATAGTTATAAGTTTTGTACCTAATAACCAAGTAGCAGACTGACCTCCATCCAATATAAAATCTGCTGTGGGATGTCTAAAAAAAGGTTCACAATAGTTACACAATAGTAAAATAATATATTTGATTTAAATTTTTTTTTAAATCAAATATATTGTTTTACTATGATATTTACCTTTTAGGTAGAGCAGAACAAGTAGCAAAAGCATATCTAGCTAATAAATCCATACAAGTTTCTGTTAACTCTTTATGAAATGTTAAAAGTACATTATCTATTGGTGGTTTCAAATCATTCATTGGACTCTTACTAACACCCATAATTGTACGTTCACGTCTTCGACTACCCTAAAAATATGAAAAATGTATTACACAATATTAAAATTTATTGTAATTAAAATTAAATTACTTGTTCTGTTAAACTAGAACTGCGTTTTCGACTTGACGAATCTTCATTATGAATATCATTCCTAGGAATAGTACGCCCTTCAAATGGTACTAAAACATTTTGTTTTAAACCCTAAAATAAACAGAAAAATGTTTATATTAAAAATAAATTCAGTATAAATATTTTATTTAAAATTTATTTTTAATACTTTTTTGATGAATTCAACAAAATTTCTTCGGAATGATGTTCGGCATTTCAAAAACCAAATAGCAATCACTCGATGAGCCAATGAAACAGTGTAATGATTATATTTAAATGGATTGGTATAAGGCAATGCAATAGCAAATACAGACATGTATTGATCAGCTACAAAGTTGGAGAACACTTTTGGAAGACGACTTAACACTGGAAAAATTCAGTGGTCAAGAAACATAAATGATTAAATTTAAATTGTATTATACTTACTAGAGAGAAATTCTAGAACTGGTACAGCAATCTGAGTGGTAGCAGAAAGCTTAGACATATTTAACAGAACTTCAGGTAATAACTTGACCATGATATCTCGCATTTCTAAGATACAAGTAGTCAATGCCATTACTACAGGACGTATACATCGATTAACCAATCCTAAACAATAAATAATAAGACTCAATTATTAAATTATTAAAATTAAAAATGGATTAAATTTTAGATCTTATAAATAAAGATTATAAATTTTTATTACTTATAGAATTAATAATAGTTAAAATTAAAATTAATGAGCAACCCACTTAATAAAAAAAATGCAATAAATAATGATTTAAGACCGATTCAATAATAAATATTAAAATATATGATATTTTAAAATTAAATATTCTATTACTATTCTTCAAATGAGATTTAAAAATGTATATACATTCAATTTACCTGATTGTAGGCATTTTACGAGCTTCTGTTGAAGAGATGGCTCTAAGCTATTATGGTACGAAACAAAAGCGGCTAATGCTGGATAAACAGCAATTTGAAAATCTGTTTTTAACCATTTAGAAGGTGTATTTTTTAAAGTGCTAGCAACACTTTTATCATTCACCTAATAAAAAATAAAAAATACTATTATATAATTTATGCACAAGAATTATACTTCATTATATGTAACAAATGTAAATATTAATTATGATTATACCAATAAACATAGGGTTGAAGCCAATTCATATGCTGGATCAAATTCCCAATTTCCAGATAACACCAAAGCCTTGTTCTTTAAAATTTGAGGTACTTCTTTCAATATATAATTTAACACTTTCCAATCTAAAAAAAAATATTTAAGATCACAAAACATTTCTCAAATGCTCAATAGGAGTTAGGGTTTAGATCTTGAGCTTCTCACATAAAAATGTTTTATAATTTACTCCATACATTTAGACAGTCAACACATACCAGCAAACTCACAGACACATACTCACATCCTAAAAACACATGATGCAAATTATCTACAGTTAAATTGCTTCACACCAAACGCCATTAGATTCCTAAACTCCATTTCCAAATTTTGTTCATGCTTTACCGAGCTCTTCTCTTAACGCTGTAATCACAATCTTGCACGCAGCTGCAAGAGACATGTAATTTAACTGCACCAAGACATCTTCCTTCGATCTTGTATCCTCAGTAGATGAATTTGGACTGGGAGGGACTCCAAAAGCACTGCGATCCAAATACATGTATGGTGAATAATCATTCAATCCTTGTATTCCCAACCTATACCTAGAATCTGCTCGAAGTTTAACTAACAATTCAAAAATCTGTAAAGCAATGAACAATAAATTAAATAGTACATCAAAAATTAACTAACAATATATTATAAAAAATATACACAGTATAAATAAATCTTACCGCAAGTCGTACTAAATATAAATGCTCTAAAACAATTGGTTGCTCATAATGATGTTTCAAGTGAGTAATAAGCATTGTAAGAATAGTATCTGCAGATGTAGTTGAATGTTTGTATAAAAACTTTGTAAACAATTTTGAAAGACCCACAACAGTTAATTGTAAATCAGATATATCATGTTCTGATAAAATAGATCCTTTAATTGTATTTAATTCAAACGGTCTCAATAATACCTAAAATTAAAAAAAAAAAAAATTTATTTTATTTTACTATACATAACTAATATGGTTGCACAAATTATGTTAGTTCTTAATATTGACCACTTTAAAATTTGGTTAAGCTTACACTAATATACATACTTTTTCTAGTATTTGTAATAATTCTTCGTGATAAGCACTATCACAATCATTACAAACTCCAATAATGAATTGGCAAACTGCTTGTCGAACACTTGGGTCATTGTCCTCAGCAACTTTGCTGAATACATCCAGTATAACATTCATCAGTTCATTTTCATATAATGCACTGTATAATTATAAAGTAAAAATTAATTAATAAATAAATAAAGCCTTAACATTGTTAACAATCAACCTTTCACTGAGAACTATTCTGTCCATTTCACTCTAATTAATTTAAATTAATTGAAATTAAAAATAATGATCAATAAGATTAAATTTAACAAAGAAGAAATATGTTGAGGAGAAATATGTGATAGTTTATATAGCAGCCCATTGAGCCATCCTATAAAGCTATCACAAGATATCAAGGGATACAAAATTAAAGTATGTTTTCTTTTTGGAAGAATGGGAAAATGAATTCAACTAACTTATATAGTTGGTTAATTGTAGAATACACAAAAATTAAAAATTAGGCAAGTTGTAAATATATTTATATAAATATATTGTTATATAACAAACCTATTCTGTTGGTAGACTTCTTTCATAATCTGAGCCACAGCATGAATTCTTATAGGTGATCTATTTTCTTTGGTATAAAAATGATTTAAGAACATTTTTAAATTATTGATCCATTGGTATTGAGTTGAAACAAGAAATTCTTTTCTGTAAGCTATTAAATTAAAAACTGAAGATTCCTAGAAAAAAATTTAAATTAATACTGTAGATTATTTTAATACTATTTTAAAATTAAAGGTATCTTACAGGTCTATAAAGTGAAAATGTTTCAATAACATCATAAATTCCATCTAAACTACCACTATATGCATTTGTGTCAACAAGTAACTCAATTTTTGATAAGGTTTCATTAAGATGTTCTGCAATCATTGCTACTGAATTCATGCCATTTCTGTCTAACAAAGTAATTTATTTTGCTATAGAATCAATATTATTAGAATTTAAATAATTTAAATAATATATTAGAATACCAAATCAAAAATAATAATTTTTCAATAAAGTACTTACTAACAAACTCCGCACAACATTTTAATATGTTTAAAACTTTTTCCCAGATTGTACTTTGTATAGTAGCTCCAAGTTTCATTACCAAGGATTCCATTCCTAAAACAACTTCCAGTACAACTGTTGGATGGTCACATGATAATGCCTGTAAATAATAATTTTGACTATAAACTAGTTTATATACAACAATAATAATTACCATACACTGTGAATTGATGGCAAAACTGAAAGAAGAGAAATTTTAAATGAAGTGATTTGATTATTACTCCATAAAGCCATATTAATATAGAATAATCCACCTCGAACAAGACCAGGATTGTGTTCGGAAACATCTTTGTGAAGCAATTGACATATTAAATATATAGCTGAATATCCCATGTGTGTCCCTAAAAGCTTTCGCATGGTCTAGAAGTAATAATGCACATATAAAAAATAAAAAACAATAACAATTTTTTTTTTTATTTTTTTTTTTTTTTTTTAATTACTTTCCAACATTGAGCACAGTACTTTTTTGAATTTGCTGTATGACATAACGTAGCAATAAATATAGGTAAAGATTGAGGAGGCAAATGATTATAACATATAATTGTATCGAGAAGTCGTAAGCTTTCTAAAACAACTTTTTCTTCTTTACTATAACAGCACACATAAAATGAACTCCTAGTTCAAACAAAATAATAAGTCACACAAATTGAATACTAGAAAATTATTTCAGTAGTAATCTTATAAATATGACATACTGAACTACTGTATTGATAACTTCATCATCCAAATATGTAGCGTTGAATTTAATAACATTAATGGATATTTCAAGCCATTCCAACGTAAAACCAGCAGGTGCCAATTCACATGCACCCCATCTTGTTAACCAAGGACAAATTTCTTCTTCTAAGTATACAATATCACGACCATGATCAGTGAGACATTCTAATAATTCCAACCTACAATTTATAAAAAATAAAATTATTTATTTTGCATTATAATTAGAGGTCGGATTTTTTTCTTTGTGTATGTAAGATACATAATATATTTTGTTAAATAACTATACTATACTATACTATACTCCACAAATAAAATGTTCTTTCTTCAAATACAATAATTTTTAATAATTTTATAATCCATGTAATAATAAAAAATCACATCTAATTCATTATAGCTACCAACTTCAAAAATATAGTTAAGAATTTCTTAATAATATTAATAAATAATATATTATTTTTTTTATTTCTTAAGTTTTTAGATTATAAATTAATGATGGTAAATGGCTGTGTTCTGATAGTAAAAAAAAAACTTAAAATCAATAATATTTTGACAAGAAACTTTTTAATTACTATTAAATAAAATAAATAAAAATGTTAATGAACCATTTAAGACTAGCTAATTAATAAATTTAAGGAAATTAAACATTTTATACATTGAGATGTTTCTAATTTTAGAAAATTAATAATTTTTTAAATAATAATTCAACTATCTAAAAATCCAACCCCTAATTACAATAAATAAATTATTAAAAACAGTGTAATATGAATTCTTACATACAAATTAGTACAACTATATTTAACCTGTATGATATATCTTCAGCAATATTATGATTTTTTATGAAATTAAAAAAATGTTTTCTTAAGATGCCAAGATTTCCAAATTGACCAAGAATAATGGATTTAATAAGAGAAAACACTAAATGGCGATGTTCTTTTGCAACATTAGAACTAAACAAATCATGTACATGAACCCATAAACTTGCTACAGCATTCTGTAAAATAAGAAAATTTTATAAAATTATAGAAGGTAAATTAAAAAAAGCATTTATTAATCAAAACTTAAATTTGATTAATAAAAAAGCTAAACATATTTTTATTTTTTTAATGACAGCTAGCAGCTGTATTTTAATAATAATAATTACAATATAAATGTTTTGTATAATTTTAGTAAACTAACTATTCTCGAATAAAATTTGTACAAAATTATTTCACAGATTAAATAGTAATAATATCAAGGAGAAAACTCTATTTAAAATATACTTTTTAGCTAAATAAAAATCAAATATATTTTCTTTTCATTTAATTTCAATACAAACCATGTTTATAAGCAAAACAATGATTTTTTTTTCTTTTAATAATTAAAGAAATAACCATCAACTAGCTAAAGACAAATAATAAGATAAACACATTTCTGCAAACATTCAATAATATAATTATTCAATTTATCAATGTTGTCAATTTATTGAGAAAAAAATAGTCATCAAAAAGTTCAATTAATAAATGATGTTACCTCTTCAAGACGGTGAGATCGAGCTACTTCTGCAAGTTCTTTAATGGTTTTAATCCTATTTTGTATTGCAGACTCTGAGGAAATTTTTTGCCCTTGTTCTTCAGTCAGCGTATAGTCTTCCTTAACACGAAGAGCTCCTAAAAATATTTAACCATCAGTTGGTTAACATATAATAAAAGCAAATTAACAGATGAATCCCTAAAACCCATTAACGACATAACAATATTGCCAACAACCGACCATAAGAGCCTGCTGATGAGCAACGGCTCACTAGACCCACTAACCCAAATTCGTCGCTCCTTTGTTGATTCTAAAAAACTGTTTAAGCTTCTCAAACGTCTTGTTGTCCTTGTTGTTACTCATCTTTGCAGTGCGAGAAACGGATCCGTGAAAAGAGAGAAAAGCTAACGGACATTCAGCTATCTAGCCGGTCGCATCACAAGACACACACACATACGGAAACAAGAACGCGAAAACTGTGCGGTCGGCGAACACGACAACCGATAAATGCCCGTTCCGAACGCGAAGTTATTTTATCAAAACGTTGAATTTTTTTTTTTTTTATTCTATACGCACATTTGTCTGATAGGAGAAACGTCTATATAGCACTTCAAGTAGCAGTAGCAAACAGCAGCTAGTCTGGTCTAACCACGCGCATGAAGTTGGATACAGGTCGCTCTCGACCAATCCAATTACGTGCTCTTATCGCTACGACCGATACAATCCTGTATGAGAGGATCGTGGGAGCAACGCGAGTTATTTTTCGGAGCTGGTTATCAGTTTTCTTATCATCTAAGTTTATTATCACTGAAAATAATATTAATTATTATAAATTGTAATATTAATTAGTAATGGGAATAATCGAGAGAATTTAACGATCGAGAGATTTTCTCGAAAAAACCTCTCGGTCAATTCATTAGTTATTATTGGCTATTACCATATACTTTATTACGAAGTCATTCGCTCAGTCATTGGTAACTACTCTGAGTAGATAACCGTGGTCGCTGGCTAAAAATTACATTATACTATTTGGACGACATTACACTTAATTTAAAGAGTATTATAAGACATTTTACAAAAATAATGTAACATGATATTGGTAATAACCTATAACTTATTTTATAAATACCTAATTATTAAAATAAAATAAATTGTTATAATAACAACAACATGAAATAATATATAATGGTCGATTGTTAAATAATAAATAATACGGTTTTTTATAGATACCTACATTCAATTATGATAGATTGAAAAGGTTATCAAAAAAAAGTAAACTAAAATTAAATATTTATCGATATGTATTACAAATTTAAATACAATATTTAAAACATTGTTGTCCTTTTTCGATTTGTATTAAATTGATTAATTTTGATTAAAAGAAATTAATACTAAAATTAAAAACCCAACGAGATATTTTTTATATGAATATCACTGTATTATAAAGCTACTGCTTTATTCAATACGATACTTATTCGATTCTCTTTTCGAATTATCATTTGTCAATATTATCTTTCGATTTGTGGGGATTCGCATCGTATTTCCGCAGATTTATAAATTGAGAACGTTTTATCATAGCACACGAGTTATCTACTAGTAGATAATAGTGGTTGTAAGCATTCTAGTATTTTTCATTCGAATATCTCAAATTGACATTGAGTGATTTCGATAACCAAGAGAAATTCACTCGAAAAAATCTCTCGGTCAATCTAGTAGTTACTTTCAACTGATTTCGAATACCAAGAGTGACTCGATAATGTTCAAACAATCGAGTATTTCGAGTATTTTCTTTCGATTATTCTCATCACTAATATTAATACGCTATTTCATTTTCATTTTCTGGATGTGTCTTTTGTATACTTAAAATATACTTATTATAGGTAGTTAACCATTGTTACAAATGTTGGTTTTCGATTTTATTATATTAGGTATTTCTTAAAATATTGTGTACACTTCTAAACTATTTAATAGAGAGCTCTTGCTATTGTAAATTGTTGTGTGTCAAGTTGTTATATTCAACATCAGTCAGTCTGTGAGTACAATCCGCGACACACCGTGAATTACACTCCGCGATATATTCGGCAATTCCTCCGCAATTGTAGCGTGTATCGATATTTGTACATACATATTTATATAATATAGTATCTATTTTAATTAAATTAAATTGTGAGTGATTTTTATTACTTAAATCCCACACAACTAAACAGGTGATCTCTGGATTTGTTCGGGCTCGGTCCACCTTATATTAGCTAGTCAAGAGGAGGTGCCGCAACGAGTAGCCTAAGCTCACCTCGCAAGGATCCGTCGCTCCTCGACGGGTCACCTACACCCGTACCGTGAAAATCCCCGGGCGGCCAGTATTCGCCCGAAGCTATCCAGCGATTCCGTAAACCCCGTAGTAGAAGCCAACCGCAATCAAAAGTGTAAGAGCGCAGCCAGCAGGACGGGTAGGCGCGCGCCAACCTGGACTACGCCACGCAACCCGACGTACAGTCACGTTAGCGTCATGGTAAGACATGCGTCGACGGTAAGTAATTACCAAACTGTCTACCGTGTTAATACAGGATTCAACCCACCACCATCACCGCTCGAGGTTCGTCGTTACCGCAATTGGTCACGGGAACCCTGAGGCTAAAGTGAGACGCGGCGACACGCCGTCCGGGCCCCGTAAATATGGAGATCCGACTTCGGGGGACGGTAGCACCTCGAAGCCACCAACTACCGCCGACGTGAGCTCACCGGACAGTTTCAGAGTAAATTTTGTGATCGCGCGGCCGTCATAACGGCCTAAATACACCGTTCATCGATAGAGCCGTTGCCCCGTACCGACCATTGCGCAAGTTAGCAGTTCGGTCGGAGGTATTAAGTATATTCGTTCCGTCTCTCCTACTACGGGAGAAGACCATGAAGGAGCGACCGAGGTCCGTTCCCTTAGCCACTGTATGGCTAAATTTCTAGAACTGTGTTGATGCCGGATAAAGTACGGACTACATGCCCCAACCAACAATCATTGTCCACAATAACAATAATTATTATTAATAAATTAATTTGTAAGTTCTGTTTGTTCAAAAGAATCATCAATTCTAAAACTATTGGAATTATTTATTTGATTCTTGCACATATCAAATTTCTGTCTACAACCGTATATTTCTTATTTAAAAATTATTCTTAATAAGCTTTTTTTTCGGATTTAACCGACAACGAAGGGGGAACTATAATTAGTTAACTTAATTACGATGTGTCTTATTTAGTTCAGGACCACCAAATTATTTGTTTAAAAATTAACGCCCCCTCCAAAAAATAAACCCGGTCTAAGGTAACTAACCGACCTATGGTACCGCAGTACTATAGTACTTATAATTTTTATGAGAGCCCTAGTGTTTAATTTTTGTATAAGAAAATATAGATTTTTAATTTATTTTGCTGTCGAGGGACTTACCGGACCGGCCTTCTGTTTTACCGCTACGTCACGCGACTCTCGTGAGTTATTACTGTCGTTCTCTGTTGTTACTTTACTTTTAATTCAGAAGTGGAATCATTGGCGTGTCCACGGGAATGACAGGGTATGCAATTGCACCCCCTGCGAGATGAAGCGGCCACTGCCACAAGCCTATACCAACTTTTTGCAAAACCAACGTGATTACTCATAATAATCTATTAATTTATAGTAATATAATAATACAGATATCCTATAATTATTTACCTATATCACTATCACGATTAAAGATATAATGGTTGCCCAGATAAAATATCTCGTCGATACGATAAGATAGCAAAATGGATGTATTTAAAAGGTCTCTTAGTAAGTTTTATTTTTTTGCATATGATCCCTCATTTAATGAAAGACCGAGTAAATTATACTCAGACAACCTTATTGAGTTAGTAAGAATTGTTATGGTTAGGGTTGCATCCTCTGCGAAAAAAGTCCAGACACGCCTATTAGTGGGATACAATTCTTTTTTTTCCTCTCGCGAAAGAATTGATCGAATCCGCGGTTTGGGCTGTGCGATCATTACACGTCATTGTTTATATAGTTCCGTGCCCAACCATCCCCCAATTATCGTTGTTTATGAAGTCCGTACCTCGTTTGTATTGACCGCGTGTTACGTTTTAAGCACGTCGAGTACCGACCATTAGGTTTTTTGAGATTTACAGTTACCGCGTACGTGATGTTATCCCCAAGGTTTATAGATTATAATCTATAAATCTTGATCCCAACCGCATCGCGACGTTATCACAATCGCATTCGTGATGTTATCAAACGTTCAATTTACGTTTATTTTATTTTGTCAAATGATAATGATTGTTTTGCTTTCACTTACAGTACTGGCTTACGAGTGCCGTATACCATAATGAATGATGAAAACCCATGGACAATCGTTCCGAAACCTCCTTCTCATATGGAGCTATTCAAGACCATAACCGAATTACGGAGAGGCTATAAAGGTTAAAGTTTCCGGCTACTTGGGATCAACAAACTTTAGAATGGGAGTCTATACTGGCTACAACTTCGTCCATTATTTATTTAAAAAAAAACAAAAACAAATTTTTGTTATAGACAACTTTATCATTTTAAGTCAAAAAAAATAAATAATATATTTTACAATACGTCAACATTTTTTTACAAACCTATTATTTTATAGATATCTATGCAACTCAATCTTCCCTTAATACTAACAACTCCTCCTGTGTTATATGTATTCGTAACTCCTTTTCAACTAAAATGTCACAAATGTTTGACAACTCTTCTGGAAGGTAAAATGCTGCTTCCATATATAAAAACTAGAAATAAATACATTAATAATATTTCATATAATTACAAAAATGTAGTAAAAAATTAATTATACTTTATGCCATGGACAGTTTTCAACAGCTTCATAATAACACTTTTTGTAATCAGATTGTGAGTTTTCAAATATATATTGCAAATAAAGGCGCCAAAACATTGGACACTTTTTCATTTCGGTAATATCACTAAGATTTCTGATAAAATAGTCAAACAAGTTACGCATATTTTTGCACAAATCCAAAATATTTCCACCTCCTGAAAAAATAATTTAATTTTAAGGCTAATCCTATGTTTTATACAAAATAAAATGTGATTTACACATATGAACTATAAAATAATTTATTTAATAATTTTATTTTAAAATTACTCAATTTCATTATGGTATAATCTTTATTTACTAAAATTAATATCTATACTTTTCACTTTGTAACTAACAAATTAAAAATACTGTCTAAAAAAAAAATTCTAAGATACAAAAAACTCTAGTGTAATGTAAAAACCTTTATTTTAGTAAAATAGTGATTAACTTGAAATTATTATTAAATATATAAATCTACAACTCTGTTTTTAAAATAAACATTTATATTTCATTATTTTAAAATTTATATAGAATGTACAAAATATAATACTCAAATATAGATGAACATAAATACAAATATGGACTGGACAGAGGTAGTGGAGAATAAAAAAGGATGTAAGAGGTTTTGTTATAATAAGATGGTCTTAAAGGCCTTAAAAAAATATAAATCCCAAATATATATTACTTCTTAATGAAAACATTGAAGACTGAAAATAATAATAAAATAGTTCATAAAAACTGATTAAATCAATATGAATAACTGAAATCAACACATTCCAAAGTCAAGGACTGTGGAAAAAAAAATCAATCTTCAACATTTATAAAGCCTTATAATTAAATATTTTATTTAATTTTTTTCTGAAACTAAATGGATGTTATTTTTTTAATTTAAGTTATAGTTAGCATATTACATATATTTTTTAACTGATGAAACATAACACATGAAATATTTTTCATACATTTAGTCAACCTTTCAATTTTGTATACAACAATTTATCAAATATTAATATTTTTGAATTATAAAACAAATCTGAAAACTTAATATATTACCATATACATCCATTGAATTTTCATTATCATTCAAATGTTTTCTTGCTATATCACTTGCTATTCTTAATCTTTCCCTGCCTACTAGAATCAACATTATTCTAACTGTTTCCAAATTTTCAGCATTACCATTATCAACATAAGTATTTTCAATTTGCCATAATGGTGTTCCAAAACCTCCAAATTTGATCTGTATAATGCAAATATTTAAGTAGAATTAAATATAATGAAATATAGGGGAAGAAAAAAATAAGATGCCACATATTTATTTAGTAGGTATATCAGATCAATCAATATATTAGATAATATTAACTTTTAAATAGTTGGTAATTTTTTAAAATTGGTTTAGTCTAAAAATATGTCAAACTTTCAAATAAAATTGAAAATCAATTTTAAAAATTTGATGATAAATATTTAAAATTTAAAAATTACTACAATTAACAAAATAAAAAAATAATACTAATATTTAGTTAATTCTTAGAAAAAAATTCTATAAAAATCTATATCTGATAGATACAATATTTTTATTTACCTCATTCCAAAGCATTGAAAATAAAAACTGCATATTGTGAGAATATTTTGAAATAGCACTGCGTAAACAGATTTTCAATTCTTTATGATAAGTTTTTGATTTATTACAATGATAATTTAAAATTACAATCATAGTTTCAGTCAAGATTTCTTCAGCTGCACTAAAATTATATAAATATAAGTAAATAATATGAACTTTTACCAACAGTAAAATTTCTCACTGATTTTCTGGATAACTCTTCAATTTAATAATATTTTTAACTTTTTCAATTACATCTTTAAGCATAGCTACGGAAGTTTGTACATTCATAGTTAAATACAAAAACCAAGCACGACAAATGACCCATTCAATTAAAAACTGTGGTAAATAATTATATTGCAAGCCATAATAAGCAAATTGTTCCTCATTAGTTAATAGATCTTCAGTTATCTTGTCAAATATAACCATTGCCTCATGTGTTAAATTTAAATTTGCTTGATCAGGTAATACTCCATTTGCAAGAGCTATAAGTGTTAGTAAAGCTCTTTGTCTAGAAATAATAAGATACAATAACTTTCTATAATGATAATTTTGTACAAATTGAAAATAATTAAATAATATCAAAGAAAAATAAACCATACTTGCAGTCGGATTGAATTAATATTTCAACTAAATTCTTATAAATAGCAGTATAAGCTGCTCGATAAGTAACATTTAAATAAACAGGTTTTTTGTCCAACAAAACACATTGGCCATCAATTAATTTTTGCAAAATTTTCAAAGCATCATCTCTTTTGCCAACTTGATTTTTTAACAATGCAAATTCAATGAAAAGAGGGATATTATTTCTATAATACAAAAAAAAACTTTTACAATAAAATTAATTTAGTTTTAATAATATATTACCTATATTGAGGTTTTCCCAACAATAACTTTACTTCAGAAACCAAACGACTATTATCAGTATTAAATTTAACAATAATTTGATATCTTTCAAACCTTAACCACCAAACTAAAAACATATTAGCTTCATCGATATAATCCATAGCATATAAGCAATCAGTTATATGTCTTAAAACTGTAGTTAAAAATCTAGAATATGTATGGCTTGAAATAGATTCTTCATAATAGTTTGGGGGCATTGCAGTCTTAAGCATCACCAACAATGCATTACTAGCTTTTTTATCACTGACATTTACTGAAAAAATTTGAATATGTTTACTATATTAATGAAACATTTTTTATCTAGAAATAAAATGTAACTTACAATCTTCAAAATGATGAGCCATAAAGAGACTACTGAGAATACTTTCAAGATCATCTAAATAATAATGACATTTGAGAATACCTATTTGACGTGCAACAAAATGACGAAAAGGTAAGATTGGCATTTTAAGTAGAATAAAACTAGCAGTAACAAGATTTTCAATGACAGACTTGTGAATAACTAAAGGTTGAACTAATTCTGCCATTTCTTCGGGTAAAACAACTCTTTGGGGGTCTTCTGCATCATCTGCCATGTGTTTAGGAAGAGGCAACCAACGATCACAAGTTCTTATGGACTCAATTTGATACCACGCTTTATTCAATGGCATTGTTTTCAAATTATCATCAAAAACTGTAAATAATTTATATAATAATTTTTTGCCTAAAAATAAAATTAGTATACAAACAATTTTACATACTTATATCATCAGATGAATCTATATAAAATGTTTCAATAAGATTATTATCAAAACGGCTAATACTAATTGTAAAATACATGTTTATCAATGTTAACAACTGCTCATAATGTCCAGCTTGCCTCAAAAATAACCCACACTTCATAAACAGTTCTAGAACATAAACATCAAATAAAGAAATAGATATATTTATATTTTTTATTACTTTTATAAGTAATATTAATATAAAGCTTTCCATGTTTTCTCAGTTTATCCACAGGGAGAACACAGAAAAATTTAATTTTACTAATTAACTAACCAATAATGTTTTGTTGTATATCCAATTGCTCACTCAATGGCAAACCTCGTTTTATTTTACTTAAAGCAAACATAGCATCTGAGTATCTTTTAAGTACAGTAGAAGTTGAACACTCTGATAAAGAATTCTGGTTGGCATTTATATAATAATTCCATAATAATGCTTTACCGGACTTATATTTTTCTAATTCTTTAACTAACTCTCTGTTAAACTAATAAATGAAGAATTTAATAAGAATTTATTTTAATGTTAATTTATAATACCTTACTTCTTCAGGAGTAAAATAATCTTCAGCAAGAGTCCATTTTAATTCTAATAGTTTATCGTTATCACAATTAAGTGAAAGTGCTTTATCTAAAATAGCAATTTGCTTTTCTATGATAACTTTTTTGTTCAGTTTCTTTTTATAACCATATCCATTATTTAAAGAATATAAAGCTTCCTGTTAAATAATATTAATACAATATACACAATTAACAATATTATAATATTATTAAGGTATTTTTGAACAATATAATAGAAATAAAATCTTACTTGATGATGAACAAATTTGATCCATGTATCAATATCACATGGATGTTCTGATAATTGTTTATTAAATTCAGCTGTTAAAGTTGTTAAATTATTTTCACATTTTATTGAACTTAACTCGACTTTTTCAATATTTTCATTGATTTTTTTAGGAATTTGAATTAACATTTTATTTTGTATTAAGCAATCTTCCTCAACGTGTACCTCAAGACTTCCATCACCATAATCCTTTTCTTTAAAAGTATAGTAACGTTTAATATGTTTTTGCTTATAAGAATTATTAACCCATCCACAATGATCTAGAACACGATACTTATTACTAATACGAAACCTATAAAAAAAAAAGTCAGTTTAAAAATGTTAATCAAAGATAATTAACAATAGTTAAATAAATTTAAACAATTAACTTACATGGGAGCTGCAGGTCTATATAGTTTATCAACTTTTAAATTTCCTGGTTCCCGTTTTCGATCAATTGTAATAAAATCACAATCATTTAAAATATGTTCTATGTGTTTCCTACAGGTTTTCAAGATACAATAAACACTAGTAAATATTCAACGTTCATGATTTAAAAAATAAACAATCAAATTATAACTCACTTTTGTCGTTTAATTTTTGTAATATGCTTTTTATCCTTTTTTTTCTTTTTTCCGTGTAATTTTTTGTATAATTTATAAGAATTTCTAACACTTTTCTCATGATCTTTGTTTTTCAAATTATCATCCTTTATAACTTCATTTGTTATATTTGAAGCTTCTGGATGGAAGCTAGAATTTTGAAGCCATTTTGATTGAATATTTTCTTCATTTACTAAAAAAATAATTTCAAATGTTTGAAATAAAAATAAATAATATAATAAATAACACTAATATATGAGTGGTATATAATATAACACTCATATCAGAATGATATTAGGGCTGTTGTTGTGTGCGTAGGGGATGAAGAAAATCAAGAAGAGTGGAGGTTTAGGACAAGGGTAACCGACCCAGGATAATTGGGAGAAAGGCGAATGAGAAGAAAAAGAAACACTCACCCTTTACATCTGCGTTCAAACTAGGTGTATCACCAAAGATAGCAGGAAACAATGACATAGTGGTTTACACGTTTGGTATGTATTAGCTTTAGATGGCAAAGTTTCCTATTTTCTTTTCGAAGTTAGTCTATCCATATCGGCTGTCATTATTTGAAAACTTTATTCCGTTATACATACATACATACATTATTTAAGAATAATGTACCTACTAGTGTTGAGATAAAATAGCAGTATCAGTGATTTTAAAGTAGTAATCACAGCCTGCTACTCCATTACCATAGAACATGTTCTATGCCAGTATGAAAATAACAGTGACTGCCACTTTTGTTACTATTATAAATTATTAGTTGGTAACATTGTAAGTATAATATATATTTTCTGTTATTGCTACTTATAGCTACTGCATTATATCCATAGATAATAGAAGACTACTATCGGTTCGGAAAAAGAACACAGATACCCGATTAAACCAATAATCCTAATATCGGGTATCGGTATTGGCCCAGCTCTAGATATTATCGTTGATTATAGAATATATTTTTTTCCCCCTCAAATTGTACATAATAAGTACTTTACTTGTAAGTGCTATTGTATATATATTAAATTAAAGTCTTATTAATAAATCAATAAAAATGGGTGTATAATTTATTAATTATAAATTAAATATAACTATAAAACATTATGATAAATGAGCATGCCCAGTGGCGTATTTTCATTTTTTTCTGGTGAGGGGTCCACAGTTTATACATAATTAATATAAACTATATATTATATTGTAATAGTTACGTTCTTATGGCAGTTTTTGGAAGAAGTTGAACTAAATATATAATGTAATATTATATATATATACTTATATATTGTATTTAGCATTATATATTATAAAGTATTGTTATAAAATAAATTCCAGTTGTCTCGATTTTTTGGCCAACTCCTCTAATACTTTATTAATAGTAATTTCAACTTCCCTGCGAATGTTTAACATAGCCAATTCTGCAAATATGTAAGAATTTTAGTTTATTTTTTATTTTTTTTGGAGAGGCCCCAAGGGGGGGCAGTACCTCTGCCCCCCCATAAATACGCCACTCAGCATGCCCATGCATCAGAGTTAGCATTCGCCACTGGTAGTCAGTACCGTATTTCCCAGTAAACACTATATTATTTATATAAGCTAGTGTTTAGGGCGGCAAATAATTTTTAATATTACATTTTTATTATATGTAACTAGAACTAAAATAAATCCAACTGATAGTAAAATGTTCTATTTCAATAAAGCCGTTGGGTACTAGGCACTAACTATTTAATTTTGAATATAATTTAAAAATGAACTATTTAAGCATTTTTTACTATCATGTTTTTTATCATTGTATTTTATATCATATTTTTATAATTAAGTTTTTCATATGGAATGTATGTATGCATTTTTATAACAGTTGTATATTTTTATTTTACATCATTAAAATTTCAAGTAATGAAGGAAACAACTATAATTGTATGCATTAATAACATTTTTTATACCATAAAAATATTTATATTAAAAGGCGGCAATTTTTTTTAGTGTTTAAAGCGATACACTGGTTAAATCCAGCACTGCCGGCAGTAGTCATTGGCGCCCTGAGCGAATAAATATGCGCCCGTCCCCTTATAATAAGCAGTTGTTTTATTTTAAATCGTTATCTGATACAATGAATATTTAAATTCTAAATAAATAGCTATTATGAACGGTGACTGACAATAAAAATAATTTATTATCAATGGACTAAATTATTATATACCTACCTATCGTTATAAATAATAGTAAATAGAATGAATAAAATACTAGAATTATATTCCTACTATTTTTTTTAGTTTTAAAATTGTATCATTGAGGCGCCTCCTTTCAACAAGCACCCTGGGCGTATATCCAATTAGCCCACCCCTAACGCCAGCCCTATGTGTAGTATACTTTAGGACCTATGGGAAAATTTTCTATCATCTAAATGTTATTACGTTTTTAAATTCTTGTTAACATTTCGAGGGGGGGGGGGGTTGAGTCACCATAAATCCCCCATCAACAAACCTCTGTACATTATTATTGTTGTAAAAATAATTTACAAACCATCCATCGATTCTCAATATTCCATGATTAATATTCTTAATGTCCTATATTGATCATTATTATTTACGTCGTGATTTTTTTTATAACATTATGTATATTCTTTGCCCAAATAGTCATTAATAATTATAAGATTACCACAAGTTTTTTTTTTAATTAAATTTATCAACATTTTCAATGATTATAAGGGAGTCAAGTTTCACAATTGTTCAAGGATTCCAAGGCCCGGGGCCTCGGATCAGGGCCGTTCAGAGGGGGGGGGGGGTTGCAACGGGACCATTTTGCCCCAGGCCCCATTGTTGTAATATTTTTAAGGGGCTCCCAAAAAATCTTGATGTATAATAAATAATAATAACAAATTGTCGCCGACCACCGTTATTGAAACAAAGATTATCTTCTTTGCGTCATTCACATATATATTATACAGTCATACAATGCGCGCGTAAGAGCATGATCAGTCACGCAGTCAAAACAATTTCCTCCACCGGTGCGGTTAGTAACATATTTGCATTATGTATGTAGTAAGTACGTGATGCAATACACCAATTTAAAAGAGACTTGATTGGTTAAAGTTTGGAAAAATACGTTTACAAAAATGTTGTTATTTTCAGTGAGTATTTTGTTTATCAAATCTTATTATTATGGTCGAAGGGCCCTAAAATTAATTTTCCCCTGGCCCCGAAAAACCTTGGGATGTCCCTGCCTCGGAGCACTGCCCCGCTTTACCCTATGATAGTTACGCCACTGTAAAACGTCCACGTTGACGGCCATTTGACTATGGTCAAGGATACCGGTTATTCATCGCCATAATTTCTCAATTAAATCGTTGTCAAACCGATCCCAGTGGTTTTTTTTTTTCGTTGTTGTTTTGATGCATGTCGACGATTCGGTTCCGTTAAGGATAAATCCGACACCGAAAGCTGTACAATATATTATAGCGCACCTGTCCACATCATTTCTGTCATAACAGTATTATAATTCTCTTCCTTTTTTTTTAAAAAAATAATCAAAGAGGCGCCTAGTACTAATATAACAATGATCAGTGGCACCCATGTGTATTTTATATGATATTGCATACAGTGCTCGACTTGGCAAAATTAAAGAAAGGAGACTCTATTTACTTAAAAAAAAGAACGTCCCCAAAACTGGCTGAACGTTATGATTATAGCGTAATAATAGTAGGGAGACGCTAAAATTTCTGAAAATGACATGGGGTAATGCGTCCCCCTGCGACCCCCCTCAAGTCGAGCACTGATTGCATAAGAATAAAATCTGTTTACATCTGCAATAAATGCTTAATATTGAAAACAAAATTTAAATATTATTTTTTTGGCGGCACACCGAGGATGGAGCAACGATGAGACAGATACTCTGTGTCCAATGTTACTCGTATAATTCTATTTGTGTTGTAATGGACTCTATACGTGCTACACCTACGTGCACCTACATAGGTGCAACCTATGTAGGTTGTTCAAAAAGTAATGATAAAAACGTTATATAAAAAAAATATTTAATCATCCATATTTACATGCACTTTTTCAAAGTAATCTTCCTCTGATATAATTCACTTTTTCCATCATTCTTGCCACTTTTTAAATACGAGCCAGTCCATCTTTCTCGAACTCTTTGCACGGTGCCTCCACAGCTTTGATGACCTCCCGATTGCTGTTGAATTTCCGACCCGATTTATAATAGTCGGTCGTGACTGTTCGGCCTTGGAGGACAGCGTGTTATTTGACACCATACACTGATGTTAATGATTCATATACATTTTTTCGGTTCATTCCAAGTTTCACTAAAAATTTCAAGTTACAACGTTTCTCTGACTTATTATCCATACTAGAAATGATAGGCGAATATCTAACACACGTTATAAAAATTGATACATTTGATCACAAGCGTCGACTCACTGCACCGTTCGACTTGTAACTCGGCATGTAGATAGATAAGATAATGGAATATACGATAGTATGCATTGTGAGCAGCTTTTACAACAAATTTTTCCTCAGCATCATTATTATCATTACTTTTTGAACAGCCTACATATTTATTTACTCGGGTTAATTGGGCGTCAATTTGTAGTCTTACTGACTACAAATAATTGACCAGGATTTGGTATTATGATAATTCTATAAATTTATTGGTATGACATAATTGAGAGAATCTACAATGTTTTAATCATTTTACACAATATTGAACATAATAAATATTAATGTAGTTATCATTTGACTCGGCAAATGTCAACTAAAGAAAAAAATTTCGCGGAGTAATTATATAATCTTAAAGTTCCATTCACAATTATAACTATTCGTTTATGTATTCACGACTTAGGAGCGTATTTAGACTTACTTCTAGGGGGGAGGGGCGACTCAAATTTTTTCTTTAATTCAGACTTAAAATGTACAAGTCAAATTTAAGTTTTTTTTAATCTAATGTCGGATCCACTTCGAATCCACTCAGAATCGACTTTTGTGTAGTTTTTTTTTAAGGGAGTTTATCGATTCCGCTGAATATCTGTATATATTGATTGCGCCGAATATTTTTATATATTGATTCCGCCGAAGATTTACATACGTATATAAGAATATAACATATATATTATAATATTAAAACATTTTCGGATTTTGTAAATACATAATATTGTTTCCAGCAGATTTACTACAAATACTGAGACAGCAAATAATATTTTATTCTACTTTACAAATTCTAATTTAAAATTGCTATGCTCTAGTGACAAAATATTTGTAGATGGTGTATTTTATAGTTGCCCAAAATATTTCTATCAACTGTTTACGGTTCATATTTTTAAAAATGGACGTATGTTCCATTATTCTATTACTTATTGCCAGAAAAAAGCACAAACACATATGCTATCGCATTTAGATGTATTATTAAAACATGCTCAGCTCAAAATTTATATTTCAATTCAACTACAATTGTTGCTGATTAACAATTAGTGATTATTATATATATTATTATTATTTATTTATTCTATAAAATGTATTAGTTTTTTTTCTTACTTAACTTCGTGCCACTATACCGTTGTTCTACATATGGGATATATTTATTTATTTATTTAATTTTAATTCATACAATGAATACTGGGCCCCACTGAGGTTGGGGGCCCAGGAGTTCTTACATTAATACATGATACAAATAGAAAGCAAATACATAATAATTAAGAATAGAGAAAAAAGTGCTAATGAATATACATACATAAATAAATATAAATTATAACAATTCACCTACTATTATCATATTGAATCATCTAAATCTAATAATCATTAAATTGTATTTATTATTTCGGTACCTACTATTTGAAAATGTCTACCTGAAGTGGTTTTATTCAGCCAATTTTTTAAAAAATTGTTTTTAGCATACTTGGTATTAATGTTATGTGGTTTAGGATTTATCATATTATGTTTTTTTAGGATATAACGATCGTTTTATAATATAATTTTTGTATAGGAAGTAATTTTAATTCTTTATAAAGATTTTCAGTATGGTATCTTAGTGTTTTATTAAAGTTTACTTTCAATATTTGATTTCGACAGACTTGTAATTCTTTTAGAACATTATTGAACGCACCACCCCAACCAATTATACCATAGTTAATGACCGATTCTACTAATGTTAAATATACTTGCCGCAATTTAGTCGAATCTAATATGATATGCAAATCTCTAAAAATACCTATCGCTAACATTATATAGTTAAACAATAAGTCTTCATGTTTAAATTTTTTATACAACAATTAATAGATATTTTTTAAAAAAAATGTGATTCAAATTTACTGTTAATATCTAACAATTTCTAATCCAATTATTCACTATAAAAACAATAGTAGGTACAACATATATACTTATGTATGAAGTTAAATATCAACTGTAGTTACTAATTTATCATATTTATTAAAAGTATTTTTATCCAATATATTATAATTAAAATATAAAAAATGTTTATAATAATACATTTGTATACTTTTTGTGTACTTTGGTGTCTACTTTATTTTTAAAATCTTTACATTTTAAACAATAATATTTACAAATACATTACATTTTAATCAATAAAAGAACTTATTTGCCTCATATTTTTCAATTGACTTGTGATTTTTTGGTAATTTGGCTAGAATTTTCAGTAGTATTTTTCGATGTATCCAATAATGGAGCTAAAAGGCGAGCTGCTTGCAAATCGAATGGTGTGTCAATTTCCAAACTTCTATTCATAGGTATAACAACAACACCCAATCTAAAAATAAATTACTTACTTTATTAAATATCTATGAGCCTTTTAAAATAAGTAAAACACTTACTTTCCCCCTTGGAGTTTATTATTTACAATAAGTTTTTTGTGCGCAAAATAAAACATTCCATTTTCCACATATTCACCATCCCAATCTTGTCTTCTAGGTCGTTTGGTAACATCGAAATTAGATGGTTGCAGTTGACCATCTATTAAAGACCATAACTTAAGTAAAATTGATCATACATTACAATCATTTGAGAAAATATTAGCAGTAAAGTTTACCAGAATCAAGTTTCCAACGTAATTTATGGCTACGTGTTACTGAAAATACAGAATCAAATTTTTGATGCACTGCCATTCTATAGGCTCTAGTTAGATATTCAACCGTCATAAATGGAGAGGTACACTGTATCACGGCGAAAATGTCAACTTTTTGATGGTACATACTAAATTCTTTAACCGCGCTAAGTGATGTTGCTTCGTCTGAAGCTGTTGCTGCATTACGATGAAAAACTTTGGCACCCCCTAATTCAGCTTCAGCAGCTATTTCTTTGTCATCTGTTGACACCCAAATATCCTGAAACACTGAAATTGAAATTAAATAAATGTATTAATATTATATATATATATATATAAATGTACATATATTAGGATTATTTTCATACGTCCACATTTATTAATGGTGTCTAAAGATCTTCGGAGTAATGTAGAGTTTTGTATTTCTGCTAAATTCTTTTTCGGTATTCCTTTGCTACCTCCTCGAGCCAATATTAATGCAACCACATGAGGTCTATATCAAAGAATTAATGAATTTCAAAAAATTGATTTGCAAATCCAATTATAATTGTTAAACTATTTTCGCTTACACTATGTTACTTGGTACCCTACACAAATTTTTAATAAGAATTTCTCATATTATGATAAGCTAATTGTGTCCCACATTCTCGGACGTAACTTGCCTATTGTATTTATTGACAGGTTATCAACGTCACTAACAATAAGACAAATTACCAAGTCAATATAATTTGACATCTAGAATATAATTAATTAAGATAAATATAAATAGATAAACTACATAAAAATGAATAGTGTATTATTCATAATTCACGTTTGGTCATAGATATTATAGTTTTTACTTAATATTGATTTCAAATAATTAGTATTTACCAAGGATAGGATGTGTATGTAACAGCATGTTTTTTTTTTGCGACTTCTAATTATTGATTTTGTCAGTAGGTAATGTCCATGAATCATCTCATGATGATTTGAATGGTGGTAATTTTATTTTGTATATTTTGGATAAAATGAATATTATTGCATATTTTGATTATAAGAATGCGAAAAATTAATGTTATATGGTATATTTCGTAATTTATATTAATATTTAGTATTTAATTCTAGCTTTGCCGATTAAAATATAAAACTTCTTTTTTTTATCAAACATAAATTTTATTTTTATAACAAAAGTTATAAAGTTATGAACAAAATATATTTGGATTTACTAAAAAATAAAGGATTTAAAACTCTATAATCAATATATAAAATATTAAATGGAAAATCGGACGAGGACAATTTCAGTTGTAACCTAACACCAGGACAAATTTATTTATTTAAATATCTGCCAACTACATCATGTGACGTTGAACGGAGCTTCAGTTAATACAAAGCCATACTACGATACAATCGCCGATCATTCATTTTCAAAAATTTAAAAAAGTATGTGATCATAGCATGTAACACACGCAGTGAATATGAATTATAAATTTTATTTTTCAATTATATTATATTATGACAAACAGCCAACCACTGATGTATTTCAATAAATATTTTTTTTGAACCTATATTTTTGTTTACCCTATAAAAATGTTAATACATATATTTGCATATTTTGATAAATAAAATGCATATTTTACAATTTTTTATTGCATATAAATTTTAGCCCTGGTAATTACTATTAAATACTTATAGTTAATTTTTTTTATTTCAATATTATTCAAAAATTACTTTCATCAAAAAATGGCTTATAAATTAATTTTTTCAAATGATACTGGCATAGTTTTTCAATATGCAATTATTAAATTATGTTTTAAAAGTTTAGGACGCAACTTAAATCAAATCAACATCAATAAACATGTAACTTATCTTCATAATGTTCTAACAAGTCAATTACTATTGTCCTTTTGAAACACAAGTAATTAATACCGCTTTATTTTCTAATCAATAATACGTAAATATGTACTTACTTATAATTAGATAAATGATTTTGCTCAAAAGTGATGTGACTCCAAAGCAGATAAATTGGAATCAAAAACAAAATAACACTAGCAGATAAAACAAGTAATTGAGAAAACAGAGCCACCCAATAACGATTCCCAACAGTCATGGTTTTAAAAAATATATAATTTACCAATAACAAATAATTTATGAAATATTTTTATTTTTACCATATTTTTCCCAGTCATCTGCAGTACTGCAATTATAGCCTCCACCTTTAATTATTGACCCGCCTCAGGGCGCTAAAGGGTTGCTATGGAAACAACAAGGGTAGCCACATTACAAACAAAAAAAACAGATTTTTTTTTTTATTAAAAATGGTTACAAATTGTATTATAATAAAGTTGGTGTTTACAAAGTATATATGGGTTACATAAAATTTGTTTTAAAAAACAAAATAAATGTTTTTAAAAACTATCAATATTAAACCTATAGTACATACCATCACCTTAAACATTTTTAATGAATGATTTAAAACAAAAATTTTTGTTTATTTTCAGTTTGAGAGCCAGATTTTTTTTAATTGTAGATTACCTAATAAAGAGTAAACTTCAGTAAATTACAAAGTAATTACTACATACAAGTTTAACAAAAAAAAGACAATGTCAACATTATAAAAATCACGTAGAAAATAGAAATATGACATATAAATATATATATATATAAAATATTAATTAGAAACAGTATATTGGCCAAAAAATGACAAATTGAACATATGATATAAAAAATTAAACATTATTAAATACATATAAAAACTGTTCAATTATATAAAATAATATTTTGTTAATATATTTAATTTATTAGGTATAAAAATTATAATAAATAATTGACTAAAATATTTACAAACAACATTTCTGATTAAAAAGAAATAATAATATAAAACTCCATATTTGCAAGAGATCTTTATATTTAATTTTTACACCATATCTAAACGGAAAAAACGAATAACATAATGAAATATAAACACTGAGTAGTAAAAAAATAATTAAAAATTAGACAGTGCTCATACAATTTAGGAATTGAAATAATAGTTTTAATATAAATTGTATAATGGAATGTTTTTTAAATCAATTAATTCTTCGCATGACACACTGAATGTAAAACATTTATAAAATATTGTATCCTTTTTATTTGACTATTTAACGTAATAATGCAACATTAAGAATAGAGTAATCTTATTTGAAAATAGTGGAGAATTTTTAATTGAGTTACATATGATCAAAATTACTTAATACATACAATACTATCATACCTACTTGATTACTACCATTTAAAATGAATATAAAATATTTTATCAAATTCAAATGAATGAAAACTCCAGAGAAAATAGAATATAATATAAAAAAAATAATATTATTTTTAAATACAATAAAAGAATATAGATAATATAATTTATCAAAATCTAAAATTTATAAAATTTATGTCATGAAAATAGTGTAATTTTTTTCTAAAAAAAAAAAAAAAATAGTTTTATTTTAGCATGCTTCTCTAAAACACCATAAATGAATCCAAGTTAAAAATGGTGAAAAATTTGTATAAGTGCAATTTTTATGACATTATATATTTAGTGTAAAAAAAAAAAAAAAAACATAAAAGATGCGATAGGAATATTGGACTTTTACCTGAAAAACAGGTACAAAAATCATTTTTGTCATACTAATAGTTTTATATTTGTTAGTAGTTAATAACTAAAAAATTAATATTAAGAATTTAATGTTAGACTTATATGTCGCGAATAACATTTACATTGAGTATATGTCGAGTTAATCGCACACGCATTATTAGTTATCACATTATGCAGCTGTCTCTACTTCCAGGTCTTCCATAAGAGCTAAAGGAGCCTTAAGTATCTAAAAAAAAAAAATATATATATATATATTGAATATTGTAAATATTAACAAATGTGTGCATAAATTAGAATAAAAAAAGCTTCTACATAAATATAAATAATAATAAGTATAATATTATAATAAGTAAATTATTATAACATATTATTTAATAATAGTTATTAATCAATATAAAACAATAATTTTATTAGTTGTTTAGGATATTTATTCATATGAAAAAATTGTAAATGACTGTGAAATTCTAATAAAAAATAAAATCACGATATTTATTTAATTTAGTTTTTTTTACAAATATTACTCAATTTAAGGTAATAAAATAACATAATCCTTTTTTAAATTAATAAATCCTTAGAGAGCATTAAGAATTTAAAATTAATATAATATTATATCAACTCAGATGTATACTTTCACAAACATTTACATCCTTTAAATGTATTCCAAAGATAACATTAAATTATTTATTAATATATTATAATCATTATTATATATTATAATTTATGTAATTGAATTACATTTATATATGATTTTATTTAAAAATATAATATTGTGGCCATTAAATTAAAAAACCCTTAGATAGTTATATATTATTAAATTTAAATTTTTACAGTATTACATAAATTTAAAATTAAACAACAGAGTACAATCACTACAGCTGTTTTATGAGTAAATATAATATTATTTACTTACAAAAAATTAATAAATTTATTTGCACTTTAAATTCAAATAATCTGATTTATTTGTATATTGAATATTATGCTATCTTTTGGCAAGCTAACTTTTAAATAAAAGTTGTTTCTCTCTCTATAATTATATAAGGGCATGTAAAATTTGTTGGTATTTTCTTTGTATTGTGAAATATATAAAGACAAATCAGTATGAGTTTTTTTATATGGTCCACCCATGATATTATATCTTTAAATATACTTATTATTAATATATTATTAATATTATAATGAATTCTTTATTTACATTTTTAATTAGTTATATTTTAAAGTCCACCCTTGCACCAATTAAATATTTTGAAGGAAGTTTTCATTATAAAAACTTAATTTATAATATAATAGGTATTTGAATCAATTCATACATAACACATATAATATATAAATATATATTATATCAGACTTCTATTCAATGTATAAGTTAACGTTAAATACAAATTTTAGTTGACAGCTATAATCCATACTCCTTGGCTTAAAATAATTTATGGTCAGTTATTTCACCCACACCAATAATCTACCTTTTTACATTTTAAATATATTTTTATTGATACTACTTGTAAGCTGGACAAAATATGTAGCAGAATTACATAGGCGTGCATAGGATTTTGTGTAGAGTGCAGCATACATTTTTAACCACATTTTTAACCGAACCAACAAAACAATAAACAGCCCATTTATTTCCCTCATCATGAAATTGAGAAATATAGTAAATAAAAAAATAATCATAATTATATATAATATAATAAAATATATTATATATAGTTTTAAATTAATAACTATCATAATATTATAAAAGAATTATAGAAATTACATAAAATTAATAGTCTTACAATATATTGTATTACTTTGAATCTGTATGTCTAGCTTGTATGTTGGATTACCCCGTCAATATAAAACCCATTTATTTTTCAACTTCTTATATTGATAAACAATATAATTTGAATTTCATAATAATTTGAATAAAGTTAAATATTTGTAAATTATTTAAATTTTAAATTTAATATTTTAAAAAATTATTCATTCTATGTATGCTTTTCAAATAAATATCCACCAACCCACTAAATCAAAAATAAATCGTCAGGTGCAGCAAAAGCAACATTCACTGCACTCATGCACACGCCTATGCAGAATTAGCAAAGAGCAATTTGGGCATGCTCATAAATGCACAAACAATTTAAGAAGAAATTTGACTAATCTGCTTATTACAATTATAAATGAAAACTAAAGTACAAGTTTACATATTAGCCATATTTTTTTAGGACTGGCTAACCTCAAATTTGGCCTGTGTTGATGGATCATCTTCTACAACTAAACTTGTGGATATATCTGACAAACGAAAAAAACTATTTAGGTGCAAATACGTAACTACACAATCATTAAAACAAAAATACAAAACAAAAACTAAGAGCACTATCAAAATATATATTATATTATATTTTAGTGGTTATTAACGCTAATTAAAAATTAGACTTACTGTCAACAGTAATAGTTTCATTAGTAATCACTGTTGTCGAATTTGATGTCTTCACAGTAGTTGTAGTAGTCGAAGATAACTCATGTTTAGTGACGGTTTTCTGATGGTTATTAATTTCAACATTGTTTGATGTTGATGTTAAATTCAAATTGGAATTTGAACTAAAAATGAACAATGTATTATTATATAAAGCTAAGAATATAATTAAGTAAGCCCATGGTAGATTTTCTTACTTTCCTAAGTGGTCTTTAATAGAATCAATTGTAATATCCCCAACAGAAAGATCATTGCTATTGTTTAACTGTGAATTACTATCGCCGTTTTCTTGTGTACCATTTGTTAATCCTGTATCATAAAAAAAATTAAATTTATTTATTAATGTAAAAATATTAAATTAATTGATTAGTTATTACTAGGACTAGGATAGTATAGGATTTTGCATATTTTTCTTAGGATTTACAGGATATAGCTTATCAAACACAAAATGTGATTTCATCAACTACAAGACCAAATATATAGTTTTTATATTGCATTTTCTGCGTTTATTGTACTTTATTGAATTTGGGGTCATTTTGTAGCATTTTTTCAACGTTATATTTTTTATAATTTTTTGAAATCTGGGTAATATTTTTATAAATTTTAGTTAACAGTAGATGTTGTCGATAGAAATTTTAAATTTTTAACAGAAATAATATCATATTCAATATTTCAATTATAAAGATAGTGTATTAAAACTCGCTATTGCTAATAATATTACTTATATATTACAACAATAATCTTTATACCGCGAGTTATCTTAATTGTTAATTGTTATGTGTGAATTAAATTTCAAGGGATGTGGAAAGTACATACATATGGTTTTGTTAAATACTTATTTAGTTAGTGTCACTACTTTTGGATTGCGTATCATATTTGTGTAATATGCCGAAACAAAAATCATAGCAATCTATTCATATGCGTCTTTGTTTCGGAATTTAGCGCTGATGGTTCAATGATATATTGCAAAGTCTGTGAAGTTAAAGTTGCAGCAGATAAAAAATATACATTTCAGCAAAATATACGCAATAAACATTTACGTGGTATTCAAAAAATGAAACGAGCAAACAACTTCTTTAACACAACCAATGTATTCTGTGTACAGATATTCTAGTTTTAATCTAAATTTGAACTAAGAATTTTAAAGTGCAAATATACCATTACATAAATTAACTCATCTGATTTTATGAAATTTTTTTGAAAACTATACAAATAAAATTAAATAAATTAAAATTGTTATTGCTATTTTTTCATATTATAATTTATATAATTTTGTACCGAAATATTAATCAATAGTTAATAATACATTTTTATAGTATTTTAAGATCATTTTTTATCTTTTGGGCAATTTTTAAGGTCATTTTTTTTTTAGGTTTTTAGGATCATTAAAATCCTAGCCTTAGTTGTTACCTACACACATTTTTTAAATAAATACGCACCATTTACTTTAGGAGAATCTTCTTGTTCATCATCAGTATACCCATTAATAGGCGTAATAGATCTACTCTGTGGGGTTCGATCTCTATCAGGTAAGTTTAAAGAACAATCAACTTGTGTAACACTAGTTGCAGATACAGAAATCCTCTGAAGTTCACTACTTGAATGTAAATATAAAGCTTCTCCATAGCGTGTGAACACTAAACTTGAAATTCCACTGGAAAATCAAATAAAAATTATTTTAATACAAATATATTATACATTCATAAATAAAAAATATACTTGATATCTTCTCGACGAATAACTGCAGCATGTATTTGTCTTCTGAGGTCTGGTACACTAAGTACTATTACTTCACCTAAATTAGTCAAACAGAGAAGACAACTTTCTGCATAATCATTTATTTTGAAATAAGCCATTGACATTCGTCGAACTCGAGCACCTTCAGCTGCTGTTAGTTTAAGTTTGCACATTGGTTTTAAATTAGGTAAAGAAAATATCTAAAATAAAACAAGAAAATAATTTAATACAATAAATTCACAGTTTTTAAAATAAATAAAATACCTTAAATTGTTCTTCGGATGCAATGATAACCTTGTGAGGACCACAAATATCTAAAGGTTTACCTGGAGTACTATTTTCTTGGACTTCAATGACTGATCGATTTTCTGCATCAATCACAGTGATTCCAATCACAGGTGCACGGTGTTTTAATTGGACTTCTTTTCCTAATTGGGCAGTAACTCGTCTTTCTTTTCGTTTATCATTTGGTGGTATACTAATGGTAAAAATGTATACAGAACCACTATTGGTACCAGCCCACATTGTTGGAGTAATGTGTGATGCTAAATCAATATTAAAAATATAATAATGGTATAATATTTAATATTTATAATAATGACTACACAAAAATTCAGATTTTCAAGTTATCCAGTATCTATACAGTACTGTACTAAGATAAATATTTTTAAAAATTCTTAAAATTAAAATATAACTTTACCTTGTATACTAAAAATACTAAAATTATATTTTAATTTTAATATTAATTTATAGTTTCATTCTTAATTAAAAATAAAGAATTTAGGGAGTTATTAAATTACATAGACAATTACCCAGACAATTTTTATTTTAAATATTATTATATTAAGCTTTTTATTAGCTTAATATTAGGATATTTTATATTTACTTATTTATTTATTTTTAATTTGCCTTTATTAAAAAACATTACAGCAATATAAGGATATTTGAAACCTGGAATTTCAATAGAACTTACATATATGCAAAATAATGAAATACCTGTTACAATGAATGTTTTTGTAAAACTTAAGCAACGAACCATACTTCCTAAAGCATCATCAACTGGTCTAGCTTCAATTGCTCGTTCTACAGGTCGTGCTTCCATTGGAGATAAAGTCCCAGAACTAAAATAAATAATTTTAAAAATATAATTATATAATATATAACTGTTATGAAGACCATAATAAAAAACTAACTTTTCTCTTTTTTTATCAGGTGTGATACTTGCTCCTTTTTTATCATTAGCAATTCTAGTAGAGTTCCTTCCTTTTCGTAGTCTTCGAAATGATTCTCTTAAAGACTTTTTAAATGATTTTCTTCTGGATATAGGAGTATCTCCAGCAGTAGACAAATCTTCAAATTAAAAATAGAAACTTTTAAATATTTAAAACGTTATATTTTAAATAGTTGTAATTCAATAATAACCATTAGGGTTTAAAGTGCATTTTGTCAACACTGGAGCTTGTCGATAATAATCAAAAAGCACTAGACCATGAGCTGTACCAGCAGCAACCAAAGACCAATTTGAGTGTAAAGCAACAGCTGTAATTGATGCTGGAGGATATACTTGTAAAACAGACGAAGGCTGAAATCCAGCTTTAAACGTAAGACAAGTCATATTTTTGCCATTATTATTATTAGTTTCATCTCCAGTTTGTTTTAAACTTAAACGTTCATGACCTTTCCATACAAAGCTTTCTCCAACAACGTTCATTTGTACAGCCTGAATTATAAATATAAAATAAAAATATGAGTAAAATCTTTCAAATGTTTGAAAAATGTTTAAATATTACTTTTATTTCATTAGAAGATGATTCTTCATTAAATTTAGAAATTATGACATGGCCAGCTGTACCAGCAACAATCATTGTACCAGTCCGAGGACAAAGGATAACTTTTTTAATTGCTAATCGAGGATCATCCGAATAAGGATCAAAATTTCCAACTTTTCTAAATGGTGGCCATTCTTCTTCTTCCTCCTCTGGAACTACACTGTTACTGGAATGATTATCAGCATCATCGCCAACTAATACCCAAGACGATTTGAACACATATATAGGAAGTAACGGTGTAGCATTTGCAACCCACAATTTAACAGAACCATCTTCATGGCCTGTTATTAAGAGGTCTCTGCTTTGTTCATCATCAATGTTAGCTTCACCACCATCAACAGGCCATTCCTAGTATTAAATAAAATACAATAATTTTTTTAAAATAGTAAAATAGACATACAATTTTTATAATTAATAACTATTAAAAATTTAATGCTATTTTAAACTCACATTTGAAGAAAAATTATTTTCATTTTGTAGGTTTCCAACAGCTATTATGTTATTCCATAAGTCTTCATTTAAATCAGAAACATATGTAGTAAATGTGATAGCACTTGCATGAATTGATACAAGATATGGTAACTGAATCAAAGGCCAATCTTCAGTAGATAAATCAATACCAACTATTTCTTCTTCAGCAAGAATTATAAGGAAACTACAACCTAAAATAATTTACCAATCTATAGTAACAATATTAATTTGGTGCAATAATTTCATATTACCTTTTTCATCAACTGAAGCAGTTGTTGTAAAAAAATCAATAATTTTTGAAGTGAGCTCAAAAGCTACATGTTTAGCAGTTCCTAATTGTACAGTAACAGCATGACGGTCACCATAACATGCTCGTGGCATCCCTCCAGTAAAAATTAATAATTTTTCACTAAAAATTAATAAAAAATAAATGAATAACATTTATAACATATATTTAATTTATTAAGGTAACATTACTTGAGGTCTTGAGCAGATTGTTGGCAAACAATTTTAGGAATTGGTTTACATGGAAATGGTCCATAAATTGTTTTAGTATTTTCATTTTCATCAGATGTTTCATTTATTTTCCAAAGTGTAACTGACCCATCATTGTGGGACGAATAAAAGCTTTCTCCATTTTCTTCCCAACATATGCTTTCTACTTGCTGACTACTTACAAAAGTCTAAAAAAAAAATAAAGAGAAGCAAAATATTTACTAATAAATTCAGATAATATATTCAAGCACAGAGATCTAAAAATTAAAACTAAGATTAGGTTTGAAAAAAAAATTCATTATCTTACTTTTACGGCCACAGAGTTCAAACGATCCCATAAAACAATTAACCCTCTATTATAAGCTATCAAAATATGATTTTGATTTCCGGGTTGTTCCGCTATGGCTTCTACAGCACCAGGATTTTTCTTATATTCTTCTGTAACCCTATGGTAAAATTTAAAAAGTGAATGAAATTTTATTTTCAACATATTATTTACATAATATAAGCATACTTTTGCATCACAACATCTTGATAAATAATATTATCCGACAATTCAAATGTAGACAAGTCAATAAAAAAAATATTTCCCCCTTCAGTTCCAAGTAACAAATGTTCACAACTTGATTCCAAGCACATTGAGGATATTTGCTTAAGTCTATAAAAGGTTAAAATTTAAATTATCAATTGACATCATTTAACATTCATCTACAAATTAAAAATAATTTTAACACCCACTTTCCCTCTAACAGATATGATTGGACTTCATCAATGGCCATGTCATTTATTTCCCAGTAATGAAGACTGTTGTCGTCAGACAATGATACCAACCGACCCTAAATAAATTATTTATAACGTTTATTAGCATAATATTAATAAATATTTTTATTTTAATCTTAATCATAAGTAATATAATAATAATTACTTGATTAGGAATAAATAATAACTTGGTAATCGCTTGATCAGAACATGGTAAGTGACCATAAAACTCAACGCCAGTTTTACCCAATCTACACAAGTTTAGTCAAGAAAAATACACTTTTACATTTTTTTAGTTAAATTGTTACTAACCTAACATAGGGGAAAACATGTGATTACTGAGTAAAAATCAGTATCAATAATTTGGTCGAGGATCTTAATATTAATAATTAAATTAAATAAAGGATACACTTTAATCGATCCAGTTGAAGTGCCAATAGCCATAACACGTAATAATGGGTCCCAAGCAAGTGCTGTTGGTTTGTTTGGAAATCCATACTGTAAAGTCTGAAATATGAAGAACGATTAGTATGAATGTAATGCCACTGATAACAGTTAAATGCTAAGCGAAAATAATCTATTTTCAAATGAATCACACTATTTGTTGTGTAAATCAGGTGCGTGTATGATTTAAAAAACAAAAATGTTTTTTGTTTGTATTGTTCATTACGAAGTTAAACAAACAACAAACCAACGTGTAAACATTGATTATAGTATCAGTTGAGAACAGAGTGAAAAAAAAACAGTCAAAACAATCCACATTATTGTTCCGTGTTTACGAACGGACTACGGCGAGAAAATAAAAAGCCAACACATTGCGCAAAACAATTTGTACTTACCCGTCTGAAGGCGAACAAATCTTTTTGGATCTTCTGGCGTTCGGCCGAAGGCTGTTGGCCTTTGCCGCGAATGAATTTGAGCATGTCGCTAAGCACCGGCACTCTTCCTGGTGATGCTACAAAACGAGAGACGGACGTTTAGCAACAGTTAACATTTACCGGACGGTCAATACCGACCTCTTACGCTGTTATTATGTCACGTCACAAGGGAGACGTTCGGCGGAAAGCGGTCGCGGTTTTAAGACGGACGACGTTGATCCATTCGCATGTCGCGCACCCGGAAACGCAGGTCGTGTCCGCTACGGTCGTCGTATCACTGCTGGTGCCGTAGGTCCTGTCGGATAAGCAATCAAAAATAACAACAACAACAAACCGATCGGCGATTGCGCGAGTTGACAGTGTGTGCGCGGGCGCGCGCGCGTCGTCGTCGTCGTCGTCCGGCGCTGAGCGTAACAACAGCGTTACACGTCGACTGTTGCCGTGGATGTCACGGGTGTACCCTGATCGGTACGTGTGCGCACGCACGCACAAACGGACGACTCACGGAATCGGACGGACGGCCGGTGCGTGTCCGCGAAATGGGGTTTATATATATTTTTTTTTTCTCTCTATACCTGAAACGAGTGTGCCGCCGTGAGCCGTGCAAATGCGAGCATCGCTTGCGTGCAGATAGGTGCCGTACGCTACGCGCGCAGTACGTATTTGATTCGCTCACCGTGACGCGCCGGAGCCGATGAAAAGAAATAACAAAAATCGCGCTATCACAGCTCCCCACCGCCGCACACGTACGCGCACAATTGTGTTGGTGTCTTTTTATTTTTATTATTTACCATTTTTTTCCCTTTTCATTTCTCCCTCTATCTATCTCTCTCTGTGTAGTTCAACAACCTCCCCACCGCGTCGTGCGTCCGTTTCAAGGAGGTTGAAGACCTCCGGGCCCGCACGAGGTGGCACAGTGGTTTCTCGACGGCGGTGTGACAGCCGCGGCCGTCCGCTCGTTTCAATGACCGTAGATAGAGAATTACGCGCGCATATTATTGTACAGAGTGTTCGACGAGTCGACCGTCGCGGCGTCATACGTGAACACGATTTTGGGGGTCGCGATTAACATAACAGTTAAATGTTCATACAGATGGAACGTGTCGAAACGGCGACTACTGTCGTCCGGACAAGGACTGTCCCCTCTCTGTTTGGGTTTCGGCGGGGGAGAGGGCTGTACATTTGCGGAGGCGTCAGCGAACGTGTTCCTCCGTTTCTCCGGTAAAATTAAAACGTTTATTATTGTTTTCGACTGGTGGGTCCGCTGCGCGCGATTTTTAATTCTTATACTCTCAATCGTTTATTTTTCTATTACACCATTGTACTTGGGTACCTACCGAATATTTGGAACACACGCGCGTATTTCGTAAATCCGGTAATACGTGCATAAGACATTTTACGTGTGACGACCGCGCGACAATGTCTGAGAGCAAAATCGCAGGTTCGTCCTTGCCAACGTACAATTAGGCCACACGTTCGCGTCGTACACCCTGTATACATTGCGTTTTAAGTGTCCGTTCCGCTACCGAGCCGCCGGCTGGCCCGGATCTTGACAAAAATGTATGTACGCACATAATATATACGTATACGTGTGCGCGCGAGTGTGGTACAAAATAATAACACGACGTGTACGCGCGTATTGTGTGTAGAACCTCGGACGGACAGGCTTAACTGCAACGTGCACTAGTGTTCGTCACGATTTTAATAACACAGTTTGATAGGTACATATACGTATACGTATTCCGTACCTATGCGTCTAAGGCTATGTATGTGCATAGTGTTTTAAAGAATAAGACGACTGTACAAGGATTATTATTGTACGGATAAAATATAATAATATTACAGATATGAACGCGGTACGTAGTGAGTGTACTAGGTTTTTTTTTTTTATAGTTCGGAATGACCGAGATCTGTGCAGAATAATAATAATAATAATACTCGCACGTATCGCGTTTTTGATTCTGGACAAAGGAATGGATGTCGATCATGTATTACAATGGTGTTTAAGAAAATAAAAAAATAAAATGTACAGGTAGTAAATGTTCACCGAAAGTCTTATTACTTACTTATTTCGTTGAACCGCAAACTAAACGATTTCGGTAGGAAAAGTCAAATTTCGATTTTCGACCGTTTTTCTTTGTTTCCCGCAAAATATTACAAATATATTTCCTTCGGTAAATTCTCTTACAACATCGAAAACGGTATATAATAGACTTGCCTAATTAAAGCATACAATTTTTAGATAATATATTATTCCCATACTTTTTAGGACTAATTGCGTCATTGCGGGAAAAAATATTTTCTAGTTCTCGCAGGTAATTTTTTTATTCCGTGTCCACGCGATAAGCCACAAAAAAACTGTAAATGAAATACCAAATATTAAAATTTATTATCAGATTCCTAATTATTTCTACATACAGCGTTCATAAATAAGCTATTTTAGATTCTGAGCAGAACAAGGAATATATTTTAATTTTTATGATATTTTAACGTTGAGTAGTATTAGTGGTAGTAGTAATAGTTTATTACACTTCGACAATTACGTAAAAGTAATACCATATTTTTTTAAACAAAACGTTCCAATTTATATTTAACATTTTTACTCTGGTGTAACAGTGAATATTAAATGAATTTGATAAAATGCAACAGCTCGTTTTTCTTAATCTATAGGTATATTATATATATATATATAATACATAATGGCATAATATATTTTGAGTATAGTTTTATAATATTATAATAAAAGTAAAAAATAAATAAATTTACTTACCAAGTGCAATGATACGAAAAACCAACCTTATACATCAGTTTTTAAATCATATATTATAATATTTAATTACATTTGTAAATCACATTTTATATAGTTAACCATGAAATACTAGATATTATAATATTTAATAACTAAGTAAATAAAACATTTGATCACTATTGGGCGTAATCCCCGTGGTTTAATCTAAATAATTCTACGATACTATAAATAAAAACACCACAGATCCTTATTATAATATAGGTAAGGCATTGGTAATCGTTTTACACAATATAGGTTCAACAAAGTGTCCAGTTTCAATTTATACTAAATTATAAAGTGAACGGAAAGAAGCCCGAAGAGACGATATACATATTATACGAATATAAATAACGAACCCACAAAACCTACACCATCTCACTCACCGCCTTACAACAATGAAGCCCTCCTAGTCGACTACGCAAGTACCCATATCTAAATATGTGTATATATATATATATATATATATATATGTCTATACAAAAATGTATACATACTAATTCTCAAATGTAATTAAGTAACCTGTAAATAATACATCACTACGTATTAGTTAAACGTTTAATATGAAACTTAACGCATGATACTCAGTGCCGGATTACCAATTAGCTTCAATCATTTAAAGGGCCCAGTGAAAACGGAAAACTATATTTTTTTTTAATTTAATAATACTTGTATTTTATTTAAGAATTTACGGGACAAAATGCATTATGAAATATAATATATATTAAGTTGTAGGTGTTGTATGCAGTAATAGTAATAAAATTATTTTGAAAAAAATAGAAATAGTATGATTAATTAATTTTTCTCGCAAATAAAAAAATTTAATAAACATGATTTTATTTATTAATAATACTTGGTTATTATTAAAGCTGTTTATTATAATTATTAGATAGTAATGTTAAAAATGTATGTAAAAAAAAATGTTGTAGGACCTAAAATTGTAATTGTCTAAGGGTCCCAAATGTTTAATCCGACACTGAAGATACTATTATGTATCTATTAGGTACTACCTAAGTAAAAAAATCTATAACGCGTGTGTAATACCTTTATGAGTCTTACACGTGACTATGCAAATAAAATACAATGCAATATATTTTATGTAATATTTGTTGTGTACAATTATGCGAAATACTCAGGTACGTGTGTAGTATACACACGCATAATTTATATCAAGTATAGTAACTACCGAAACGTCCAAAAAAGATAATAATATATTACATACTAAATAATATACGTGGATCTAACATACTTGTTATTTACTTATTTTCTATGAATTATTATTTTTATACGATTATGGTGTATTATAAATAACCCTAAAATAATAATACGAATAAATCATTACAGAAATAATTATTCCAATTAAAATCGATTGTAGTCATTTATTATATTTTTGTAATTACTAAAATATCATAATACATAAATAAAAACTTCACGAAAAATATTTTAACTAAATATACTATACAGAACTGATACACGTATTAAAATAAATTACTATTTAAAGCTTTTGAAAGCGCAACATTTTAAAGTTATAATTATTTTTTAATAGAAAAATAACTCAACTATTCTAAAAATTAATGTATTTAAATATTTTACCAATTTAAAGCTTCATTTTAATGCATAATATACTTGATATACGTACATTTTATTTATGTTATTTAAAAGTTAAAATTATTTGGTTTTTGCATTATAATTATAACAATTAAATTATTTATTGAAGCAGTGAAGGAAATTCATATTACGTCTCTTGAGTATGATAAAAATAAATTCTAAAGATTTATAACAAATTTTATATTATTTTTTAGCAATAAAAGATTTTAAGTTTTAAAGAACTATGAACCCTACTTGAAATGTGGTTTCCCTCGACAGTAAAATATATAAACATATAGTATACATATAATATATGTATACTACATATTATGTATTATGCATAAAAAGTATAATAGAAACAGCTATTACTTTTGCAGATTTATGTATGTACTAAATCTATATTACACTAGTACCACAAGTTATTCAAAATATAATATTTCAATTATTATTTGTGTACGTAAGTTGGTTCTTAGAAATGTTGTCTAGAATGAATACATATTGTAGAATGTTTTACAAATATAATACTATAACAATTAACAATTGTGTTTAACAAATATTATACTTACTGTATACGGATATATACAAATTAAGCAAGAAATGCAAAACTGCTGTTTAATTAATTTTATTTTCAAATAAATATTTTTCTTGTACCTAATTAAAATTCACAAAAAAATTTCATGAATTTTCTTCCTAAATAAGAACATTTAATCGAATTAATGGAGGTAAGATTCTAACAAATATACACCATAAATTTATTATATATATATATATATCAGTGGTTTATATATCATACGAATCGAAAATATAATTACAAGTTTTATTGTTTTTAATCTGATTTTTTTAATTCTTGTGAATTGAGATAAAAAATAAATAAATATGAATAAGATACAGGTACCTATAAACAAAACTGTTAAGCGATTATTTAAGTAAAATTATTGATAGACTCACACAAGTAGACAAGTACACTGGGTCTAGGGCATTTCGCCACTGGAATACTCGCTGTCGGGCTATTCACTGCGAAGAAAACCTAAATTATTATTACCATTGATTATAAATACTATAGATTGCTCACTGACCGGTTTTTCGGTGGCGTGAAAAAAAAATTCCGATAGAGAGCGGTATGAATTTAATAATAACAAAATCGTATTTTATTTTGGCCGTTGTGCCGCAATTTTGGCAAGGTACGGTCGCATGGCGTGGGGTAATCTTATCTTATTTTATCAGTTGCCACCACAGATATCTATATTATACTAGATGACGAACTCTCGATATCACATGGATCACGCATTGATTATGTTCTCATTTGTCCGCCATGTTTTGGGTTGGCAAAATATTGTATTCTCCACATATCACAACATTAATTATACACTATTTAGTAACTAATATTAAATTAAATATGCCTGTTTCTTGTGTTGCATACGGTTATTCAAATCGCTTTAAAAGTAATTCCTTAATTCACTTTTTTCGGTACATATGAAGTATAGATAATATGATTTAAAAACACCTCAACATTTACATTTTTAATTGCAACGTATATTCTGTACATTCTCTGTATCTGTATATTCTCAATTAGCTGAAACATTCCAGTCTCATTCGTGCACCGATCCCGAAAAAGACACAATTATTGAAATTCAACAATTTCTATCAGCTTCGCTACCTATGTCGCTATCTGCAAAACCCATCTCTCCTGGTGAAATATAATTAAAAAATTACCTCCCGACAAGGCACCTGGAAATTCCCTCATTACAAATAAAATTCTAAAAAATCTGTCTCAATCTTTATCATTGCTCACCCACATATATAATTCTATACTAAGATCGTCCCACTTCCCTAATATCTGGAAATTTTCAGTCATTATACTTATACACAAACCATTTAAACCTAAACACTTATCTTCGTCATACCGTCCCATAAGTTTACTTCCAGTCTTTGGTAAACTTTTCGAAAAGGCCCTTTGAAAAGAATCTCAGTCCCATCCTTCAAAACAACCATATTATACTGAATAATCAGTTTGGTTTTCGAAACAGGCACTTTAACGATCCATCAAGTTTATCGTCTTACTGATGAAATCTCAACTGCTCTCGAAAATAAAGAATACTGTTCCGGACTTTTTTTTAGATATTGCTCAAGCATTCAATAAAGTCTGGCACAATTGCTTACTATACAAATTAAAACTTTTCATGCCAGCTCCCTACTATCTTATTATAAAATCTTACCTACAAAATCGTTCGTTTGTCGTACGACAGGGTAACGATATTTCATCTACTCACTCAATATATACTGGAGTTCCACAGGGTAGTGATCTATCCCCTGATCTATATAATGTATTCACAGCAGACATCCTTCAATCTAGTAACACCCTTCTAGCAACATACGCTGATGACACAGCTATTCTTTCCTCCAGTCCAAATCCTATCCTAACTTCAGCTGAACTCTAGGATCATGCTAATAAAATTGAAGAATGGGCCAAAAAATGGAAAATAAAACTTAATACGGAAAAGTCTGTGCAAGTTACTTTCACGTTAAAACAATCTCCATGTGAGTGCTTTCAATTAATTATGAACAACGCCCCCATCCCTGTCCACGATTAAAGATAAGATCTTATCTTTAATCGTGTCCCTGTCCAAACCAAAATCAAGTACTTAGGCATAATGATTGATAAAAGACTAACCTGGGGCCTCCACCTAAAAGAAAAAAGAAAATCATCGAACAACAGACTTCACCTCCTCCGACCACTCCTAAACTCCAAAATAACACTCCAAAACAAACTTATTATATATAATTGAATCATAAGACCAGTCTGGTCTTATGGAATAGCAATCTGGGGTCCAGCAAAGCCCTCGAATATCAGGCCAATTCAGGCTTTTCAATCAATTGCGCTAAGGTTAGTAACCAAAGCCCCCTGGTACGTTTCAAACTCAACCTTGCACAACGACTTAAAAATAATAACTACTATTGAACTAGCCAAAACAATGTATAAATGTTTCCACCAAAATTTAAACACGCATAGCAATACATTAATATCAACCATGTCCTCCCTTACCCTCCTAAAAAATGTTAGACTACATCATGTTGCTAAGTTAAAAACAGATAAAAACGTCGTTTACTAACAAAACTAATATTGTTTAATAACCAGTAGAAATTTGTTTAAATGTACTTTTTAAATCTAATTTACTACATCATTTTCTTTTTATAATTTTTTTCTCCTAATATATTTATAGGAATTACCCTTAAGAACAATTTTTAGTAAATATACATCAAGGTATGGGTGTGATTACTTGGAAAACAAACCCTACTACAGTATATCAGTACATAAACATATATTTTATATATTTTATTTAATATATATATATATAATAGTTAAAACCAAATAGAGCAAGTATAGTGATTTGGTTTTGTGTATTTAAATAAGTCATTTTATTTATTGTATACTCATTGATTACGAGTATAATATAATCAATATATATTATATACACTATATAAATAATCAATAGTGAAATTTTAAATTAATATTCTTAATTTTGTAATGAAATTTAATTTTGATTAAACGTAATGAAAAATGTTTTATTTAATAATTTAGTGTGTTCAACTATTTTATATAGTGTAAAGTAATGTTTTGCCAACCGAAAACATGGCGGACGTATGATGAATCTTGCGTCCCCGGGCTTCACTTCTCTCAATGGAAAACATCGGTAGTAGTTCGTTATCTAGTATAATATAGATATCTGTGGTTGCCACACGTCGGATGGTCGATTGCATCGTCGTCCATCAGTTTAAAAATAACAATAATAATAAAGCGGACCCGAAAAATTTGTCCAGAACGAATTTAATAAAATTATTTTAATCGTATTTCTTTTTTCTGGTTTGTATTTCTTCTTATTATTTTATTTCTATGTGCTAGTATCTACTATAATTACCAAGATATTTAACTTATCCGGCACTCTACAGTAATATAAACATAAAATACATAATTATACAACTTACAAATAAAAATAATAATATTGAATATCAAAATAATAATTAAATGTGGTATTTTATATTTAACAACTTTCGTAAATAAAATGAAAAATTTTTGTACAATTTATTTTTTAAATTATTTATTTTGTAAAACTCTTAACTTTGCTGCATTATGAAAGTGCTTCACTGTATTCACTTCATTTTCCCATTTGCACTGCTTGAAAATTTTGGTTCGCAATAGTAGTTCAATAATATAGTTATTATGTTCTATACACGATGATGGAGTAGAACTGAATAAATTTAGCTTTAATTATTTCTTTGTGTACTTCAGTTTTTAATTGTTTTAGTACTTGTACTTCACTTTTTATTTTATTGAAATATTTATCAAATACGTATAAACATAATTTAGTGGTTTTTATCACTAAATCAGATGGCGCTTTAAGTCCTTGTGTGGGTCCTAGGAAATCGTATATCTTAAAATAAATCAAAATTTGGTCTTCATCATTCAAGTTTAAATTAGATTGTGTTAAATTAGTGTGACAAATTGCACATGAATATTTTTCCAAACATTTGTTGACCAAATATCCAGCAAAATATTTAGTTGAGCAATACTCTAGTGTTGGAGTTTTTTTAATAACTGAACTTATTGAAACAATTGACGATGGTGAATTAGAACTAGAATTTGAATCAGTTTCTCGAACTTCTGTCTGTATACTGGAGTTTGTTTCTTCTGGTATTTCTATATCCTTTAATACGTCAGTAGTTATATACTTCTCACTATCCGGTTCACAGTTATTACATGTTGTAGAACATTTCATTAGGCTATATGAACAAATATGGCCAAAACAACAACGAAAAGTTCTAGCAGTTGGATTTCTGTTATACCTAGAAATATTTATAACAAAATTTGTACAAGTACATTGATTTTTAATGAAAAACTAATTTTTAAAATACATTTAGGTATAGCTTGATAGGTACCATAAATTATGTCGGAATACATTTTTGTTAGTTTTTCATTATAAAAATAAAAAACATGTTTTACAATAATAACTGTAAAACTAAAGTTGTTGCAAGTATACCTAATAATTATTGCCTATACATAATTGATAATTATGCAAATATAATTTATAAAAAAACTGATACCTATCACTAATTACATAATTTGTATACATACACATTTTTTTGTCGTATTATTGAAAATAAATTCTCCAGAGGATCTTGCGTTAGCTTATTGGTCATTAAAAAATAATCATTTTCTGTATGACAATGTTTTTCATCTATTTTTTCATTTTTGTATAGTTGGAAAATCGCAGATACAGTCCAAATTACCCCAGTGAAACAAGAAGGCACACTTGATTTGTTTGTTTTGTGACATATTTTGACCGCATTCTGAAATAATTTTTTAGCCGTATTTAAATTTTCCAATACTTGTGGGTTATGACTACTAATTGGTCTCCGGTTTAGATTGAGATCATATAGATTTTTACTATTCCTCGAATCGAACATGTTATTGACTTTATCAATAAATTCAGTTATATCAATGGCTGAATGTGATTTGAGTTCTCCTGTTATTAAACATGTTTTTATTGACGCCGAAACTGAGTAACTTAAAAGCTGAATAGCCAATTTGCAAGACATTTTTTGAAATGGATTTGGAGCCAAATGTGTTGGTGTGATTTTAGGCATTGCACGTGATTTGTTTTTAATGTCAATTTCATATGTTTTTATTATGTCTTTCATAGATCAGGGCCGTATTTGGACATTTTACGCCCCGGGGCAACATATTTTGGCCACCCTTCCATAACCCTCCCCCACAAAAAAAAAGTTATTTTCTTTAAATGTAAGGCACTTTGTTGTAAACATTGTTCTAGTCCATAGAAAATGTTGCCAACTATCTTATATAATATGCGAAGTCCATTCTTAGACTAATATAATACCCCATAAGCCTCATTGTCATAACCCCACATGTAAAATATAGGTAAATTATAAAAAAATATTAAAATTAAAAAAGTAAATACTTACTAATCTATTAATCTATATTATATATAATCTTGAAAAACTCACTACATCCATGTCTTAAACAGTTGTATCTACTTAAATAGCGAAACTTCTTGTGTAATGAAATATAATTTACACGGAATACTTGTATGAGTACCTACTTAAAATAAACTCTAGCCTCTAAAAATACTTGATGTTATAGATTTATATATACAATTTTCAATTTAATGTTACAAAATAATATAATCAGACAAAATCATTTCCTTATTTTACAATATAATGCATATTTATGGGTATTAATACACTTTTCTCCTAATAATATTGTAAGAAAATATTATAGTCTTAGTATAGTTTATTTACTTTGTAGCGGGATATCCCGAACGGCCATTATTACTTATTACTATTGTGTTATTATTATTATTACTATTTTATTTATTATCTCGATAGCGGATAGCGATTTAGTAGTCGTAGTGAAGTACTCCCGTGAGGTACTGTTCCTCGGTCGCCTTTGATTTGTATTATTATTATTATTATTAATATTATATATTTAATATTTAAGAGTGTTGTGTGTTTATTTTTTGTATACATATGCGCCAGGTGATCCTGATAGTGGCAGGATACTGGTGGCAGTGTTATTTTATTAATTATTAATTAAATTATTTAATATTTAAGTGCCCTCTCTACTACAACTTAAACCGTATATTACTGGAATGTTATATAATAATAAATATATTTGCTTTGATTATGTTATGTTTCATATTTGTATACATTATTTTCACATATTCTTTTGGCTTAAAAGCACATATATATTCTGATTACAAGAAATTTCTACACTCTGTCTTTCATAAATTATTTATATTTTTATATATTCATTCTGTATATTTTTTTCATTATTGACGATGAGTACTTTTAAGTTCTCTGAATGTGAGAAAGGGGTTGGTGACCTCCATGTGGTCTTTCTTGGATACGTTTTTCACTAAGAACGTTTAGAGTGTAAATCGTAACTAACGCCAACATTTATGTATACACACCTATTACAAAGTATTCAATTATCGTACAATTTCTTTTTTTTTTTTTTAAGACAACATCTAGGAAGATCTATCCCCATTCTTATAGTTTGTGGTCAGACTCACTTTGTATACATATTCATCAATTATTATTGATAGAATACGTTATGCTTTAAGTCTTTCTTTTAACCGACTATACTATACTTAAACGTGTTTTTATTCTCATAATTCCACATTTTGAAAAATGTCGTTTTCTAGCGTTTATGAGACTTATAAATTGTTGTATCTAACATACTTTTAATAAATGTGTCCCTTCGTTATACTATAGGTTAGGTAACTAGAGAAGATACTTATAATGTTTTTGTAAACATAAATATATATTTTATTCTGTAATTAAAATATCAAGATCTATATGCATATTTATATACTTTTTTTTAAATTCTTTGCCCATCTATTAAATATAAAAATAATACACATATTTAACCTCTAACAGTTGATGAGGAAACACATAACTTTCTGCTGGTACTATTATTATTCTTGATTATTTTAAAATGCACTGCAGTTTGTTCTCTGCTATTTGATTTTTTTATAAACATAATGTTTTATATATATATATATATATATATATTATAATGGTTTTTGACACCATATATCGATTGTAAGTATAGTACCGTAAGTATGGTACCGTGATATTTTTAAGAAAACAATTAGGTGGGTGTCTCCTAGATAGCGAACGCCTTTGACGCCGAAGGTGTATTAATTTTCCAACCGTATATTATCAATAGTAATAATTATCACGAGTAGTAACCGTGGTAGTATTGCATGATACATTGTATCTACATAATAGTGTTTTGAATATTATTAATTGATATTATTAATATAATTTTATTAATATTAATAATTAATTACTAAAGTAATATTAAGTGAATTTCACCCGGAGCGAGGCACACAGAAGCTAGTTTAATATTAAATAATAATTATCAAAATAGTTTTTCTAATAATTGTATTGAAATAAAAATAAAAACCATTTTTTTTGTTATTAGATACGCCATAATATTTCAATATAAAATTTCCGCCCCCCTAATAAGCTAAAAAATTTGCCACCCCGGGCAACAAGGGACACTTGCCCCTCCCCTCAAATACGGCCCTGTCATAGATGCAAGTTTGGTATTATCAAATTTGAAATCACCGTTCAGTAAATTGTTTCGTACACTTTTTATAAGGTGAGGTAAATCATAAATCAAAAATATTTTTTGTCCAGATATTATTGTGTGTGGATTTACTTCGGTCCATTTAAGAAGTGTGTACATTCGACGATTTTGAATACCTTGATCACAAACTATGCTAGTGGCCATCAAACCCAAATTAATAATTTTTTGTACGCACTCTTTTATAATTAGAACCAGATTATCGCCTTTAATACCACTTCCCGTAAAAAAATAACAAAGAGGAAACTTCCAATTTGCATAACGACCAAAGCATGAGAAAAAATTTTGTCACTTCGGCCTAAAGTTCCTATATCTTCAAATCCTTCAATAACATCTAAAGTTTTGTTGTATTCTATACATTTTATGATTGATATCTCGTCAAGAAGGATAACATATTTTTTTTCTGAATAATTGAATTCGGAAACCTTTGATTTAATTTGCTCCATGTACTCGACGGAAAATCCAGTGGAATATTTAATAGAATTTAGCCAATGACGAACAGTACTTTCTCCAGGTAATATAATGCCGTTTCGGCGCATGTATTTATATATTGAAGGTGATTTATAATAAATAGATAGAGCAACTTTTTTTTCGTCAGGTGTCCATGGTTTACGTGTTTTGTGTAGTATTTGCATTGTTGATAGAGCCTTTGAGTTCACTGATGGAAATTTAGTCATTTCAAAAAAATTTTTTAATTAAATTTTTTTAGTTTGTTGCTTTTTTTTTGAATCCTTAAGACTTTGAATAATATAACGCTTTTGTTTTAATAATCTTCTCATTTTGATTAACTTTTTTCTTAACTTATTATTTTGAACAATCAAATTTTCCGGGTTGCTTGTATTATTACGGGTTTTTTTTATTGGTGCAGTATTTACATTTGGAAGACTAATTAAATTTGACATCCAATTTTTCGTAGTAGGAGAAATAGTTATTTTAATGATGCAGGACTACTTTCGCATATTGAAATATTTTTAACTGGTGTATTACTATCAGTTGTGATATTTTTATATGTATGTTGCGGTGTCAATACTTTTAGTACCGGCGAAGATGAAACAAATGAGCAGTTTGGACCTACATTAAAAAATAACGTAGTACAATTTTACAATTTTAGATAATTACACGACTGTATAGGAGATACAAGCATATACAACGGTCACTAACGAAAAAAAAACAAAAAATATTAAAACGGATACAAATCACGAATGGAATACCTCACTAATTTTGGTGGATCAATATTTTGACTTAGTTTATACTATTTAATATTTATAAATATTTAAATTTTTATGCTTTTTGGATTTTGAGTGAAACGAGAAAGGTACATAGTATGTTTTTTTATTCAATTTTAATTTATTTTTCGAGTCTGCAGTGTACCTAGACGTATTTACTATTTCATATTTGACCAGAAATAAGGCTAAAATTAACTAATTATTAATTAATAAATAATACAAGATCAACCTAAATAAAAAAGCATAGTCTTCATCCTCATTTTAGGTAATTTCAAATACCTATAAATACTATAAAAATTTTCGAAATTTTTGAAATTTACAACATACTTATAAAATGGTCATATTATAAGTGTTCTATACAAATCTTAACACCATCGTATTATTATTTTTTGAGTTATAATGAAATAGCTAACATCGTAAAATCGAAATCGCGGAAACCTTTGGTTTTGTCAAAATAAAAAATTCAAACGCTTGTAAAATTTTCAATTCTTTATCCGGTAATTTTTTTTTTTAGTTCGTTTAGTTTCGTAAAAAGAACAACTTCTCAAGAATATGGTGCTTAATTTCCTAATAATAATATAATACTCTTAGTATAATATAATGTTAAATAATATTATAAAATTACTTAGAGTATGAATTTGTTCGTGGTTAGATTGATTTATCCGAGATGTTTTCTTTGGCGTGGTATTTATTGTACAAATATACAAATATAACAAATATACGCTACAAATATACTCTTGTTCTGTATTTGTATTGTATATGTAGTGTACACCTCTTGTCGCCGACATTCTTACAAGGCACAACGTACTGCACTCGTTTGATTATAATAATTAAGAATATCATTGGGCAAAGTCCCATGATAATCGGAGGGCTCGTAATGATTTAGAAATATCACTCTCCGTCCGATGAGCAAGCCGGAACCTCAACATACATTTTTTTATTATTAGTGTTGTTTTATAAACTCAACATGGAGCAGAGCAGTTCATTACCTCCCGCGGCGTTATGGTCCGAACCATAATGAAACAATTATGTATAAAATGTATGTAGAATTATTATTATTTCATATATTGGCTGGTATAGTTAAACATTATACAAAGATGTCATAGTGAACGGCGGACACTTATTATATTTCTGTTCTGTTTTGTGAGTTTTGTGTTATTTATTTATTTTATTTTTTTTCTTGGATGGAGTTTGACGCCCTTCCGAGCTTTTTCCACAAATAAATTATACCAATACCATCTAATTATAATTGTTTTTTTTTTTTTTATACTTACTAAAAATTCCTTCACAAAATCCTATGTACTCTGATTTCCGAATCTCGGTCATAGGTTGGCGACCGTGAACATAGGGTTCGACAATACGATGTATAGAAATAGTCGAGAAATGTCACAAGTTTAAATTTATGGATTTTAGAAGATATTTCACAATATTAAATAAAGTATGTTATAGACTTCATATGCGTATATAAATCCTTTATAATACCTTATTTAAATTCCAAATTTATTTTCTCAAAATTATAAATTATGAATTTTAGTCCATACGAAAATAAAATATGAATAATACGGATAAGTTATAGACCGTCAGTATATACTATATAGTTAATTATATAACAATTTAAAGTAATTGATGATTAAAAGTGTCGCGTTAAGCTATGTAGCCGCTCCGGGGCAAATTAAATTATGCCACCCTTAAGAAAATTACAATTCAGAATAAAAAATATTATATACGTAATAGAAATAATATAGTTTATTATATAGTTTATGTATATAGTTATACAGTCATACTAAAATTATATAATTATATATTTTTTATTTTATGTTGATCCTCAAAAATTTGCCATCCCATCAAAAATCAAAAGATTTGCCATCTCGGGGCAATTGCCCCCCTGCCCCCCTTTAAACGTGGCTTTGATGATAAATAAAAATCTTATTTTTTGTCGTTTCTTTGAATCGTAATGATTATAGTACAAATAATGATGACGCCACACCGGTCATAGATATTTCCGGGTTCGGTGAATTGCGTCCCATAAATAAAATGTTAATATACAGCCAGGTGAATTGTGTCCCCTCTAATTATTCTCTGAAAGTCTTAGAACAATACGATTTCAAATCTAGTCAACTTTTAAAGTATATTAATGGGTTGCCTTTCTTACATCCAGTTGAGGTACAAGAATTCTTTCAAAATTATTTATTATCCATTTCACTTATTGAAGATGAACGAATTAATAAAATTATAGAATACATATCGAAAACTTACAATACAACAGATGCAAGTTTACTTCCAAATCGTTGGGCTGAATATGCATCAACGACAAATCGGACAACCAAAATTTATGAGGCATTTCACTCTAAATTAAATATTCTATTTATCGCTAGTCATCTAAATAATTACTACTTTATTGATATTCTAAAAAATATTCAGCCTGAAACATGCATAAAAATACGAAGTAATAGGCAAAGAAAATCTCGTCAAATTATGGAAAAATAAAATTATAATCGAGAAAAAATGATTGAATATAATAATAAATAATTTGATTTGATTACATAAATCATAATGCTGTTTTAAAAATCTACAGCTAAAAGGTGAGGGCAATTATAGAAACAATGGGACTTAAAATGTCAGAGGTGCTTAATCGTAAAATTCCGTGTATTTTCTATAAGCCAATGTTAATTTTGTTGTATTTGGTGTTTATATCTGAAATTGCATTCATGAAGTGATGGTAGAAGGAATTCATTTTTAGAAGTAAATGATTTATATTTAAACGCGGGATATTTCAAATATTATCCTCTTAATCTAGAAATCATTACTAAACATATTTTATAATAATACCAAGTTACCTGGTACCAAAACTATAATAGATAAACACACGCTCTGACAATATTAAGATAACAGACGAAATATTCAAAGAGTTTCACGAGTTTGTTTTCATTTTGACAGACGTCTAGTCAATTTATGTTTTTTTCGACTTTTGAATTGTGCAATTAAATATTAGTTTCTTTTGTTTTTATTTAATGTTTTTGGTATAACGACCGTGGTCTAACAGGTAATTAATATTTATTGAAATTGTATTGGTACGGCACGAAAAAGCAATTCAGTTATCTGCTTGGTTGTTAACGGGATTGCAAGTTTAAACATGACTACACTTTTGGATCGTTTGCAAGAACACTTGGTAAAAAAACGCCAAGGGTTAAATGACGTTCACGAAACGTTGAAAAAAATTACTGGCCGTGATGTGTTTGATGAACATAACCATGGTAAATTCAATAAGAGATTGCAGCAAGGAGACCAAAAACCTCAATTTAGAGATCAGTTAAAAAAAGACGTCAAGAGATTACGTGACAACAATAAGTCTTTTAGAAATGACAGTCAAAACCGTAAGGTTTTTGTTAACAACAATGAAACAGCGAAAAATTTTAAAAATGGACATAATTCAGCTAGGATATCGGCCAAAGATCGCTTAGGGAGTATTGTAGCAGATGAACACCAAAAACCCATAAAAGAAGAGTATGAAGAAGACGATGATTTGGATGATGATCCTGCACCAAAAAAAGCACTTCAATCTCAGGTCATGTTGTCATCTAAAATCATGAAATCTCGTACTGAAGTTTTAGCTGCTCAATCAGGTGATCAAGTAACAAAAGAACGAAATAGACGTATGTTTGGATCATTATTAGGTACTTTACAAAAGTTTAAGAAAGAAGAAACTCAATTAAAAGATAAAGAAGAGAAAAAAGCTAAAATCGAGAGGAGACTCGAAGAAGAAGCATTGAAAGAAAAAGAATCATTAGTCCTGAAAAAACGAGAATTATTTATGCAAAGAAAACAACAGCAAAGAGACATAAAAAATATAGAAATTAAAATGGGGTTGGTAAGAAATTTTGAAGTATTTGAACGTCAAATAAATTGTACTATGAATTTTATCAAAACGGAATATGATCCTTCTGTATTTTACTTGCCTAAAATACATAATGAAAAGACTGAAAAAAAATTGGAAAAGACACGTACATACTTGAGCAATATTTTAGGAAAGAAGAGGAATATGGTTGAAAGTCAAATAGACAAGTTGTTACAACCTGATAATGATCAAATGGAATATGAAGATAGAGTGGAAGAAGGTGAAGTAAGAGCAGCAGACGAAGAAGAGGATGCAGATGTTGATGTTTATGAAAGGCATCAGGATAATGGAACTTTTAATTATGATTAAAAACAATTTTTGTGACAAATTTAAATTACCTCAATATTTTGTATATTTTATTATAAATACTGTTTTAATATTTTTAACATTATTTTAAATAATACATACAAACATGAATTGAGGTAATTTAATTTATTTGTAGATTACACTTTTTTAATCCATTTATTTATGGTATTTGAATATATTTCAAAAATTTGTGAAATGAATATAAGCCATTTTAGTTATTTCTGTGTAAAATTAATATGTAATTATTCTTAAGTGTTAGTCTTTGAGTTTATCTTAATTTAAACACCTTATATTATAAGTTCTTGTTTATATAATTAATTAAATCTATACTTGTGTGACTTTAAAAAATTTTTATTTTTGTGGAGTTATTTCTTAATGTAGATTTAAACACAGCAAACACATTTAAACCATTTGTTTAACAAAAAATATCTTTCTGCAATTTTCATTTTTTATTTTTTATGACAAATTTACAAGAATTGGCTTATTAATATATATATAAAATTAAAAATCAGCAGTTCACAACTTTTTCCTCGAGTAAAGTAACAATCCTACTTTTTGAATATTTATTACATTATTCATTATATGCTATATTAAATTATGAACATTATTGATAATTCATTAAACCTGATCATACCTAATATAAAAATTGTACTTGAAACTATATAATTTTGTGTGAATGTACTATTATTATTATTTTTTTTTTATTGTGCAAGCTGCTATAATTTAATAATATTTAATTCCAAAAGCAGATGGTTTTAATATTAATAAAAACAATAGAATTATATTAGAGTGATAGTTATTCATTATGACTTCTATACCATATATTATAAGCACTTACTGTAATTTTATTTATTTTGTTATCTTTGAACAACTTATTATTATTGACTGATGTTATCACTAATATACAAACATTTCAAATTTTAATTTTGAATAATTATAGGAAGTATAAATTTTAAAAATTTTAGAATACTTATACTTACAAAGGTATATATATATTGAATATATAGTATTTTATGAGCTTAAAGCTAACACTGTTTAAAATAATTATTATTAGGTATCCATTATCATGTTTTATGAACAAGTTTTTACTCATCAATTTGATTATAAAATAAAATTTGTAATTTTTAAAACATCAATTTTATGTTTCTTAAAAAAATAAATGGTTTTATAGATGTGTATCAATTACTATGTAGACAATTAAACTTATAGTACTCTAGCTAATATTTAGAATTTTAATGTTACTGCAGTGCTCGTCCTGAGGGTGTAACCAGAGTATCTAAACTAATTTTCAGAAATTTTACCATCTCATAATATTATTACATTATAACGCTTAACAAGTTTTGGGGTCGCTCTTTTTTTTTTTTAAATAAACTCTTTAATCATAGAATAGAGATTACAGATGTTTTTAATTTTGCCAAATTGAGCACTGGTTAACTGTATTACTCAATGATAATCACAGATGTATGAAACAATTGTTTAATATAATATATTAGATATTATCTCTGATGATAATAAATATCCATTGATTATTATATAAATGTAATGTTGATACCTCTTTTATAGTTTTAATTTAATGATACTTGCATTATACAGTTAATTCACATATTTATTCTTTATTCATTTATTTTAACATTGTTCCAATAAGTCAGATCATATGTATCGTACTGTCGATTATGAATATTGGTACTTAATTATAATCAGTTATGTTATTAATGGTTTGTACCAACACAGCATTGATATATTTATTCAATAAATATTTTAAAAAAATTTTAATATTTGATAAATTTTGAATATACATTAGTTTTACATTTTTAAACACTCAATAAAGTATAATACCTATGTTTATACAATTTTAAATTTTCATTAATTTTTAAATATTTGTTTTAGAATGTTAATACATTTTTATTATATATTTCATATTCAACAGGTAAAATTAAATATATATTCAATGTTGTATGAAATTTTTATTTTAAATATTTGAATACCAAATATACATATTTCTTCAATCATTATATTGACGAATGCTGTTTTGGTGGTTTAATGTTTAATTTTTTATGCACCGTTTTGATAAAATGGGTAACTATTAGGTGAATTTCAAAAAGGCACTACCCTGAATACAGTGACGGCAGATTTTTGAGTTCCTAGACTCAAGTTAGTGGGTGGGTATTGACCATTGGGTATCGAGTGGGTATTCGTAAATATGCATCTTAGAGAGGGGGATCTCTTTTTACAAGCTACCTTTAAATTTCTTTTTAGGTGGGTGTGTGGGTGGGTAAAATCGTAACAGGACTCATGAAGTAAAATATTTCGCGCCGCCACTGCTCTGATGATAGTTATACGTAATAAGTCGTTTAAAATATTTTACTATTAAATAATTTTCATTCAAACTATGTAAAAATTATTAATATTCGTGGTAGTTACAATTTGTAATTTAAAAAAATCGGCCAAACCATCACTACTCGTTTGATTGACTAGAAGAATTGGGGGGGACAAAAAATGAACCTCATTAACAGCGAATGCAAATTATATTATACAATTGGGTACCTACACAGATAAATAAAATATAATAATAAATATAATATTGTTTTATACATTTGTGAATATGGCCTACACAATCTTAAACCTAACGAGCAACGAATTTCCCAAACCGTAATACCAAATAAATGATAATTTATAGTATTAGGTGATATTATATTACAATCATGAGGTTTTAAACCTTGTCATAATCGGCAACACGGTCTTAAAAGATATCTTCTGAACACGATTAAAGATATACATACATACATATATATATAGTGCTTCTAAGGCCATGATCGGTGTAATTAAAACATATGTTTTTTCGTTTTGTTATCATTTTAAAATGAAAACATGATAAGAGCGTTGTCTTCACAGCTCACGCTGAGTGTAGATTACAATTTATTAATAACTCTGAAGATACGTAACAATCCATTCTTAACCGACCGAACTAAACGAGTAAAATATTAATAATGGCTCTACACTCAGCAGTAAAGGGTAAACTTTTGGCCGTGATTGGAGACGAAGTGAGTATAAAGTATATTCACATACGTTGATGGTAATTATTGTGTATAACAATTAAAATACCGAGGAGACCCGCCCTTTTCGATATTACCATGTCAATATTTTTGGTTTTATTTCAAAAACTAAAAATGCATTTCGCCTATATTTATAAAATTCATTTTAATTATAGGACACCTGTGTTGGTTTCTTATTGGGCGGAATTGGCGAAATCAACAAACATAGACACTCAAACTTCATGGTTGTTGACAAAAGTAATTATCGCATTGTGCTTGCATTTGTTATATTATTTTATCATATTTTAATTGATATGTAGACACGGCGGTGATTGATATTGAAGAGTGCTTCAAAGGATTTATTAAACGGGATGACATTGACATTATACTCATAAACCAAAATGTAAGTGATGTTATATCAATAAGTAATGTGTTATACAGAAAAATGTAATTGTATTTTTTATATTAGGTGGCCGAAATAATTCGTCATGTAATTGATGGTCACACACAGCCAATTCCAGCAGTTCTTGAAATTCCGTCCAAGGATCATCCTTATGACGCTAGTAAAGATTCAATTTTGCGTCGTGCTAAAGTATGTATTATTGTCTGGTTTTTATTAGTATATTTAGTTAAACAGATAAAATAATTATTATATTTAATTTGTAGGGAATGTTCAATCCAGAGGACGTATGAAAAATTCAATTACCAAATTATTTTATCATTTGTTTTTTGTTGTTAGAGTGATCATTTTTATTTTAACATTCCATTTCTAATTATTTATTAAAAATATATTCGTAAATTCTGATCAATGAAAAAGAAAATGTATTATTTATTAAGTTTTAATATTTTTTATTAGATAAGATGAACTATGGCTATTAAATATATTTAAATTATGTATTAAGGGGTTTCTATATGATGCAGAAACTACTAAGTGTGTAATTTAAGTATTTTAGTAATATAACAAAAGCAATTTTTCACTTTGAATTACAGTTGCTGCAGGTATTGGTAATTTCTAGTTGCCATGCAACAAGGTGAACATTTTATGGATGATGGGTGTGTAGTTGGATTTAAATGTATAAATATTTTGGAAATATACACACATAGTAATTTCCAACTTTAAACATATTACTAACATGAAACACAAATGTAGGAGAATACATAGTAATTGATAAAAATATATACAATAGTAAGATCAACATTATGTATTTTTAGTTGATTAATACTAGTCGAATACAAGGGTATAACAAAAAATATTTCAAGTAAATTATATACAATTTTGTCTACTTAAAATCAATTATACTTAAGTGGTAAGTACAAAATTGTGTACCAAATACTTAACCTCAATTATAAATTAATAACCTGGCCAGATGTTAGTTACCACTGTTTAAATCTAACTTTTCATTACTTTGGATCACATTCTTTTGGAATTCAATTATTGATATAAATTAATAAAGTTTGATTGTGTTAAAATAATTCTTATAATTTTTTACTTATTTATACTTGTTTTCACCAATCCTAATATTAATACTTTTTTCTAGTTTTTAGCCAAGATTAATAATTAAACATTGTAGTTAATTAATCCTAGTATTATTATTTAATTATTAATTAAATTTAAATGGTTTTCTATAATTATTTAAATCTAATATATTTGCATAATACTATTTTGGCAGAATGTAAACATTTTATATTGAAAATTACTTTTTACCTATGATATGTTTGCAGAAATAGTTATTTTTACAAAAGAGGGAGGGAATTAACAGGGGCGTAGCCAGTAGGTAGGCCCGAGCCTACCCAGATTTTTTCTAGAAAAAAACCAATAATATTTAGAAAGGAAAATAAGTGGAAAATTTATGGATAACCCATAAGCTGTTATTGACGAGTTTGCTGTCAACAAGATTAGAATTTTTACTTTGAGAATAAATTAAAAATGCGTATATTAATTAATATTTATTTTATTTTCTTTTATCAAAACCAAAAAATATGATAATATCCACTGCTTCATATTTAAAATCTATCTAAAATTTAAAAACGAGTATACTAATAAAAACAAAACAACTAAAAATAAATATTTTAGATCATTTGAATTTACCTACTGTCAGAAAACTAATAGAAAACTTAAAAAAAAAATCAAAACTTTTAAAATAATATTTTTTAAACTTAATACCTATCATGTCTATTATTACAAAATTTACTGTAAATTAAAATAGTTAATTTATTAAATACTCATTAAATATGCATGTTATATGCACTTATGAACAAATATGCAAAATATGTAATATAAAATTTGGTGTTTAAATTTAATGAGATATGAATCGTAGACATCTCAAACCTCCATAGACGTGCATACACTTAGTACAAATATGTAAATGCATATAAATCCAGGCTCTAGTTATTATTAATTTCTTAAGTTGATTATCAATACAATAAATCTTAAATCATGGTAATTTATGGTATATTTCTCAGTTGTGATTTATGTTATTATTAATTTTAGTAAGAATTATTCTTATAACTAAATGGTAATTATTTCTAAACTTTAATTTACATATAAGTATGGTTTGTAAATAATATTATGTAGAAAGTAGAGCAACAGTTGGTTTCAGTTAATTAATTAGCAAGTATTTTTTTACATCACATTTACAAAATTGTAAAATTGATAGAATTTTAAAGGATAAATAGTTTAAGCAAAGAATAGACATTAAAGGAAACGATAAATCTAAATTAATAGTTAAGAGCTTATGTTAAGCATCCCAATATTTCATTCATCTTACAGTGCAATACAAGTAATTTTTTTAATTATTACAATGTATTTAAAATAAAGGCAACTTCTCTGAAAATTAGATGATATGGATGTAGACAATTTTTGTTTCATTTAATATATATATATATATATAATGAAATACCAATGAGGCAAAATATAATTGAATTTTAGAATTATAATTTTATGTATATTTAATTAAGTAAAATTGTATAAAGATTTAGATGAAATCAGTTTAAAATTAAATACACTAAATATTTTATTTAAATGGTTAAAGGATATATACTAAAATAGAATTAAATTACATAGTCACAATCACACAACTCATTAAATTACACACATACATATATAGATAGTATGTCATGAAAAAAATTGGCTATCAGCTTATTTTCACAGGAAGTGCAAATTTTTGATAATTTTTATAAAACAAGATGAAAAAATTTAACCTACTTAAGAGTCAAATTTTATCTTGAAAAGTTCAAACCACCTACACTCAGTTTCACAGTGTCTAACTCACCACATACTGAATTGCGTTCCTTGTATTCGTTTCTAGACTACACAACAGAAATGGGGCATTTAACATTTATAACATTTAAGTTTACTATCTTAGTATGCATATTAGGTGGACCGATTCAAGATGATCAAGAGTTGAAGCCTTGTCCAAATATTAAACCATTTACAAAAGTCAACATTGACCAGGTAAATACTTTAGCTGATAATTAAAAATATTTTATATGGATATTTGTTCAACTTCCAACTTTAGTTGCTAGGGAAATGGTTTTTGGCTATTATGGTTATTGAATCACAAAATGAAGAATTCATTGAAGATAGTGTTTGTATACATGGTGAACTTTTGCGATACAATAAAACCATGTTACGGCAAGTATGGAACATTGATAATCCACTTTTGATTGGGGATCATAGCGCTGTAATAGAACTTCCAACCAAGGAAGAAGAAGTAGGAATTTGGTCAATTTTAAGTCCATTAGGAGGTATAGTACTTGCTGCTAGATCAAAATAATTTTTTTAATATTCAGAAGCTAAATTATAATTTATGTTTTTCCCAAGGAGATATAAAAGCAACAGTTATTGATGCAGACCCAGATAAACATATGATACTGGCATTTTGTGGACAAAAAGGATTTGACTCATTACACATGTGGACAGTAGTTGTAACACGTCAAAATGGCATCACAGCACCAGAAACCTTAAGATTATCAGCTATTTTGGTCAAACATGGCTATAGTCCATTGGCCAGTAAAATAGTAAGTTGGAAAGATTGTCCAATTTATACATTTATACCTTAGAATTAAGATTTGTTGGAACATAAATAAATTGTGCAAATAAATACGTATACAAAATTATACAATTTTTTTTGTTTTATTTTTTTTTTAAACTTAAAATTGTCAATTGTGTTACAAGAGCTTATATACGAGAAGGATACAACATCTGAAACAAAAATATAAAACATATATTAGCATATGGATTCAAAAATATATAAAATCCAGAATTTGACTGAATATAGTTAAGACATACAGATACTTGTATACATTAATTTGCTACCAGAATATTATGCTCAAGATACTTTACGTTTTAAAAAGGTATCAAAATACTCAAAAAGACCTTAATGGAATACTACAGATACAGATTTTTAAGTTAAAATTTTTGTAGTTAGCCAAAATACTTTGGTGTATAATGTATTCATTATATTATAATACAAATTCATAAATAAAAAAATGTTTTCCTCTCAAAAATTAGTTAATCACTTGTATATGAATAGAAATAACTATAATTCATAATTTAGAATCATTTAAGTTAAAAAAAAAAACTTACAATCCTGACGCGGTGACCCATAGCTTTAGCAGGAAGGTTGGTCTTAAATTTAGCTCGTACTGATCCAGTGGCACCATGAGGACGGGTTACCTTGCCCCAAATAGCACGGACCTTGGACTTCTTCTTTGGGCGTCCAGGTACAGAAACTAATCTTTTAGCCTAATCAAACAACAAACAAGTATAAATATTCATCAGAACGTTTAAATTATACTTATTTTATAAAACTGTTAAAACAATTTAAATAAATATAGACAAATTTGTTTGCAAATTGGAAGTACTTTACGAGCACCTAGTAAATAAACTATGGTACCTAAATGTTTATATATTGAATTTTGAAACCAACAAAAATTAAAGGTAAATTCGATTCATTCGATATAAAAAAAAAAATAATACTTACCCTGTATACATAAGCGACACGTTTTCCAACATAGAACCACGAGTCAGACTTGGAATCACATCCGTCTACTTTGAGCAGAGCAGTATTTTCATGTTGGTTACGGAGTCCTCTGCGGAAACCTGTGAACACGGCTCTGGCATACAAACGTCCATAAGGCCTCTTCTGGCGTCTCTTTTGTTTGACTACCTTCTTCACCTTGTCGGCCGACTCTACGACTTTCTCAGTGGTTTTGACCTTTGCGGCCGATTTGCTGGATTTTTTAGCGGACGCCTCCGGCATCTACAACACGTCGGGCCATAAAATAATAACACGGTAGGGAATTTTAATCCGGTTCAATCCGTTGACTCGGCCGACGGTCCGTCGATATTAATACGATCGCGGAGGCCGACGGATTAGAGCTGCCTTACATAAGTCAATAAGGAAATACATACCTTAAGGATACGCGTGGAAACGTTAAATTCGAAAATGAAAACGTCCCTCGAACACTCACCAGAGGAAAGAGGATAATATTTATTGTATGATAAACAAACGTAATATAACCTAAGAACTGCGATCGCGCCGTGACGGGTAGTGGTGGGAGGGAACGATGATTAACCGTGGAAGAGTAAAATGTTTCGTGATAAGCGGCGCTCGCGGTCTAAGCGGTGTCTGGGCCGGCGAAAGGTCTGCGTAAAATCACAGTCAAAGGTTCGCGAAAAACGGTGACGAAACTACCGGCTGGTCTGCGAAAATCGAGCACCGGTAGGCTGACGGGATCTGGACAGTTAGCGAAAACTCTGAGTTGTTTCTCTTCCACGGGCGCTGTCCCCGCCCGCGCGGCCGACGCGCGCCGTGCGTCACACTCCCGACTCATCTTGGCGGTGCTGTTAACACATTCGACAAAATGGTGGACCGACCCGTGATGTCGCTGCGCCCGTGGTAATCCGCACTGCTCGTAGCCCCGTCGGCCCCGTTCGTCGAATTCCGGACGCGAGAACGAAACCGCAAGCTCCACGCGCACGCACCGCAGTAGGGCAACCGGAAACGCGGTAGACTTTTGTGCCCGCGCTCACGTTCGTCCCGGCCGCCGTCCGACGTATACGGATCAAACGATCCCTGTAGTGCGTATCGACCGTGGACTTATTCTATGCTTGCACGTCATTTCCATGAAATCTCCTATGTCCGATTGGTGAGTGTAACCGACTGCGACAGCGGCAAACCACCCGGTACTGCTTATCGTGTTTGGGCGGTGTTCGCTAGCCTGAAGCCATTTCTCTGCTCCTTGTAGTACGACTATCGGGGCGGTGTACTTTTTGTCCAATTCCGTCTCTAGGCCTTGTTCGTCAGGCTTTTCCGACACCATCATCTGTTACATATGTGGTCTTCTGAACGCATCTGCAATTATGGTCTTTTTCAATAAACATAAACGTTCCTTTGATCATTGTATTCGTTTGTCTATGAATGCACTTCAGATAGGCTTCTTCTGAGTATGGTACTCAAATGTTTTGAGCGGTTCACTGCTGTCTGAAAGACTTGATGGGTTAATTTTGAGTGCTATACTAATGCTGAATGGGCATATTTTAGTTGTATTATATATCTACAAAACTGTTCATGCCGATATATTTTAAAATAAGTCAAATTAATTGATTTCTTGAACATAATACATACATGTAGCTTTGAAATTCATTTAACCTGAAAAGTTCAGTCATGTATTTAAAAAAAAACTACAACTTTTACGTTAATACTATACCTACTGATGCCTTATTTTTATACCTATATTGTAAAGAAAAAAATATTTATAAAAAGATTAGTTATAAATTTATTATTATTTCTAGAAAAATTATTTTTCTGTGGTTTCGATTGATTTTTTTTCATTAACTAATCATTTTTATTTTAGGGTTAAGAAAAATGACAGTTTTATCGTCAGCAGAGACAGCTGAACAGCCACCACGCAAGAAGTTGTGTTTATCAGCATCCAGGCAACTACAATCTAAATCCTATGCACGCTCCCAACTTAATCCGATGGCATCACCGCTTGATCAGCCTGGTAACTGAAGTTTTTCCAATCAAGTTTTGTAAATTTTAAATCATAATTTTATTTTAATTTGCTTTGAATTGGTATTTCTTACAATTGTTCACGTTCAGTCATTTATCTTATTAGTTAATAATTAATAATTGTTCATTTAGTCTGTATTATTACATTTTTGTAAGTGGATCATAAGTCTTAACTATGGAACCCGATTTTGAAAGCCACGTAATGTGGTTTTTATTAGGTTATAGTTTTCTTATGTTTACTCTTCCGTTTGTTGGATTTTTCACCATGAAATATTTTCTCGGTCAAATTTTGAACATCCAAGGATATAAAGTTATTGCTATATCGGTTATATTTGCTGTTATTATTGTACAATTAATTATTTATAGTTATGTAAAACAAGCATTTAATGAACCTGTTGATAAAGTTGATGACGGTGGTGGTCATGAAGATGAAAAAGAATTTATTGATGACAAAAAAGATCAATAGTTATTAATAATTGAAATATTTTATTTCCATCATTTCTTAGTATTAGTGATAGTCAAAAATAGTTGTAATTTCCATCTAGATATTAAGCATTTCTTATAAAATTCAATATTATAATTTAATTAAATATAGTTTATTATTTAAATTCCAATAATATTTTTAATTATTGATAATTTATTAAATGATCATGTGATATCTAAAAACTTATCTTATAATTTTGTGGATTGGATAGTAAATATTTTTATTTTTAATAAATAAACTTATTAAAAATCCCATTTAGTATTTTTTTATTTATACTTATTTTCTGTTAAAGTCTTAATAGAAAATCCTTTACTTATAACTATTTAAAAACTTTCCCATGTATTACATGAACTATTTACTTACATATATTTTAGTAGATATTTTTTGTTGCATATGGTAAAATACTAAATCTTCATAGTGTTATGTGGTTATAAGAAAATAATATAATTTTAATTAAGTTATTAGTTTAATTACATAATAAACTTAATTATATTTTAAAATATAATTACATCTATTGAGAATCAAAAAATAAAACCATTAATTAATATAATATTTTGTTAAAAAAATGTAGAGTTATATTATATTTAATAAATTATTTGGTTTTAAATGTTTTAAATCCAAATTAGTATAATATAGCTATTGACAAAGTCAATTCATTTTTCTATGAAATTATGATTTTATTTTTATTTTGCTAAAATATTTAATAATAATAACTAATTTTTTTATATCATTTAAATTAAATTTATTAGTAATAAATTTATTGGGTTTTTAATTCAATATGTCTATTATGATGATTATTTTCAAAATTGATGAAATTGATAAATTAATCTCCAATATGAATCCAATATATAGCTTATATTAGAAGGATGGATGGCATGACAGTTTACCAGGTGATATATTTTAAACTTAAAGTTAGTCAGTTTTTTTTTTTTTACTAAAATTATTTGCAATGTTTATAACAATATGTTCTAGTAGTTTTTAATAATTTATTTATATAGTTTTATTATAAATTACTAATATTTTATCATTTATATATATATTGGATGAGTTTCTGTAAGGGCTTTAGAATAAAAACTTGATCTACTATGTACAGATACATTTTTTTTGACAGAGTTTAAGGTTTTGTTTCTTCTTTAAAAAAAAAAAAACATTATTTTATTTAATTTAATTAAAAATAATTACTAGTGTTTGAGTAGGCATTAATTTGTTTTATTTATGTTATTTTAATATTAATCGAGTAGTTTATTCCTTTTCAACGATATTTTTACTTGCATTGAAATGTAAACGTGGTTGAAAATAATTTAAGAGGTATTTATTTCATTTAAAGTTATCCGGCACATCAAGCAACAACAACAAATACAACAGCAGCAGCAGCAGCAACAAATCAATTGTTCTTGTGACAGTGAGAGCAATGGAACTCCTGGAGTGGCAACTTTGTGTAATCTTGGCAATACCTGTTTTCTAAATAGCGTTCTTTACACATTAAGATTTGCACCTTCATTTTTACATAATCTACATCATCTAATTACTGAATTACAAGAGATCACTGGAAGGTCGACAAATGGACTTAAAGTACTCATGTGTAGATCACTATATTTAGATAGAATTTGTTTTTGACATTTTTTTTTCTTGGTAATAGGGAAAATGCTCTTCACTCGGACGAAGTACGAGTTCTGTTAGTAGCAAAATGTGGAACTTTCAATCTTCATTAAATGTAAGTATGAATGACCTGAAAATTATACAAGTTACCGAACGTCTTCACCAAGTATTTGAAGCGTTACATAATTCTGAGCTTAAAGATAGTTCAGATCCATATCAACCAGAAGTATTTTTGCAGTCATTAAGGTAAAGTAAAAAGTATTAATATTACTAAAATATGAATCATTATTAAATTTTAATGTTGTTTTGTTACATAAAGAGATGTGAACCCGATATTTGAAGGCAATCAACAACATGATGCTCATGAACTTCTTGTATGTTTGTTGGACAATATTAGAGAAGGATGTAAATTAGTGATGCAGCATTCTGCCCAAGTAAATTGCTTTGTTGCGCCTACTCCACCAGTTATTCAACCTGCACCTAATAAATTGAAAAAGTTTTCGGGTCAAGTAAGAAAATCATTAAAAATTGCATCTAACAGTAAAACACGACCAGTCAATGGCAGCCTTCCGCCTAGTGTTACTATCGCTAATGATAAGATGTTACCAGAAAATGAAAATTTTGTTGGTAAGCACAATTTTTTACTCTTAAAACTATGTAAGATAGAGAAGAATTTACCACTTAAATTATTTTAGATGACAAACAAATGTATGTTGTTAATGGAACTGCAAATGCTGCTCAATCTGATGAAACTGAGAGTATTCCTAGTGGCAGTAGCAGTAGTAGTAGTAGTACATCAATGTTCGATGATTTTCAAGGTGTTTCTCTACTTCGAACCACATGTTTAGAATGTGAATTTGTTACAGAACGAAAAGAAAGTTTTTGCGATATATGTGTTCCTATTAATGGTTTATCAAATGGAGATATATCACCTGAGTATGAATTCAACCCGTATGGTTAGTTGTATATTCATATTAATTTTTATTTATTAATTAATTATTTAAATTGGTTGTTTTTATTCTTTTTAACTTGTTATTAGTTATTTTTTTAATTTAAATTATAGCGACTAGAAGATAGAATACAACTAAAACTATACTTTATCTAAGTAAAGAATGGTATTATGACATTGGGTTGACAACCATTTGGCGGACAGTATATGAGGCTGATAACCAATAGGCTGACGCCCACTGGATCGACAAAATATAATAAAATACAATTTTACATTATTCACTATGTTCTTAATTTGTGCTTATTGAATTCACTGTATAAGAAATATACTCTATAAACTCATTAATTAAAAATGTAGAAAATAATAATTATAATAATTGTTATTGTAGGTTTGGATAATCTGATAACCCTGAGTACATAGCTGTTGCAACTGCAAGTGTGTATAGGATACAAAAGATATAGCATTTATCGAAATTAATAAATATTAACAGGTTTTTGTGGTGTTTTGCTTTAGTCAGTCTATTAGATTACATAGTGAATTTGATAAACACAAGTATAAAAACATTATGTTTAGTGTAAACATTTTATAAATTGTATATTGTATTTTCTTGGCCCAGTGAACTGTCTGCTTGATAGTTGTCAGCCTATCGACCCATTTCCATTCAGAATACACTGGTGTACATATGTACAACATCGGATGGTAGTTAAGCGGTAGGGTTGAGTTATGGGTATGTTATTGGAAGCATGTGCAGTTATGATGTGTTATCATCTACCACTTGGTGTATTCTCAACTTAAATAGAGTATAATAGTTGTCAATAGTCATCAGTTAATAGTGATATCAGTTGCTAATAAATATTTTTTATTATACTTTTGGCTGTGAAATGTATTAAATTCTACACTTATGTTTTTATCTACAAATATAAAATTACATTTTATTTAATGTTCATTTCAGATTACGATAGTGTTAACAAATTATATCATTCTGCAATTGTCACTGAAGAATATCTACAAGACACTGATAAATATTGGTGTGAACAATGTTGTCGATATAACGAAGCTAAAAGAAGTGTTGGATATGAAAGTTTACCTCGATTACTTACATTACATTTAAAGCGTTTTTGTACCAACTATAGGTAATATAGAAATTTTAGTAATCAATATTAATATTAAAATATATAAATTTTTTAGAGCTGTTGTGTCAAAAGTAAACGAGCACATGCCAACACCTTTAACGCTTGAGTGTTTTTGTGAAGAGTGTTTATCTCTGAATTCACAACAGCAAACTCGAGCACATAGCTACCAGTTGTATGCTATAATAATGCATTTGGGGGCTACAATTGCATCTGGGCATTATGTTGCATATGTGAAAGCTCAAGATAATCTTGAAGAATATATCAATTGTCCTCGTGATCGACGTAAAACTGGTAGCCTTTCTGTTACGCCCAATGGTACTTTGCCAGCAAACTACAAAAAGTCATCTATATCAAATGGTCTCTTTCGATTTTTAAAAATATCACCAAAAACTTCTTCATCTTCAGGGACATCTAATAGTCCATCAAGTGATTCAATAGATTCAGGGAAAGTTTCTTCCATTGGACGACTGTGTCGCAGTCTAGAATGTTGTGGATTACGCATATTAGACAATTCAGAAAGTGGTGACAGTGTTTGGTTAGAATGTGATGATGAAACAGTAAGAACAATATCTGTTGCACAATTGACACAAATTTTAGAATCCAAATCGTCCAAGAATTCTGCATTAACTCCATATTTATTGTTTTACGTTAAAGTCAACCACAATGAATAACTAAACATAAATGTAAATATTTTACATACTATATTAACCCCGAGGTGTTCATTTCGTGATAAACATTATAGTGGGACTTTAATAGCTTGCACCCTTACCAAAGACTAACTTATAAGTGCACTCATTGTCACTCCAACTTTTTATATTTTAAATTAAATATACTTGGGGTCTTGTAAATGGTATGTTATTAGAATTATAAGTTGTTTAATCATTAAACTACATCCACTTTATAACATACAATCAGGACAACCATGTGTTATACTGTTATATAAAATAAATATACGATTATTTTAAATTTTTAACTATACTTGAATTATAATCAAGGGCAGATTGGAAAAACATTTCAGAGTGGGAAAATGGTTAATAGATTGGTGCATGATCATTGTTAATGATGTCAAATTATGACCAAGTCTACGTAGCAGTCCAGTCCAATGGAAAAACACCCGAATTCCCGGTGGGCCAATCTGCCTCTGCCAATAACTTCATAATACTATTAAAAATTGTATTTTTAAGTCAAATTATATTATTGATTATTGAATATTATAATAATTAGGAATATAGATGGCATTCCACAATAATCATTGTTAATTAAAGTAATATATATTGATTATTGATACTAAAGCAATAAAATGTATTTTAAAATTTAAAATACTATAGATAATTGAAACTTAGAAAAAATCAATGATATAACATTTTATTTTTATTTTTTTTATTAACATTGCCTTCAATAAATATTAAATATATTTCAACAATTACTAGGTTAGCAATAACAATATTATCCAATGAGTGTGAAAACCATATTACTAAAATTATTTAATTGTGCCAAATTATAAAATACTATTTGTTTTTAAAAAAAAAAAAAGGCTGTGGTTAATTTTGACGTAAATAAATTAGATGTATTAATGGATATTATTACTTCAACCTTCAGATCATTTTAATGGGAGAAAATTATAAGGTTTCACAAACAGTAAATTTTAAGAACTGATCTAACTTGATGAAGTTACTTTTGCAAGTTACATATTATTTTATTTACTTACAATGGTGTAATAGTAAGGAGGTATGGGAACGGCCTTACAGAGGTGATAAATTTAGTATTTTTTTTTTATCAGACATTTTTATGTAGAATTAAAATATTTAAAAGGTATAATCTTTAAATAATATATTTTTTTGCTACCGCATATTTTATTTTGTTTTGTATGTTTAGTTTTGTTTGTATAATTTTTAGGTGGTGTGATAGTGGATGAGAAGGAATGATAAATGGATATTAGGTTTCTGTAATTTTTTTTTGGTTCCCTATGTTTTTCCTCAATTACGCCATTGTTCATATTTTACCTTCAATCAATTAAATTTGTAATTTTTGTGTTATCAGTTATGTAACCTTATTTAGAGTGATGTTTATACATATATAATATTTAACATCATCATTATTGATAAAATATCATTAGATTTCATTTCTAAAATTTCATACTCACAAGCAAGATTTACTGAGATTAAGTTATATATTTTTATTCCATACCATTTTAATTTATAGATTTTTAAAATGTTGGTGAGTATTGGATTATTTTTTTTAACATAAATTAAACTAATTTAACTATAATTATATACATTAATATGGATGATTAAGTATTTTGTGAATATTTTTTAAAATATTACTTGAGTTATTTTTTTTTAAATGTTATTGTGAAGCCTTATGATTTATTATTTGCTTTTAATAAATGTGATATTTTTGTTACTATAGACTGTTTAGATACCAATTGATTATTGGCAGTTTCCCTAAAATTATATAAATTAATTAAACTTTGACTTGAATTCTAAATTAATATGACTACTGTAACCAAGAAATTTGAAATTTAAGATTTTGACCGATGAAGAAATTACATTGTGTAATTGTGCATTATATATATTTAATTTCTGTTATTAGTTATAATTGCATATAAAATAATATGCAAATTCTGTTCTTTTTCCAAGATATAATGACCAATGATTTTAAATATTACTTTATTCAATCACTTTGTTCTTAAGGTATATATATTGTTAAGGTAGACACTGTTTAGTCATTCTAAATAACATTTATACATTTTCATTAAAATAATTTAAGAGTTAAACTAAAATTGTACAAAACATAAGAATCATAAGCAATACAATTTATTCACTTAAGCACTAAATTCATGATTTTTCGCTTTTTCATTTTTTCTCACTGTAAAATTGGTTTTATTTGTTTGTTAATTTTTGTTTTATTGGAATATCATTTTTTAACATAATTAATAATTTTGTGTCTTCCTTAAATATAATCAGGCTCAAAGTATTTTTGGTTTTCAATCCACTATTTCTGTGTATACCTGTGCTTGTATTAAAAAAGTATATTATTTATTTTAGTTTAGTTTAATTATTATGTACATTAATTTAATTGTCGCATATTATTGTTATGGCTTAAAATTGTGATTAAAACAAAAATTATTTCTGTTTACCTATGTGTTGTATTATTTATTATTATATATATTTATATATTTTTTGTTGTACTTATAAATTATATCTTAATATTGATTCAAGACTACCATTTCCAAATGGTAATATATTTTTTTTTCATTCAAAAATAACATATACACTGTAATCAATAATCAAATATACACAATGAAACTAAAAAAAAAGGCTAGGTGTTAATAAATCGTTATTAATTCAGCAAACAAATTTAGAGTACATATTTTTATTTCAATACATAATATACAATAATTAAAAATGAAGAGCTTATATAATTATAAATTTAATAGTTACCAATCTAATGCACCTTCTAAGAATTCAAAAGGTACATTATCTTCTATCACAGCTTCAATATGTTTTTTTTTTAGTGTTTTTTTATTAGAAGCAACCATTGCTTTGTGACAGTGTTGCACTATCAGTCCAACAAAACTTTCCTGAGAACAATAATTTTACATTTCACGTGCTTAAAATCTACCGAATAATAATCCGTAAGTTAACTATAGGTGTTACTTACTGTTGCTTTTGTAAGTATATACACAGCATCCCCTGCGACTATGTTAACGTCGGGATCCATTTTCATTATGAGCTTCACTCGGCCAGGAGGTAATCCTTTGTGCACGTTTTTTGCCTGGGTATTCAGTGAACCATCAGTTTGTTCCGTTTCGGTCAACTGGTCAACAGATTGGTCATCACCTAACTCTTGGTCCGCAGCGCTGCGGTCGTTGACATCATGGTTTTCATCATCATCTTCATCATCATCATCATCCGTGTGATATTCGACAGCGTCTCGAACCCCGTCCGCGATCGTGCCGTCGACGACATCATTTTCTTCGTTTACGTCTCCGCGTACATCTTCTAGGATTTCGGCCAGGACGTCGTCGGTGGATTTTTCGGGAACCGACAACTGCACCGTCATCGGTTCGCTGTCGAACAAATTTGGCGAATCGTTTTCCATTTTCCTTTTACTTCTTCTGACAAAACACTTTGCGATCTAAAACGTTGACGAGGATTTCGCACTAGAACGTTGAACTCCGATCATTTTGATTCCTGTTTGTTGTTACGATCGTATGTTATTCAAAGATAAGCGACATTTTGGAGGGAAAAATTTATAACCTAAAATGTACGGGCGACAGAGGAACGATGATAGTATGCGCGTTAAGTTGCAGAACGATCAGCAAAGAACGGCGACTACGTAGAAACAAAAATTATTGAAAACTAATTAATACGGCACACGTCTCCGTTTCGTTTGAATCTGATATATAATTCGAACACGATAATTCTCGTTCAGCAAAACAAACCGATACGAATGTTCCTCTACAATGGAATTTGATTATTGCTTTTTTTTTTATTGCGTTCTTAATATCATCGAGTTGCCGTTTTTTTTTTCTAGGGACCCTGTGCGCGACTTCAGTGCGATATGCTTCATCCATAGCTAGACCATAGGCGCAATAAGGAGGCTTAATGTACAGTAAAACAATACGTAGACGAAAAAAATAAATGAGTCTTAGGCACACTCACTACTGTCTGATTACGTACAAACGCGCTAATAGCACTTGATCGAATGAACAGAATGTGTTTTTATTTTTAAATTAAAACAATATAATTTAAATGGTGTCGCAACTATTCTGGTAGCGTGTTCAGCATGGGCCATGCTATAAAGTCATAAATAATAACAAATGCCGTGTAAAATTATTTTAGAATCATTATTTTGCAAGTAAAGTACTACAAATAAGATTTCTAATTTAGTCACTTATTTAATTATTTTACATTGAATGATAATATTGTACAATAGTTATTAATTATTAGTTACATACTATGTGAGTTATCTCGATGAAAATTAGAAGTCAATTTTATTTTTTATCTAGATAAGATAAAGATTTGAATTATCTAGATAATTTTAGCTATTGTACAACAATGGCTGCCAGTGAGCCACTGCAGTTTTCATAAGGTTATGAATACATTAAAGGACTATAAAATATGAATGCAATAATTGTGCACTAAATACTGAAAAAATATACGTTAAAAAATGCTTCTGAAATCGGAATTTTTCCAAAATTACTAGTTATTATTTATGACTGCAAGATATTTAATTATTTAGGCTGAGGTTAAACTTAAGTCACGCTTATGATATTGTTGACTAAATATAATTCTTATAGGATATTAAAAAACTAAATAAAAAATTTCAAAAATAAAAAAATTGATCACAGTACAGGTATAATTTTAAAATTTTAATACTGTATGGTAACACATTTTCATTATATAGGTTTAGAATTTTTACCAATTGTTTTTATTCAATAAAAAAAAAAAAATAAAAAATTACTGTGATTGATATTATACGTTCCTAAATCATTGTCAATATACATTATTGTTACGCAACTTATTTCTGTTTATACGGTTCTTGGTATAGGTTGAATGATATTTAGTAAATCATATGTACTCAAAAAGTCAAATAATCAGCATGGTTTTGTGCCAATAAAACATTTCAGTTGTTCATCCGGACTTTAAATTATCTGGATTCCGGAGATGTAGCGGTGGAACGACCTTTTAAAGGATAATTCACATAATTTAACATCAACCTATCCGAAGATCAAATTCGTGTCCTGGGGTGGATTCGAGCTTGTTTAAGAGGGGAGAGCGAATAGGAATATTATTACTATTATATATGTATGCATTTATACCTATATCAAAAATATTAAATTAATCTGATGAAAAACAATTTTAAGGGAGGTGATCGCCACGATGCCTCTTCCCATAAATCCACCCCGTGCGAGTCTGTTTTGTTTTCATAGGTGTTTTGGAACTCAACGCTATGTTTACATGAAGTCAGGTGTTCGTCATCCGTTTTTTTAATATGACTGCTGTATGGTAATCACTTAACTTTTGTTTGGCGCCAATCGATGGGTGTGTATAGACGTTTAGTCCTACGGCGTTAGCCGTATTAACCGTGCTGACGTCGTTATAGCATCCATATATGTAAGAAAAAAGTGAATACTTTACATAACTAATAAATTAATTAAATATTTTAAGAAATAAATTTCGAGTAACACAAATTAAAAAGAATATTGTAGCCATAGGTAGGTGTAATTAATTAGTACTATTAATTGATTACCATGCAAGCGAAAAAAAATCCGAGTGCGTCTCTGCAACTGATGTGTACGAGTTATAAATTTAATAATTAAACGTTTATTATTACAAGTATATAAGTTTATTACAGCATATTATGCATGCGTATAACACATACCTAGATTTTGTTTGTGTCCGATCAGTGGCGGATTTAACGGTCGTTTAGTCGGTAAACACCGTCGGGGCCCCTTCCTAAATTGTAAAAAAAAAAATTATAACACAAACTGTAATAGATATAGTTTACAATTACCATTTTTATTAATAAAAAAATAATTTAGATATAGTTAGAAGTACTATTAACATTGATTATGGAATTCTATATAATTTCTGAGTATGAATACTATAGGAGTATATGAACAATGATTTATTGTCAATTTCGCTGCATCACGTTTTTTTTAATGTATTATTTTCCATTTTCTTATCGTGGAAATGCGAGTGTAGCGAGCAGCTTTGTAAAACGGGACTAAGAATATTACTGATACATTTATTTTGAGGCCCCTCTTTCGGATTTGCTGACTTCATTTGAACCTTTAAATCTGCCAATGTGTCCGATATCACGTTCTGCCGAAGACCATTAAATTATTAATTATTTCGGCTGGTCCATTAAATTGTATTAAAATGAGCATTTGAAAATTGTTTTTTCGTAATATCTGTTCTGTTAAAGTCTTACAAGCACATCCCACAGTTCGGTATTATCATTATTGTAAAATATACAATAATAATAATTATAAAATACTAATCGTCGTCATTTGGTTGATCAAAGTAGATATTATATTCCACTACAGTAGCCACATATAATTGTGTTAAATCATTGAACTATTTGTTTTTGTATTTATTTATTTCCGATCAACTAATCGTAGACACAACTAAGTTTAATATTTTTTTATTTTATTTTATTTTTTTTGGGGGAGGGAACTGTAGTTCATAAGTTCAATAAAAATTAAATTTATCGTAATGGAATTGATCCATAAAATTTGATAGAAAAACTGGGGGGGATTAACAGTATATGCAGATCATAATTATCTTTACGTACGAACCGTTCGGAGTGTAAGTATAAAAGTTATAAGTCCAGAGACTACGAATGTGTTAGCATGGTTGACCAATCAGTACAAGTCATTTATCGGTCAAGCAATCTTTCAATCCACAGGATTGCTGTGACGATTGGCAATGTTGGCCGCATTGGCGCAACTAGGGAGGGACTTAGGGGGCTTAGCCCCAAAATTTATTATAGCTGCCCAATTTTTTTTGATTATTTAAAATTGAATGATAATTTAAGCATGGGATAGTGAGATACATACTAAATAATATGAGTATATGACACAGAGAATTATTCAAAAGTAAATTGTATAAATATAAAATATTATTATTATAGTTTATTTTGTAATTCCTACAATCCTACATAATTAATAATAATATTGTTATCTAATAAATGTGACAGATGACGGTGGAGTATTGCAGTGGTGTTATGTCATATTTTATGTAAAACATACTACATAGAAGTAGGTACATGTATTTAATAATGTAGTATTGTTTATTTTGTATTGATTGTTTTTATTTCAATTAATAATTATTTTTCTGTGGCTGCGGTAATGGGGGGGGGGGTAGGGGGGGCGAAGCCCTCAATGGCTCACATTGACTAAATTTATCTGTAGGGCTTCAGCCCTCCCCCAATATTTAAGACCTGGTTGCGCCAATGGTTGGCCGAATGACAACTATACGTTTAATTTACATTTATCTAAGTATTAAAAATTATTTTATTTTATTGTGTTAAAAATATTATTTTTCTCATGAGGTTTTTTTTATTATTAAAAATTATATATTTATTATATTCGAATGTACGGTTGGTAAAAATTTTACTTGTAAATTATAAAAAAAACTCGTATTTTGTTAATTTTGTTGTGAAATGTTTACCATAAATACCATAAATATTATTGAAATCTATTTAACCTAATAAGCCTTAAATAATTAAAATCACAATAATTAAAATAAATAAAAATTTTAAATATTTAATATCATATTATGATATAATAACTTCTTTTTAAATTGATAAAATTATTTTTTGTGTGTTTCAAAAATATTGTAGATTATACAAAAAGCCCTTACCTAGATAGTATTCTATGGCTTTAGGTAAGGGCTTTAAGGTATACCTTACTTTAGTGTCCTAGTGGTCCTTGTGGAAACCTTGAAGGAGATTGATTATTTTGCTCCTAATCATTGCATCTGATATTGATTAAAAAAATGAAAATTAAACAAACCATTTATTTTAACAGTGCGTGCATATATGGGTGGTGGGGGTAGAAAATAATAAAAATAATTAAATCACAAGTAACTCACACACACTGCATCGAAACTCAAATTTTGCCTGGCATATATTTATCCTATCCATTCTATTATGGCCGCAATCGACGATGAATAAGTAACGACCGAAGGTTGTGTCCTGCCTTCTTATCGATCGTAAATATACCACATATGACTACAAATTAATAATCATCATCTATAGACAATAGACTTGGACGTGATCGGTCGTTGAATGTAACTCAATGGAATTCATGTTTACAACCGGTAAACCAATAATAATACAACTGTTTATTTTGTTTTATATTTATTGTTATGGTAACCACATTTTCTTCGACCATCCCTATTTGTTTATTTTGCACTAATTAGGTATACTCATATACTCTTTATAGTTGGTTTATTTTTTCTTATATATATTAGTGATGGGTCGAACCCTGATTTTTGAAATTGAACTGAAATTGAACCGAACTTAAAAATAATTTTTTGAACCAGAACTTCATCGAACTTTTATATTTTTACCAAACCGAACCAAACCATTCCAGACCTAGAAATATTTCAAATCGAATTCAAACTCGAATTCAATTTTTTTTTTACTAAATTGAAAAACGAATCAGCTAAACACTGTAGTCGTAGTTTCTAAAGTGCAGGCCAACCGAATGTAATCAAATGTTTAATTAAATTTTTATGATTATGCAATCAGTTTTATACAAAAATTCACAATACATAGAAAAATGTTTTTATCAGCAAAACTGACTCGGAAGAGGAACAATTCTTTACAAAATTGAAAACCGATTTTTCTCGTTACAATAAAGTACTATTTACACTCTTACGACATGACACAATTCGAAAAGACACGACACAATATGATTGTGGCAAATTATTGTTGATCTCGGACATATACGTACAGTGCATATCGAAAATATTAATTTATAAATTATAAACGAGATTTTGTTTCTATAAATATTTATGGCGTGAATTTTTGCGACAAATACCAAATTTAACACACAACGTAAATGTTTGTAATAATCAATAATTTTCATTATTATTGTACTCTTATATTATAATAAGAATAACATTTGATTTATCATTAATAGCTTTTGACTAACTTACTAACAATGACTACTATTAGTGAACGAGTAGTGGGGTAAGAAAAAATTAATTTTTATAATTTAGTTAATTTTTTGCGAATACTGATCAAATAGTGTTATCAATTAAATTGGGTAGTTTTATTTTTGACTAGCCCGGCCCAAAGAAAAATACTACTTGGTTATGGGAAAAATATTACTAACCCATAACCAACTCGCAATATTTATATTATGGCCCGGCCCGTGCAGATCTCTAGTATCTATACGATTTTACACGTATGAATTATTATTTGTTCCCAATTAGTATGTACTTGTGTATAGTTTGTTTTGATTGTACAAGCATAATTATAAAACAGAATAATAAATATTATGTTCATAAACATGTACCCGTATGTTTCTAATTGGTAAGTATTAATAATGGCTTATGCTTTATGTTTAAATTATTTATATATATAATTATTATACTTTGCTGCTTTGATATAAGTTATATGCGCACACGGAAAAGTTATTGTAATTGTTTTCATTTTAATGATAAAAGTATAAGATTTCAAGGTAAACGGTTATACAAATCATTATTTGTTTAAATCTACACGTAGTGTTACAAAGAAAACAGAAAATATTCAAATATTCACAGTAAGTGTCCAAATAGAATATACCAAAATTTTTGTTCGAAAACCTGCCAAATGAAATCGTCAATGGATGTGAGAATTATTATTATCATACAACATTTTTATTTTATTAATATTAAAAACTTACAGCTATAAATGCTTTATAATTTTTATACATGAGAAATTTACTATAATTAAGTAGAATACGCTTTATTTTTGTTTGAATACACGTGTTGAACTCATTATAAATGTTTTACTTTTTACAGTTATTTTGGATATTCAGTGATTCTTATAGGTTATACACAAGAAAACGTTAAAATACTGCTTTTTATATTTTCTAGTTAAAATTGAATTCACAGACGAAGTGTTTTAATTATTATTATTATTTTTTTTTTTACTGTTCATATTATCACAGTTATGTTTATGTGTTTTTAAGCATGTACAATAAAAACAATTAAACTGCAGTAAATTTACTATGGGAAAAAGAAGCGAGAAAAATAATTTTAGTTATTAAGATTATTTAGTATCAAAATATATTTAATATAACCTAAATATTATTTGATTTTTTTAAAATATTTCAAGCAGTCAAGGTTCGAGTTATGGTGAATGGATAGTATATTCGTATCATGGGATTAAATATAAATTAATTAGATAATATATAATAGTATACGATGTAATAACAGACATAAGTTTATCGAAAAAATAATTTTTACTAATTAAAATGTTTTATACTACAATTTAATGTTGTAGTTGTAGAAAATTAAAATAAATTAAAAATCAATTCGAAAATTATATTTTATTAGGAAATACAAAATTTTGAATAATAATAACAAATATTGGGTTTAAGGTTTTTTTTTTTTATGTCATTTATTTTGTTTCCGAAATAATTTGAATTTATAACATAATTTTTAATATAAAATTAGTGAATAACTTTTTAACTGAAAAATCCGACTTGATTGTGTATTGTTTAGTAAAATACAATTTAGCTTCTGATTTTATTAGATATTAAATTACATTTTTCTAATCTAACAACATGTTTATTTTACAAGTTTATAATTTTTATTTACTTTTTTGTGTATTAATATTACAAAACAAATTAAGTTACTTTTTAACTATCTAAATCTTAATAGTTAGTATTTAAAATACTGAGCTTTATTTAAAATATTTGATTTGTAAGTAATGTAAAAACATTCATGTGTTCATGTGCAGTTACATAATTATAGAAATTTAATTTTAGGTATCTACCTATTTATATATAGTGGTTATCCTTAGATTTTAATAAAATAATTATACTCACTACACTCGATAACTATTTTGTTGAAAATTCAACTGTACAATTAAATCTAAAATAAATTTACTAGAGAATAAATGTATTCAAAGGATTTAGCTACGAGGGGTTGCAAGGTAATTAATTAGATTAACTAGATTAAGTGGAAAAAAATTGAAAATTGAAAGCAACAAATTATTTAAATGAAAAATTTAATTTAATTTTAGGCATACATTTTATTTATTAATAGATACGTGCAAAATTATTTTTACACTACATTTGTGGTCACCTGAGAATTGTGCAATATTTATTTAAAGAAATTAATCCAATATAAGTGAAATATGTGGTCTATACTAATAAAAATCTCAACAGCTTTTATGAATGTTTGGTAAAATCCATAATTATTTAAATTTATTTAACATTAATTTTGGGAAAACAAATTTGAAAAAAGGTAATTTATAAAGAGCAATTTATATTCAAATTTATAATAGATTGATTTGTTAATACACAGCTTTTACAAGATTTTTACTATCTTTTGTTATGTCCTCACAGAAAAAAATTAAATATTAATAATGTAATAAAACATAAAAACATACAACGCCCAAGCTCCGTTGATGATATATTTTTTTTTTTTTGTAGAAGTTATAAGAAGCATAATTGTAATTTGTTGTACAAAGTATGATTGTAAATACCTATTACATTTTTTCTGATAGGTAGTCAATTTAATTACTAGAACTATAACATTTAGACATATTAAATATATATTATAGACATATTAAATTAACTATCCATATATTCCGAAAATATATAGTAAATTATGAAGTCGTTCATATTTTTTTATGTACATACGTATTGCATAAATTTGATTTTTTCATGTTATTAAGGCCTATAAACGTAACATATGTGACTGGGAAATTTACAAGAATAGGTACGTAGTACGTTATTCCGGGGTCTGTAATAATTGTATACTAAAACTCATGTTAACTGACTTGTACACGTTTTGCAATTTTATCGATGATTATGCGAGAAAAATAATCGTTTAGGTATTCGGGGAATTCGTGAAAATGAAATTGTATTTCATTAATAGATTGTGTCATATATTATAATTAAATTCAATTGAGTCGACTATACCTTATTATGTTAGTCTTATTATGTTAAAGTTAAATACCATTAAAACATAATATTTGATGTAATCTAAATTATATACTTGATGCCCTAGAGTAAATTAATAAAAATTATAGTTACCTAAATGATGTCTTATTTATTCAACTCGGTTGAACATGTTTTTAATTCATTATTATATTACTTTCGACCGTCTCTTAGATTTCAAACGAGATTAGGAATGTATTGATTTCAAAGTATGAATTTTTCTTGGTTGACATTATTTCTGACATTAAATACGCTCTAAAGAAAAGTATCTTAAAAGATGAAAAGTGAGACCTAAACGATATTTTAAAAAGGTATTAAAATGGTATTACTAGTTTATAGAATTAAAGAAATTATGGAAATTATTTACTCTTATATTTAGCCCAAAAAATTTTACGTCAGAATCTAACAATTGACTGATAAGAAAAAAAAACTGTGCTGTTGTGGGACGCCTGACAGATTTGAACCCAAATAGTTACAATATATAGGAGCTACAAGATGTAGATCTATTAACTAATTAGTACATGTATTTTCGTTGAACTTAGCATAAATGATAATACTTCTTCTATATAATATTATTATATTATATTATATATATGTATGTATGTATATTATGCATATTATGATTTATCTTTCGAATACCTGTCCTGTCCTAACCTGCCGAATGTTGCGCACTCCGATTGACAGCAAATGTACATGTATTACGTATTTATGCGTAAAATATAAATCTTTGACTCTGAAGCCGGTCATGATAGGGATGTGTTAGGGGGGGGGGAATTAATGCCCCGGGCGGCAAATTTTTTTGTAATTAAGGGGCGGCAGTATTTTTTTGTAATTATATACCATCATCCATTTTCATTCGTCAATCAAAAAATTTTAATATTTTAAGATTTTGCATAGTGACCACAATGCGATTTTTATTTTCACGATAATATTATCAAAATTTTACTGCGTAAAATCCATGGATAATAAATATTATATTTCTTGAAAAATCGTATAAAACGTGTGTAGGCGTGGCAATAAGACTTTACCCGGGGCGGAAAAACTCTAAGTACGTCTCTGGGTCGTGGTCATGGAGTTTTATATTTTTAGAACTATAAAATGCACAGTGTAAGTGTACTGCAGTTGTACTCGCTACTTTTTACACGGGGTGCGTGCATTTGTGATTTGTTGTGTGTACCTAAATAATAATTTTACTAAATTATTTCGACGCCTTCGCGGGCATCTGCTTATTCATTGTCCCTCTTCTCGGCACGAATTCACGGCAAATTAGAATAACATAACTTGCATATCATATTTAATAATGCGTATTATTTACTGCGTGTTAATTTTACAATCACACGACAGCACGAAACCTTTTTAGCGATTCCGTTCGTCGACGTAGGCGGGTATAGACCTAACGCGTATATGTGAGTGTACAAATAAATAATATTTGCTTTATAACACGACGTGTATAATACACCGTTAGTGCGCGTACCCATGGTCTTCCTATATGCAAATCAGGTACATAAAAAAAAAAAAAAACAAAAATAAAACAAATTAGTCGCGAGCAATCTTCTTGTTTTAATTACAGGGCACAATGTGTCTTCTTTTTATTTATTTGTTTTTGTCTCTTTTGTTTTCCTTTTATTCTACATCGTAATAAAAGTCGTGATATTATTATTGTTATTATTATTACTATGATTATGGTTAATGGAAAGATGTGCACGTAGCGTGTGTTATACAATTATTCCGACCATTCACAGATTGTTTATTGCGCCGCTGACCGACAAGTTTATTCTTACATCGATGGTCTACCAGCGATTACAAACACATAATGTTGTATTAAATTATATACACACACACGTACTATACACGTATGCAACACGAAAACCCTGCGGTGTTATATTTTGTATAAAACGTATTTATGCACTGCTTTATATACGATAAGAGTACATGAGTGTTTCGATTGTAAAATAATGTTAGAAAACAAAAGCATTGCAATACTAACTTTACTACTTTGCGTTACAATAATAATAATTAGGCTTAGGAAGTTGAAAGATTCACATATATTTTTTTGAACATTTATTTTATTGCAGACAATGATACAAATGTAAGTCAAAGGTCTCAAAATTAAAATATTAACTTATTTTCCTTTACCATTGCATATTTTGATAAATTTCAACAAAAATGCGTATTTGGTAATTTTGCGTTGTTGATGAAACATTTTTACGTTAATTATTAACATATTTATAGTATTTAGATTACATCTCGTAAAATATATTTCGGAAATATCGCACTATAATTTGAGTTGTCTAGTGTTGTTGTTAATTATTTTTTTTCCATCGACGATTCGAAATGATATATACGAGTATGTATTACGTACTAATATAGTTCAACCGCTGCGTCATCGTCTATCAAGACGTTTGTATATTATTTATTATTACGGGCGAAAAGTATTTTTCTAAGGTCATTTAAATTACGTTGCGTTATTATATACACATTTAATAAAAATATATATATGTACCTACATATAGGTACACTTATGGTGTACATATATGTATATATAGTGTTATATTTTATTAGGTCATCTGCCATCTCAATATGGTCAACTTAAAAATATACCATAATTAAAAACACGTTTTCAAAAACAGTCTTAATAGAATTTATAACAGTATTATATTAATATTTAAGAAAAACTAAATAAAAAAATATTTAATATATTTTAACGTAAAATTTTAATCTCCATTACGTAATAAAACACAATTGCAAGTAATAATCGCACTTAACAAAACAAAATATAAAGTGGAATTAATTACATTGAATTAAAATAGCATTATATCTTCGTTTAATTCATTTCATTATGATAACGAGACATTTTGGTATATTTAATTAAGAAAACCTTTCCGGTTAAATATATAATATTTTCGAAACACTAATGAGTATTAGTCGTTGCACTTTGTTGCAGGTATAGGTTAGGTTAGGTTAAATTCATATAATTTTTTTTCATCGTAATTATATGTTTTACTTACGATTATCACACATAAAGTATACCTAAGTGCTTAATAAACGTGACTAAAATATTTATACCATCGCTAATGTATTGAAAACAGTTAACATTTGTTGTGGTCAACTGTATAGTAATTTTCTTTTAATTTAATCAGCAATAAATGTTCTACATTCTAAATTACTGACGATTATATATCGGTTAAATTGACTGAGCTGATAAAAAGTAATTGGTCTTAAATCCGTAACCAAAACGCGTGTATACTTATATTTAAATTGGGTGTGGTTTATGTGATAGTGAATAAAACCGGACTCAAAATTTTGTCTCAGCGTGGCGTATATCTGTAAACTCGTTCATTTATTACAATGATGTTGGTTTTTAGTTGTTTACATTGAAATTAAGTAAAAACACTTTTTCATTTTAATCATTCGTACGTATCTATTACACACATATTACTTGAATATTCCGAATACTGGACTAAAGTTTTAGTCAATATATATATATATATATTATTGATCTACACTACATGGCCATATTATAGTTCTCACATAATATTATACACTTGCATGTATAACCATCTAGGACATGTGTCAAATGATTTTGTTCGCACCATTTAAACTCGTTACAAGCCGTTGATACAAATTTCACGATTCAATCTTTAGCGCACTCGTTAGTATTATTATGAATCTTGGATATACATATATGTTTTAATCCGTGGTTAATCGCCCTTGGGATAATATGATATTCAAACAAACGTCGGCTATGCTCTGACAGCATATTACATTATTATTGACGGAGTCGCATTCTTGATATTACAGTAATAATTTTTTTCACGTAATACTCAAATGATAAAATATAATTTATATATTAAAATGTATAACTCAAAGCTATACATAGATATATTGTGTGTGTTCCCGGTGCGTATTTTACCACAACAATTGCACAAATTTTGCGACCCCTTAAAATAATTTCGTAAATAATATTAGGCACATGTCACAAATTTTTAAGTGGTAAATAGAAAAAAAAAGCGAACAATTTACTGTACGAATTTTTATTGTCAGGGTTATTATGTATTATATTTAAAACTTGTGGCAATACAATTTTAACTCGATAAAATGTGCCTTTATGTTCTCGACAACGAATAAATATGCACTGCACTGTGCTGCAAAAAAAAAAAAAAAAATCACTTAACTGACCGTAACAAAGTTTTTTAGTTTGGCTTAAGCTGACGTATGTGATTACACAAGTTGTACGATTATGCGTAGGTAGGCGTGCTGAATTATTTGTATTTATTCAGTTCATAAATAAGTTAGGAATAACTCATTTTTAATTTAAGAATAAAATTTAAAATTTTTTACCAATACAATTTGCATATTATCTTAATCCCGAATTGTGCATGCCAACAATTTGTCAAATATACCAATACGAAACAAAATATCCCTTTAAATGTTCAAAAATATGCAAAATCAAATATCATAACGTATATTATAAACGAGGTAAATTTTTCATCATCATTTATCACCACTTATGTATAATAATTTATTAATAGTACAACATCTGTCATTTATTTTAAAGGAAGTATTAAAAATGTTAGAAAAACGTTATAAAATATAGTACATATAGAATATCTAATACTAAAAATTACATTAGGAATTATCATAGAAAATTAATAAATTTAATTAAAATCGAAAAAATACCAAAAATTTAACTGTAACTTACATGTAAATACTAACGAACATGGAATGAATTTACTCAAAATATAATTACCAACAAATCCGATGAATAAAAAAATAGTTATAAATGCAACAATATTCGAACATAAATCGTCGTAATTTTTCTTACACATAGTATATTATGTTAACTGACAATACGGTAAATAAATAGAAGAAACGTTACGTTGTTTTCGATGTCTTTAACGTTTCGAAACAAATTCCGATTCAATCGAAGGAAAAATATACATTCGCATAATATTATTTCGATCCTCTCACCGCGCACAGTCCTTGAGATGATCAGATGTATAGCAAATAATATTATGTACGTAGAACTGGATCGCACACTCTTGCAATTATAGGCCGATTAACGATCTCCGCCGCCGGAATTGTGTTTAAAACGTTATTCGGTCATCGATATAATATATGGCTCGCGGTGTATCAACGAAACGTTCTTACCCCATCGAACGAACGAATATAATATAATGTATAAATACTCAACCTATACTACACACAAGATTTAAACATATAAATAAGTATAAATACATTACATACGTGTTATTATATACTTACCGAGTTTCGATTCGTAGATGCATTGGTGTTATAATAATATTTTTAGTGTAATCATTTCCGACGGCGTTGTAAGTGGCTTGTAAATACAAGCGAACGTACAGTTAAAATATTTATAGATATTAATCAGTGATCTTATTCACATGTGATCCACAAAAATAGTTGTAATTTACCCGCTCTTTTTCTTTTTTACTAATTTCTGACTCAGGGTATAACTTTATATGTTTGTAAGTGTAAGATCAAAATAGTTGCATCCAATTCGTTGCCTATCCAGCGGTGTAGTTATTTGGGAGAAATGATGCAGAGAAATGAGAAGTGATGCTCAGTGTCCTGGAATTTAATGAGTGAGCTATGTTGCCAGGTTATTATTTTGTTCCTAATTACTTTTCGTTGAAGGTTAAAATATTCAGGGCCGTTAACAGAGGGGAAACGAAACAACTTCACTCCGTTTTTGGGTTTTACTGGGTATTTACCCACAAGTATATTTACCTACCAAAAATTAGGGTAAATATTTTTTTATTTTAATCTGATCAAACTGTATAATTCGATGGATTTATATGATTTTGGTTGATTGAGGTATGGGAAACTATATTAATCAATATTTTGCAAACTTGGTGTGTTTTTATATCATACTCGTATAATATTGTGATGATCGAGGGACCCACGAGTTAATTGGCCCCAGGTCTTAAGAATCCTTAGGCAGGCTATAAAAATATTTAACAGTTATACAATAATTATAAATATTATATTATATTTCAAATATTCTACAAACAAAATATTTTGTATATTTTTTTAAATACTAATTAATTTTGTACCATTATCTTATAAGTTATAATTTTTACATTCAGAATATAGAAAATCACAATGAGGATAACCGTGCAATTTTTGCTAAAACATGTACGATGAAAAAATCATTAGATACACCATTTAATTACTTATACATCAGTTCGCTTATATTTCTAGCCATTCAAAAGATACTAGCTTTTATTGAGGAGGAAGAGGAGGAGAGGGAATGGATGATTAATGAAAATTAGATATTAATTTTTTCTCAATGGTGTCACTGTATGTAACGATTGTTAAAACGATATTATCTTTCAGTTTTTTAGCGAAATCTTAAACATTTCAAACAATCATGTAAGTCTTTCTGCACATATTTTGATAAAAATATATATATCATCGGATTAATGGTTCATCAATTCAAATAATTACAAGTTCAGATCGGAGGTATTAAAGATGGGCGTAAGTATATCTGCGTTTCTTGATATTTGCCCTTTTATACTCCTCCACTGTGGTCGCATTGCACGTATAGCATTACACAGATGTAACGGATGGATCGCTGCATATATATGCTACTCGATTAATCATATTATTTCAAATCTAAACGGTTTGCGACTGTTGCACCTCCAAGTGATGACGAAACGTCGTACGGTTTGGAAAAGTAGAACGACCGCGTGAAATGATCAATACAATTTATATATATATATAGGTGCGCTCGCGAACAAAATAGACTTCCATGTTTAACGGTTTTACATAAAGAAAAAACATAACGTATATTTTCTCCTTGATTTTATTGAACAAGTATTACGCTATATGATCGATGAAATGTATAGCGTTGTATTTTTTATCTACCGACGATCGTTTTTCGACAATATTTATGTAGAACATGTATGATCAATAAGGTTAAATTGGATTAACCGGTCTCGTGTTCAATAATACTGTAAATTATTTCGATTATGACGTTCAATGCGTGTTTTATATACATCAGGGATGGCTAAACTTTTTTTGGTCACGATCTACTAAAAATATATTTCACCTCTGAGAATCGACTCTCATAGAATATATATTATATATGGTATTATATATGATTATTTAAAATGTCTTGTGCGTTCGACCACATCAAAACACATTTCTGTGATTTCTACTGCAGTCTACACACTTCAAGAACTCGCATCTAAATATGCAAAAAAAAAAAAAAATAAACATTTTTTTATTTATCAAAACTTTATCTATTTAGGTTATTGTTTCACGTCACGCATGTTTAATCATTGTCGTAGCTTATAAATCCTATGTCTTTTCGTAACGATGTTTAATCAGAGTTGTTTTTAACTAACCAAACCTTTTTTATTAACAGGTATTAACCGCTTAAGTATAAATCGCGTCTATTGTTACTGGTCAAAGTATGTATTTTTCATAATAATCAACATTTTACATTAATGCTTCGAAAGCCAAACGCGTGAGATAGTTTTGTTAGAGTGAATTTATATTACATACAAGTTTGTTAAATTTTTAAGTACGAGTATATCAAGGTGAAGGTGCGCATTAAATAGAAAATAATAGAAAAAAAAACATACTTCCCATGTTGGTAAAATATTCATATGCAATATTAATTTAAGAAATTGCACGTTCAGTCGGAAATTGTTGAATAAACGTATTATTAAACAACTATTTTTCTTTATTGTGAACATGTCTATACCAGATACTTGAATTTTTTCTTACATTTCATATTTTGTAAGTTTCTTTTGCTTTGAGCGGTTCGACTATATTTCTCAACCTTCGCCAAACATATTGTATTGTTTGTAATATTATAATAAAAAAGTAATTAACTGATATGATTCGCACAATCTTTCTTTTCTGCTTCAGGTGCACGTATCTTATTGTGTTTATTTTTTTTTTTATGAAAAGATTTTTTACAAAATTAACACACAGGTATTATACATTTGGGCAAACACACTAATCGATTGTTATGAAATATACGAATATGCACTGAACGGATAGGATATGTATAATTTACTTTTATGTATAGTATATAATATTTATTTTTGCGTTTCATTATAAATAAATCTATAGTTTATAACTATTACATTTGTTTAACCGTATTTTTTATATAGTGTAAGTCTGAACCTCAGAGTTATTAATTGTTGATGTAATAATATATTTATACATCATGGCTAGTTAATTTAATATCTAAAAAATAAAAAACTGTAAAATTTAAAATTGAAAATTGTAATTGAGCTATTTTGTAAAAAAAAAAAATTTTATTTTTTTTTAGACATAATTTATAAAAGTATACTTTTACACTTTTATACTATGCTTTAGCGCAGTAGAAACATACTGTGAAAGTATTTTTAATTTAAAAAATAAACACTAAATTATATGTTTAATGTTGATGTATACATAACCATATTCGTTATCATATTGTAACAATCTCGATAATCAAAAAAGACTTGTATATAAATCTACAATGTAGCTAATCAATCAGAAAGTAAAATATGTCGACGAAAATGATGAATAAATAATATTTTATACTTAAAATATCACTGGAGAATATTTAAAATTTTCAATCGTTGCAAAATACAAAGTAAAATTAACAAAATAAAATGAATTCAGACAATATTGAGTTTTAATAAGAATATGGGTGATAATAGTTTCATCCGATTTTACAATTTATCATGCTTTAATCTGAAATATATATATATTATATTATATATTATATATATCTATATAGGTTACCTATACGAATTAATCTTAACAATTATTTTCTCATTGCATGTCAGAGGTCAATTTATCGCAGTATTTTTTGTATTTCTTACTAATGCTATTATGCTAAAAATAAAAAAGATGAATATGTTAACATCATAAACATGATATTATATAAGTAAGTATTGCTCGTAATCAGTATAATAAATTATTATTAATATTATGTCTACCAAAATAATTATATATGTTGCATTCATTATGCCACGACTGACACTCAAATTAGTATAAGAGATCGAAATTGTGAAATATAACATTATAAAATAATAAAAACTGGGTATGGGTATTTTTTTGATTGGAAATTAATTTCGTTAAATACATTATGTTGAATTATTTTTACTTATGAGACATTTGGCAATGAACTCATGTAAGTTTATGTCAAAATAGATTAAACAGATTGACTTTTAGATGGTAATGACTGTACGTGTTGAGCAAACATGTTTTGCTTCGTTTACCACACCGGAAGTTATTGTAATACATGTGGTATTTTAATTGTTAAATATATAGATTATCGTACATTTATTTTATGGGGAGTTCAGTACATCTAAAAATTTTCATATCGCTATGAAATATGTTATTGGGTTTTTGCAATTTTTCAAACTCTTCTTAAAAATCTATTGAGAAATTATGTTTCAAGCACAACCTATGCTTGACTGTAAGGATGATTAAACTAACGGACTACTACGGTCGCATCGAAATAAAAACATGAACAGAATTGTAAAATCAATAACTCATTCTCTTCGCTCAGCGTTCGAAAAATACCGGTATAGATTTTAATTTTGAAACGCAGTAAATGACATGTGATAGAAACCAAGAAGAGAAATATACTGTGATTATTTCCGGAGAGTATTTAATAATTTAAAGCTACGATTGTTGATAAATTGTAAATATAAAAGTGATAGATCTATGGTAGGAACGTAGACCATCTTCTATGGTTACCGACAACGAGGGACGTAAATAATTGGTATTTTTGTGGATTGTATACGGTTTATAATAATTTATATTGACCGTTTTGCTAATGACTGGTAACGGTAATTATTCATTACATCGGAGAAAGCTTCGAGTGTAACTTAATTATAATTCAACAACACGACTCATTCATTATATTAAATTATAAAATACAGTATTTGACTTTAACTAATTCTAGCAGTTTTACACCGTATAGGCACTACAAACAGAGCCTGCAGAGTATCATCGTGCTAAGTGTGAACTAAACTCACGGTAACAACTCCCATTCATCGCGTAGGCTAACATCCTACCTTATATTCAGACCTACATTCGCGCGTTATTATATACGGTTACAAAATCATTAATTTATGTGTACATACATTTTCCGTACAGAGTTTCAAATACACCAATTTACTATGGAACATATGTTAGATCAAATCCAACGATTGGAGTAGACTGATAGACAACATGTTAAATAATAATTAATTAGTGCACCATGTACTTATACGTTGTAAAAATACGCTTAGAGGTATAAAGAAATTAGTTTTTAAAACTCACAAAAATAATTTTTAAATCAACAGCGCGATTATTCAAAAGTTAGATTTTTATCTTTGACAATTTTTAAAGCAACTGTTGATTATTAATTAAAAAAAAATAAATAGCCAAGCCTATACTGTATATTTTACTCGATGAATAGTTTTAAAATCAATTTACATAAAACTACTTAGATATGAAATTGATTAGAATGTATGTTTTATTTTTCATATGATACTATTTTTTTTTAATTCTAGTCTTTATTGTCGTATTAATTATAAATGCGTGGTGAAATATTTATTACATTGATTGAACGTTAGGTCGATATTATGAACATGAAAAATCAGAGGCTAAATGAACGAATATAATTGTTCTAACTTATATTCATTATATAATCAAGTTAAAAATGAAACCAATACGCATCAACTAAGTGTGTAAAATGTTTTTATTTTTATTTTATTCGTTATTTTGTTTATTTTCCGTTAATGCGAATAAAGTACTATAATATTTTCAAAGAGTACTTAGAAATACTTTAAACGATAATTCTAATTCCATCAGTTAACGAGTCTCTTGGGTTAGTCTATTTATTGCAGTCTACAATAATTGTTATAACAATGATAGTTTAATTCACGTAAATGAAATTAGGTATAATTGTTTTAATAAACATCATTCTTTATTAATCATGTTATAAAATTGCTGTGAATGCGTGAAATTTCGCCTGCAGATTCGTGCCATTTGATCGATAATCCAAAATATGCATGTCGTAACTAGATTTAGAGTATTATATTGTTTATCGGTTAAGTATAGAAAGTGCTGCTCAAAGAAAATAATATATAATATTGCGATTGTGATAATGATAGACTATAGGTTTTCAATTCAATCATGTGTTCATAACCTCAGTCACTTTAATACCAATGCTGTGGTTTCCTAGTTGTTTGCGATTTTATTATATATATATTTTTTTTTGCAATATCAATAATAATAATCATAACGTATCTATACGAACCTGTACAGTATGTGTTTCATCAAATATGAATCACTCTAATTGATGGGGATTTGATGATGGTATCCTCGGGGCAATCGCTTTCTTTTCGATGCTAAAAAATTATTTGACCACTACTCTATTGTATGTATCATTTGAGAAATATCAATTATCTTTTCTTACAATCTTCATAATTCTGTTTGAAAATATTTTTAAAAATTGATCTACAAACTATATATAGTTATTGTAAATTGATTTATTCAATTAAATTTCTACAAATATTCTACAGAACGAAGGTATTTGCTTTTTTATCAATCATCATAGTAAATAAAAATAAAATGGGTTTAACCAAAAAAATGTCCATTGTTATTTATTAAATTGTTTTTAATCATAGTGTTCGAGTCGAATATGTTAACCACCGGCACTCGTGCCACATGATTAGCGTGTCCAAGGAGGCTTGTTATCGGTCCATCCCGATCCCTCTGCCGCCGCCTATCACAGTCCGGCCTTCGAGTCTCACCGATTATCTTGCGCGACAACACCGATGGGGGCTGATACAGCGGTGACTCGCCACTTTTCGTTTTCAATTCATTTTTCGGTTTCGAACACAGTGTTCATTTTTAGGTCTGAGTGTAAGGTATAGTTGGATACATAGAAAGGAGTCTTTGTTATTAAACGAAACAATTTATTTTGGGTTATTTGAATTTTGTTTATATGTGACTTTTTGGCAAAGCCCTATATTTGTATGTCGTACATTCAAATGGGCTTAAGGAGAGTTTTGTATACGTTTAGTTTAGTGTGAAGTGTAAAGTTTTGATTTTGCGTTAAAAAAAAATTAAGGGAACGAAGACGAGAGTTTAGTTTAATTTTGATGTTATGAGTATGATGGGCCCAGTTTTGTGTTTTGTCAAAATATATGCCAAGGTATTTTGTGATTGGTGAGGTTGGAATTGTGATGTTGTTAAAAGAAATTTGAGGGCAAATTTGATGTTTAAGGGTAAAAGTGATGTGGCAGGATTTTGTTTCATTTATTTTGACTTTCCAATTTTGACACCAGGATTCCAAACGAGAGAGATGAGATTGAAGTTGCATAAAGGTAATGATAGGATTTTCGTGGGTTGAAAGGATAGCTTTATCATCATCATAATCACTCCATATAATTCTATTAGAATTTTTGCCGCCAACACTATGTCCCTCCATTTTTCTCGATCTTGTATAATTTCCTTCCATTCTTTTACTCCCACAGTTTTAAGGTCCTCTTCTATTATGTCAAGCCATCTCTTCCTTGGTCTGCCTCGAAGTCTCTTCCCTTCTGGTTGCCATTCTATCACTGCCCTAATGGTTTCTTCTTCGCTTCTATCGAAGAAGTTATCTTTCTATTCTATAGCTTTATCATATACTAAATTATACTAAATAAAAATACCAAATACAAAATCAAATACTACCAAATCATACTCTCGTTACCACAACTCTCTTTTCGACCATCCTAACATCCTAGCTAAAAATCTAACCAATCCAATGCCCGGAAACTCTCCCAAAAGATTGAAAAGAAAGTGGTGCCGCGACCTACTTCTATAATTTAACCTTACGACTCTGACCTGGAGTGTCGCCAGTGGGCGGCTTCTCCTTCATGTTTTCTCGCTGTAACCCTAATTTTGTTAACACTTAAGCTAATTTGTATAGATTGTTTAAACCAAATAAAGAACAAAAAAAAAAAAAATTAATTTTTCTATTTTTTGTCTATTACTTTTCTTCGCGTCGTGGTGATGCTTTGACTCGTGTACGTTTTTTTTAACTTGCGGTCGCGTTTTGTTTTTCTGCTAATCAACGTGTGTACGCCTTTTCGTCGTCGTCGTTACATTCAACATGAGCGCGTACTCGCCGCCACCGTAATTAATTAACGTGTGTGCGCCTTCGTCGTCGCTGTTCAAAACGACGGGTACGTTCGTGTTGTTGCCCGGTTCGTGTGTGCTGTTTCATCATTGCTTGTCTACAACTCCCATCTCATAGTGTCAAGAATAATGTCCATAATTTCCATCATCAGGTAATAGTCAAATCGCTAATTATTATTATTATCATAATTATCATCGTAAAAAGTCTATGATCAACGAATGAGCTACTGGTCTTTTATATTATACATTTTTGTTAATTTATTATTATTCTGAGGCGCCTCATAAATTCAATATTTGTACATTATTATTATTATTATTATTATTGAGCGCAACGCGCATCCATTGTATGCCTTGTTGTTGTTTTTCAATCATTATCGTCGAATCGTACGATCGGTCTTCAATATCCCGTCATTCAATTGGTCCCGCAACCAAACACGAGTTTTGGCGGTTAACTGCCACAGTCGTAAGAGTCGCCACGGCGTTGACAGATAGTAATTAAGAACTGTTTATAGTTTTTTTTTATGGGTAATATTACGATTTCGTTCAAATATTCACCAATATTTTATTATCAAATAATACATTTCTTATATGGATGGTAGTTATCTAATAAGTTTTTGAATTAATAAGTACGACAGTTTACAGTTTAAACAATAATAAAATGAGCGTTAAAAATAAATTTAAAATGTAGGTACTTGATATTTATAATAAAAATGAAGTGTCGGATTTATGACCAATTATACACATATTAATATTATTATTATTATTATTATTATTATTAATTTATTTCTCAAGATAACAATACTGGGCCTCACTGAGTATTCTCGTGTGGAGGCCCAGGAGTTATTATGTGTACATGAGTATAATTAATTACTAGTGTATAAATTACATGTTGTATTGTTTAAAATTATTAATCATATAATATTAAGTAAAAATAAGTGTCCACTGTCTAGTGAAACATTAAAATTAAACGTAAAATAAAAAAGAGAAAAGAAATAATCATGATATATAAACCTGTAGATTTCTTATAATTTAGAGTATAAAAACAAAAAATATAGAAAATAGAAAAATAAATAAAATAATATAAATTTAACATATGTTATGAATTTTATTTTATTTCTTGATTATTTAAGTCCCATGATATTAGAATTTTAGCATGTTATTTAAATGTACTATTACATGTAACTTGAATAGGTATAATATGGTAAATAAGTTTCAACATATAACTTAAAAATAATTTTTACTTCAGAAAATGATCGAAAATACATTAAATAGTTGATAATTAAAAAAAATACTCTCATAGCTCATTTTATACTTGAATACAAAACATATTTTTTTATAAAAATATTTAATAGTAATTGTGAAAGGATACCTATATAGTTATATTAACTTATCCGCAATAGAAAATAATTTTCACGTGATAATATATATTTATTAAATGTTTAATTAGTATAAAATAATATTGGTTAAAAATAGAAAACATTAACTAATATTTAGTAGTTAAATCATAACTGTGTAAATACTTTTAAAATATAATCATATAATCATATTAATTAATATAGATAGTTCTTTATGTTTGGTGTCAAAAAATGTAACACAGTTTTTTAACTTTCTAAACATAATTTATTTCTTTGGGGATATTAATTTATGTAAGAAGACAATAATAGGTAGGTTAACTCGTGTTTTATTTTTAACAGTACTTACGTAAATACATACGTTATGTTAATATTATTATTCGCTTTATTGAAAATATTATAGTTAAGTATTCAACGTTGAAAATATTCAATTCATACCTATTATTTTGACTCATACTTATTTATGAAAGTGTTTATGTATTTAATATATTTATCATAAGATATTGTGACCATACATGCAGTATTATTACTTAATATTTGAAAACTATACCATTTTTTTGTTATTCGTAGTTAATTCATTTACTGAATCTTCATCTGTGATTTAAATCATGGTAATGAATATTCATAATAGATCTATGAATTTTAGTGTTTTTTTTTTCGGTATCTAGCCTGCATTGAAATTTTTCGGTATTTGATAAAATTTAGTTTTATCCCAGTTTATCATATGAATTTATCTGTTTTAGAATAATTTCAACCCTCTGATTAAGTATTCGTATTATACTCAGAAGCTGACTGGGTATCGAGAAGTATAGGGGGGGGAGGTAAAAGTAACTGGAAATATTGTTATAATATTTCAACTAATAAATATTTTTAGTTAATAAATAATAAATAATAATATATTATAAATTGTATATATATTATATTATAATATATAATACATAATAATATTATTAATAAATAATATTATTAGTGTTTAATTGACCTTTAAAACCCATAATAACATTATTATATTTTCAGATATTCTAATAGTAATTGAATGGTATTTTACTATTATATTTTATCACTACATTTTTATGCGAGTATATATAATTTTTATTAATATGACACTCTCGAAGGCCTGGGAGGTGCTTTGCCTTCCTGAACAGTCCATCCCTGGATATGCTGTAGTAATTTAAACTTAAATGAGTCACTAGTTTCCAAAATATTCACATTGAGGAGGTAAGATTAAAATTATATAATAATGCGTACTTATGAAATTTTAATTTGTTCGATAATTTCATTACAGTGTTAACAAAGTTGATTTTGTTATACATATTGTATTTGTGGAGCTGTAGTTATCTTGTAGTTATCTTAGTTAGTTATGTTTTTTCACCAAATGTCATATGAAATAAATAAAAGTTATTTTACCTGCGTGTTAACTATTTTAAGGTCTAAATAATTCACCATATGGTAAAAATTATAATTTAATACAATTTAACGATTGAAACTCATATTATTTTTACCACCAATAATTGCCAAGTGGCCTTATAAAAATTATATTAGTGTTTAACTTTTGTTTATATTTTTTTTATGTCAAGGATATATCTTTTGTATGATATTATATTTTTTTAATGTATCGATAATTGTTCTATACATGTGTTAAATATAATTAAATACTAATTAACTTTTCATACAAATAAATTAATGGATTACTAATTACTGTACATCATAATGAGGTAGACAAATCAATCGGCTTATGTAATTTAATATTTTAAAGTAAATTTTGATTAAAATAAATATAAGGTCATTTCATGTATCTGATTGACAGTCAACAATGGTTGATTATTAAAATAAAATAATTAATTTTTTTTTTTATATATCGTTCAAATTAGAATACTCTAATTGTAAGAATTTGCATAAATAGTAAAATAACTACTGATATAATATTTTAGAGATTTTTTTAATTGTTATAAAACGTATAGTAAATTCAAAACTTATTTATGTTTTATTGTTCTAGTGTTAGAACAATATTTATTTTCATTGATATGTAATAGGTTTTTATTAGTTTAACGCATCAAGTTTGTATAGCACGGCGTACCGAGTATGCAATTTTAATGTTAGGTCGTTGTTAGTCCTTATTTCTTACAGTATTACGTATAATTTTGTGGACTGAATAATCTTGAAATACACGCAATAAAATAGTAATAAACATCAATTCGAAATTTATTTATTAATTTTTGAGGTTTATAATTTATTTATCATGTCACAAATTATATAAGAATACATATATATTTTTTTTGATTTATACAATAAGATTTTTTTAGCTTACTTTATATACATCTAGTGATGAAAATAGTAAGTACATGTTTATTTTTGCTAAGTGCGATAAACGAAATTATTATAATAATTATAATTATAATCTAATTATTACGGAGTAGCGACAATGTTATTTCGGTGGCTTAACACTAAGTGTTTGTTTAAACAAGTAAGTGGTGAGGACGTCCACGTCGAAGACGGCGTTGGATCGGTGGTCCTATGTTGAGATGATAGTGCATAGATCCTATTGACTTCTGAATAGACAAGAAGAAGCCATTGGTCAGATTTTTTAATGTGATCTTGAGGATATGGAATATTGAAGTCTTTGTGAATATTTCGGTTCCTTACGAACCATGGAGAATTTGTTATTGTTCTTAAGGTCTTATTTTGAAATATTTGAAGTTTTTTTAATTGAGTAAATGCACATTTTCCCCAAATTAGGCGAACAAAAGAAAGCAAAGTGCGCAGACTTTTCTTATAAATAAGTAAGGAGAATTTTTTTTCTCTAAAACTGATTTTCTGTTTAAAATAGGACACAGGATTGCTTGGATTTGATAGGCTTGTTGAAGTTTATATGATAAATAGGACCACCAGGTTAGTCGTTTGTCCCGTGTTATAACAAGATACTGGACGGTCGATTTTCAAGGGATAGATACGCTATTGAAGTTGAGGATGATGAACAACGTGTAAGAAAAAATAGTAATTAAATTTATTAATTTGGAAAACATAGTGATTATGTTATACACCCTCTTTGTCGTATTGATAAAAATGATGAGACTAATTTTATAGCGCGCGTAGTATAAAATTAACGGTTACAGAAATTAAAAACCCATTTCGTCGAAGAATATCTAAAACTAAATCGTATAGTTTGCCAAGAAATATAGAATTCTTGAATTCTTTAAGCGTTTAATGTTTCGAATTAATTTTATTACATTCCGAAGTATTACAGTTTAAATGTACGACAGCACTAATAATAATACATTTTACGAATACGAAAAAATTACGAGTGATGTACAGACACCAGATACGTATACGAATCTATATTTACTTCACCCTGAACCGTTCATTGGTGATAGTAGGTGCCGGAACCATGTCTCGGTCATTTTTATTAGACGCCCGTTAATAGATTGTATGTTGTTAAGTTTTATAAATTAATTATACAAACGTAACAGAAAAATGTTAACCATTTATCTCAATATCTCTATTTCATGATTTGTTTCAGTTGAATTACAGAACTTTCTTTTACGAGTATACCTATACAGATAAACCGCGATCCTTATCATTGAACTCGTGCATTTTCATACACGCAATTCTTTAACTTCCATGTAAAAACAGTTATACATTTTGGAAATGATTATGTCATATTAATTATAATTTATACTGGTATAAGTTATTGTACGAACCGTGGCTACAATATTTTTACTACTTTAAGGAAATATCTCGTGCGGTGGTCGGGAGATGGACTGATGAGACGTGAGATGCGTGCAATCATGAATCGTTCTAAGAAAAAAGAAAAAAATAATTATAAACATTTATATACGACGTCTCACGTACGGTGGAGGTAAAAAAAAAAAAATAATGAGAAAAAAGTTCACGTTATGATCAGTGCATGATATTATATTTAAGCATAGACACATATTTAATTACGTGCGCGTCGTATGATAAAAGAAATTCTCAAACATTCGAGTACATCTGAACGGATTAAAAATTAGTCGCGTTCGAAAACCGGTATAATCATCAAATAGTATTTTTCGATATCAACGAAGATCTCAAAGAACAGACAAACATTTTCAAACGGATATTGTCTTCCGACCAAATTATACATCGATATCCGAAGACGCAGCAGATTTTCGAGCGAAATCCCGAGGCATATACTCCGGTAAACAGTGGTATCCATCGTCACGGGTTTTGTTGCGGCGTCAGGGGGGTGTAAAGCATCGACGGCTAAGGGCTTGGAATTCGTTGACGGCTTAAAACGTTACGTCGAAAACGTGCGGTCACATCGAACGACGATTCAAACCGAAAAACTACTTAAACGTGTAATCTCAAAACGTATTAATCACACACACACACACACACTCGTCGTTAACCCTCGCCGAAAACCGAGATTATTCGTAACGAATCGTACACCGATAAGATTTTTTTTTCACCCCGGAGAGGCGGCCGATCGGTGCAGTCGCACCCCGGCTCACCGGGACCCGAGGTCGTCCGCGGCAGCCGCCGTCGAGGGGTTCCCGCAGTCGCACGCGTTACGGTGGTAAACAGTTTTTTTTTTTTTATCATTTCTTATTGTTACCGGTACGAGACGGGCGACGCGATTTTTCTAGCCTAACGCACGGTGAAAGTAAAACCGTATCCACTGGCGGCGGGCCGCGTGTACGCTCGGCGGCGGCCGGGCGCGTGTGTGCGCGCAGTCCGCGCGTGAAGGCACCCGTCAGTCGCGCGCCGGACAATCGTCATACACGATATCCACACGGAACACGCGCCGAACACACGCGGCCACTTATCATCGATCCGCAACCGTGCGTTATCGCGCGCCGATAAACCGAATCGTATATGATATCGTTTTTTTTTTTTTTTTTTTTTTTAAACACCGCCATTACCCGAACCCGCCGGTGGTTTTTCGCTCGTTCTGTGATATTATTTTGTTTTTCTCGTTCTGCCGGTCGTAATCGTTGTTTCGTTCGTTCGTTCTCGACCGCCGACCGTACGACCGTCGTTGCCCGCGAGGATTTTTTCGTTGGTTTTTTTTTTTTTTTTCCTTTCCTTTCTTCGTCTCGCGTTCGTCTCCCGTGCCCTACTCGTACAACCGCTGTCGTCTCCGGTCGTCTCTCGATTTTCCGCCCGGTCTTGCGCCGTTATTATGCACGCGTCGGGCAACCGCCGCCACTGAATCTCGTTGACTGACGACGACGACGACGACGACGACGACGACGACCGCGACCGCGACCGCTACCGCAGCTGCGACTGCGACGCCGACCTCTGCGATGAACGCGATCAAAACGACGACGACACGGCCACCGCGGTCGCTGCTTCTGTTGCTGGTGCCGCTGCTGTTGGCCGCCGTGCCGACCGCGTCCGGTTACAGGGCGGTGCGCACTTCCGGCCCTCTGCCGGTGACCGTGCATGTCCGGGCCGGTGGCGTGGTCGCTGGTGGCCCGGCCGCCAACAGGACTACCGGCGGTGCAGTGGTCTTCCCGGCGTCCGTGCAGGCGTCGCCGACCCCTGCGGCGGTCCCGACCTCCGCCGCCAACGCCGCTGCAGCCGCGGCCGCTGGGTTCACGTCGTTCTCGACCAGCAGCTCGGCATCCAACCACACCGCGGCCCGAAACCAGACGAGATCCGAACGACTCAGAGCCAGGTGAGTCAGACATTACGTGCGACAATATCATGTGTACCGGACGTAACCGCGTCCAGTGACGGACGACCGGCGGCCAAACGTCTAGCATTTATTTTACAACGGAACGCATACGACCATAGGCCCCTTGTACCCGATAGTTTCCATCTGACACATTTTTGTTTCAATTAGAATTCGTGATTAGAGTAAAAAATAAAAAAAATGTATAAATAAATAAATCGGTCTGTACCGTACTGATACTCATATATTTTATTTATATATTTACTATGAAGCATATACTTTTACTTAGTGTCATGTGTAGTAATTAAAAAAAAAAAAAAGCACAGGTGCAGATTTTTGAAAAGCCATAACCATATTATTTAAATGCAGTTTGTTTTTACAAGAAAAGAGATTTATAATTATAATTCTTTACCTAAAAAAAATTAATTGAAATTTGTATTATATTATATTTTAATACTGCAATCTTCATAGTAATTGAACAAAAATTCATTTTGGAAAGATAAGAAATCGGGTAAATATCAGAAATAAATGTTTGACTCATTGGATGTTTCGCTTGTTTCCATTGTCCGTCACTAATTGCGTTACCGCAATCATATGTTTAAGTATACGCGTAGATCTTCTAGTTATGTTCAAATTATTTTTACTGGTTCTATAATATGAACTATACGATATTTGATAAAAAATATTTAACTTTTATTAATTTTACAGTTTTTTTTTTTTAAGTTGCATACATTTATTAGCTGACTATTTATATTACGCTAATATAATAAATACTCGTATATTTAATAAGATTTGAAATATTGAAAGTATTTTATACAATTAATTTGGTATAGTTTTAATTATTTACCCTAATAACGAATCAAAAAAGTCTATAAACGTTGATTTTAGAATTAAGTAAAGGATAAGTAAAACAAAAATTATTGAATTAAGTAGGCACATGAGTGATATAAAAATAAAATAATTAATGCTTTTTGTTATATTATATTTAATTAATTTAATGCGAAAATAGTAAATACTATAATTTAAAATTTTGTTTTTTTGAGACTAGAAATGTTTTTGTTGGCAATTTGAAACTGGAGTATATTTATGTTGTTAACGACGGTACATATCGCTGACGACGAGTTATAAACGGTCCAAACAAATAGCACCTATCTAATAGATCTTTAAAAGTGATTTAGGATAGGTCAGGTATATTTAAAACGTACTCTGCTGTATTCGTGTAGTCAGGCACAGAGGAGAGAGGGTTTCAAAGCGTTAAGTTCTTGATCAGACTTTGCCGGAAGTAAAGAAGAAAAAAATAGTAGTTTCTTTGACCAATGAAAAAAATTCGACATACAATATAACAATATATTATATGAGATGAAATTCCATTACACATACTTTTCTTTATGGGCATTATAGTTACGAACATTATAACGAAGTATATGCTTTCGAACGCGTCAACATTTTAATGCGGTACAATAGAAAAAATATACTATGAATAATGTATTTACTTGGTATGATTTTGTTCTAAAACTTTCAGTACAACTATGTTCAAGTCTATCCTATTTTTACTAAAAATGTTATTAGATTAAAAATAAAATATCAATGAAAAATACTATATAAATATATATTAAGCATATAGTTAGTATTATATTTTTAAAATATGTGTTCAAAAATGAACGAATTGATAAACATGTTTAAATTTAATTGAAAACATGTATTTATATCATGAATAAATATATATTATAAACATTTTTAGGTATTGTTTTTAATATATTTTACATATCAATATAACTGATTTAATGTTTTGATAGTTTAAAACGTATTTTTTTTATACAATATAAATATTTAAATACTTAAATGATTCTAAAAGAATCGGGCATCGTTCTTATTAGTTTTAAGTTTGTATTTTTAATCCATCAAAGTACCCATTATTAACATGTAAGAGTTTTCCAAAAGAAACAATTACTAATGTTCAAATTTCAAATAAAAGAACTATATGTCACATGATTTTTTTTTATTTTATGCATTTAAAGATTCTACGAAATAATATGAGTTAAAATTTTTTTAGTCTTTTATACGGTTTTATTTGAAACAATTTAAAAAAAAAAATATTTTCAATAATATACGAGTATTTTCTAAAATTTCGTTAAACATTATATTAAGTAGTCATAATGTAAATATATAATACAAAAACTAAAATCTAAAACCGGGATTAGTATTATCATCGCTCATACAGCAGTTAATATAATGGTATTTTTTAATAAATATAATCGACAAGAAATCCCGACAGATGTGTGCAAACGGTAGTTTAGTGAACCGATGGAGAGAGGCATATGCGTCGTACGCAGCACGAAGTTTAGAAGTGAAAATTAATTTAGAAAAAATACATATTGATCGTACTATGTGAATACACGATACAAATACGGTGGCGTAATCCCTTAATTCGAACGGTTTTCGTCATGAGGCGAACACGACTACGGATCATTGTTGGGGCGTGCGTACATCACTGCAATGTGGTGCCGAGAAAATGTAAATAACATCCGATGCAATCCATATTGTAACGCATAATGAATCGTTAGTGAAGCCCAAGGTGTCAGATGCTGCTGTTGCAGCACCATATGGTTACACGTTCCGCGTGCCGTCGGGTAATGAGCAAACGACCGTTTTGGAACCTCCTAACCAAAGACGTAGGACATTCGTCTCCGGCGCGAAAACCGTGATTTTTTCACCTTGGACATAATTAATAAATATTTCTAACGCCTGGGGAGTAATATGTTTGTCTTTTTTTTTTAACTTTCAATCCATCTGAACACATAAATAAATATGTTTAAATATACAACCGTTCGGGTCGCCACTATACGTTATAACTCAATAAATTGATTTATTTTATATAAAAACATCGATTTCTCTCGTATATTTAATTCATCTGACATTGATCTTTCGGATGGGGAAATATTCGCATATATTTGGTAGGCACACGTGATTGAAGTATGAAAAAAAAATAATACTTGATCAACTTTAAATCCGTTTAAAGATTTATAGCGAGCGAGCATTCGAGTATCATCAGCAACTATATAATCTATATACACGTATTATACCGTTGTGTGTTATGAAACTGTGTGTAAATACAGTGGTGCGGTTATGTAGGAACTATTAATAATTTGTCAAACTCGGTGTATATCTACGTTTATGATTTCGAAAATCTGTTTCAAAAACACTTTTGGAAATTATATATTTATATATATATATTTAACCTTTCACTATTAGCTTGTTGATTATTGTTCCCTTCTAGTTTTAAATGCCACCTGTGTTAATTAAAGTACGCCCACAGGGCATGAAACATTTCCTTAATTATCTGACGTTGACTGAACTTTTAAACAACAGTTTTATTCATTTTAGTTATCTGCGAGCAAATGTATAAGAAAAAATCATTATTAGAATAGCGAAATAATAAAAATCCAATGAAGTGTTTTTAAGGCGTATTTTTTATGACTAACTAAAAACTCAATATCTTATAGGTATATATGTAGTCGTGTACAATTATAATAATGTATCTTAGTTAAAGTTTGCTATTTGCGTGTTAGATGTTCTCTTGTAAATTTTGATTTACATTCGTAAAATATTCATACGGTACGTATTTATAAGTCATGGTTTATTATTATTTTTTTTTTAAATGTAGGTTATAATAATTATTTATTCGAGCTTATGTTGTGCACAGAAAAAGTATTGGTTGTATATGTAATTAAACTATTGACCTTCCTATAATGCGTAGTGAGTATAATCTACCGACACGTCAGTTAGATTATGTCATACACGGTGTGTAAAATATTAATATCTCGTTATCCGAGTATAATTAATGCATCTTTGGATCGTATTGTGTATATTATATCGATCGACTGACATTAATAGTTATTAAATCAGATATTTCAGTTCTATTTTTTTAACAAATGAACCTTATGTACCTTTGGAGATACTTGGTTTTGAATAACTATGTGAGAATATTAAACGTATTAATATTTGTGTGTAGTATTATAATTCAACGCGATATAATTCAAACATCCTAAAATTTGAAGAAAAAAAAATGTATTCATTGTAATAAATAAATATGTGCAAATTAAGTTCTTAATGATACAAATTTAATAAATTATGTTTTGTTTTGAAACTTTTAGCTGCTGGAGCATTAGTCATTTTTCCAAAAAACAAAAAAAAATGTTTTAGACATATATATCTAACCTCTATCCACGACCAGTTTAACCGGTTGCCCATAGTATTATATGCTGAATGAGAAAATGGTAAAACAAGATGATACACATGTAATACGTACATTTTAATTTTGTTTTTATTACATTAGCCCGATTGTTGGTGAAAGCCAAGTGATAAATTAGAACTAAATGCCGATTTCTAGATTAACTGGGCCTCTTCAAAAATATTAATTTCGTAATAAATAAAAACAAATCAATATATGTAATATCCTACACAAATCATTGCGTTTGTATACAGATTATTTATCGTACTCAAATATTTTTCTCCGCTCTCGCCTTTAAATTATAGCGAATAGTTTGTATATCAGTCGGTCGTTTTATAATAAATTAAAAACTGTGACAAAATAAATTAAATTTTTTACTTAAGCTTTCTAAAGAGTGAACAAAAAAAAAAAAAAAAAAATGTACTAGCAAATATATTTTATTGAATCAGGCCGATACGTGTACATGTTCCGATGGGATTTTTTCCTCCGGATTGTTTAACCGTTCGGAAAGTTGATGCGCTGAGTGTTTTGTACGACGTTATTCGAAAGCGATTGATTTTCCACAGGGCTCGAGGTGGACCAGGAAACACAAGGGACGAGAAAAAAGGTATTACGTCGTTATAATAACATTAATGTTGGTCGTCGAATGCTCGGGATCTTCGCGATTGAATACAGTGCGCGGTGCACTTGTAACGCGACACGGCGGTGGCGACGGCGGCATCGCTGTTGGCGTCTACCTGTCTGTCCAGTTTTTGCAACAAAACACATGCTCTCCGCCGGTACACATAACGCGCGCGCGCACTGTTGGCTCAGGTTCAATCGGGTCATCGGATAACCGTGTTCTACGTCGAGTTGTTATTAAAACATAATAAATCACCTCGGTGTCTTAAGTCCGTGATGGAGACGAAGTCATGTATATGCTATATATATATACATAAATACATACATACATACACACACACATTTATACTTCTACTACGTATATTTTTCGTTCTAGTCTTATCTCACCTTGATCTACAAAGAGGTGTGAACCAACGTTGCGGTATAATATTATGTATTACATTATGTTATAATATTAGAGTATTGATGCCGAAAATCGAAACGATTAATTGTTAATGTAATGGTAATAATGACATAACAGCTTAACATCGAACTTTTGAGAGACGAAAAGAAAAACAAAAGAACACCAAGTTTAAATTAAAACCCTGAATCAGTGTTCTAAATCGTTTTTTTGCATCGGAGTGTTTGACGGACTGACTTAGAGATTTCCGATGTCGAAAAACGAAACTCCTTTGCGCGAATCCAAAGAAATTTCACGAATTCACTGATTTGCTGTCGGTATCGTTTTATAGTTTTGAGATTGAACTCGAATTCAGATAATAACATCAATAAGATTAGTTTCAAAACCAAACTAACAATATGTTCAACTGTATTAAGCTACAAAATATATTTATATTTTAAATTATTTATTGTCTTTACAGCTAAGGATATACTTGGTCGGTTAAAAAAAAAAAAGTTGCGTAACAGTTACACAGTACACACGTATAATGAACTCCATCGACGTGTATAATATACAACGTATTATATATGCTAAACGTTTGTACAGTCCAGTGTTGTCCAACATTTTTATTTGTTCTCATCAGTAATTCAGTAGGTACAAATTCGTCTTCGTACCGACAGCCAGTATTAAAATAATGGGCGCAAATCCTCAAACCCTAAAAGTCTGAAGACGAAAATATTCGAATAAGACCTTAGGCATTGGATTGAACTCTTCGATTTAAACAAAATTTTCGGAAAAACTTTTGCGTTTCGTCCTAGTATTTTTCCTCCGATACATCGATTCGCGGAGCTGAATAGCAAACGGATAAAAAGTTTTTATCGTGTTCGGTGTTTCGAAAAAAAAAAAAAAAAATAAATAAACCCAACCGGTACGCGTATGTTTTATATTCCGGTCGAAAGTTTGTCGCGTGCCAAACACGATGGCATCGCGGGTCTCGCGTGACGGGCGCGCCGCGGGCCGAGTTGGATATCATTACCGGCCGGTGCGCACATACTGGTCGGGCGCGCACGTCTCGCGTTCATTACGGCATACCCGACGGACCGCGGATTCGTTTCCGTTCGCCGAGCCCGTGCGGAGACGCTCGACAACCCGCGGAACACCGAAAACCGGAAACGCCAATTTCAACCGATACGTCGTAGAACGTTGACGTAGTCCGATATTTTATCACACCCGTCAGGGTCTTCTCCGATATTACCGTAACAACAACAATCCTCCGTACTGTTCATGTCGTACAAACGTGACTTACGGTTGTGTCCCGGTTCGATCGGATTCGGCCGTGTCCGCGCGGAGCCCTCCGTCCCGCGAAGCCCCGAGGCTGCTCCGCGGACCGCAGTTTGAGAACCGCAGCACCAACAGACGTTCGTTTCGTTCCCGGCGGTCACACGACCGACACGTCGACCCGGGCAGCGGAATAATGCACCGACCCGCGGTGGCTTCAGAAGAGTGCCGATTAATAGCGCACACGCGATAATAGATGTTTTAATGCACGCGGTTTACATAACGTCGCTGCCGACGTAGACAGGTGGATTACGACTGCGGGCCGCGTACGTATTGTGTTGTACCGGACCGCGCAACCGAGTGCGTTGAACGCGGTTACGCCGTAGTGTGTTACAGTATTAATAAACTCACAGGTCCGATTGATGTGTGATTGCGAATAAGATTTATTTTGGTTTCCGTTCTCGCACGTCTCGTAACGAATACGATTACATTTACCGGTGGTCGGCAGGACGTGAAGAAACCGTACGAATACAGGCGTTGTTCGGGGCGAGAAAATAATCATGATCCGCGTAGTACGATCGAACCGTACGAATTACAGTTCATTCGTCGATAGGACGCCGTCCTAATGTAGTATTATAACAATAACCGTCTGCATGAAAGAAAATAAAAATAATCCGAACGGTATGGGTACACCGCGAGATCGGTGAAAAATAATATCCACGGTTGTGTAATACGTTATTTATTTATTGATTGATTTTGCAGGTCGAAGACCGATAAACGCGATTTAAATGCAATGAAAATAATTTCAAATACAGAGATTGTTGGTAAAATTAATTATTTCACAAATAAACAAATACTGAACATTTAATTTAGAATAATAGAAAAGTTTTAAAATTTTGGAATTTGAACGAAAATTAATACAATATTTGGGGAACAACAAATAGATCATTGGTTCTGGAAAAGTACGAGGAAGTCCTCGTGTTTACGTATATTATATGATAAGCTTGTTTTTATTTTTTTAAATTTCACAAACAGTTCGTTCAATGAAACGCGTGCGTTATGTACATGCAAACGTTTTCGAATGCAGTAAAATATCGGGTATAATATAAAGTATTTACATAATTTGTTTTTATATAAAAATTATTTGCGGTAGTTGACAAATATCTTGAAATTTGCGCTTAATTTTATGGTAAAACGTATATGAAAGTACGTGGAAAAATTCTCGGTTGATTGAAAAGGTTATGGTTATATAATATTAACCATCAAAACTAGGTGTAAGCTCAATTAATAAAATGCATTTATTTGCATCAGTGACCCAGATCTAATAACTAAAAACCAGTAAAAATAAATAACAGTTTACATTGCAATTCTTTATAATCAATCATTGGGGAAGTAAAATTATCCGTCGAGGACGATGGCAAGAAAACCTTGGGTTTTAGAAAAAAAAAAATATAAAACACAAAATTACTGGACTGATTAACTAGGTGTGTAATTTGTCTTTATAAAACGGGTAAATAATAAATAATATCGGAATATTTTGCTGTAATTGTCGGACAACATTGTCAAGTTTCCAAATATACATCTGTCGATACCTAGTAATGAATTATATAAAGTGTTTCTGAAATGGATGAGGACACTAGAATACGTATACTCGCTGTGATGGCCCAAAGTAGATTTTTTGAAAATTGTTTTCAATCTTTAAAATCTTGGTTTATTCAGTTTATTTTTAGTACATTACCTTAAATATAAAAATAAACTCTTAAGTTGTATTTTTTGCAAAATTCTCATACGAATCGAGACATTACAAAAAAAAAAAAAAGTCGTGTGACACATCGTTTCGTATGAAAACACTTAAAAATAAACAGTGGTGATAGTAGTTTTTTGTCAGTTAAGACACATAAGTAATTAAAACAGCTTTATATACTAAAAATAAATTGAATAAGCCAAGATTTTGGAGATTGAAAAAAATTTCAAAAAAATCTACTTTGGGTCATCACAGTTACGTATACTAGTGTTCTCATCCATTCCAGAAACACCCAGTATAAATAACAAGGACTAAGACGAGTAAAATTTTAAAATTTTATAAAGCAATTACATAAAATTGCTTCTTGTATTTGGAATTGTTATAATTCGATTTTATTTATCATGTTCTGATCGACCAGTTAGGTTTATTATTATTCTACACGTTTTGGGATTGCCATTTTTCTTGCCAATTATTGTAGTACATTATTTTACTCGCTTTAAATACATTACTTTTCATTTGGAACTGAAAAGTTTACAGACAATTGTAGATGAGTTATTGGGCGTTTTCTATTTTCGATACGGCACTCCTCCATGCGAATCCTGTGATCCATTTATTTTATAATCGCATTTCTGCTTAAACACTATAAATGTGCCGATTTTGTTTGTACCTATATATTTAAAAACCAATAACCGCGTTTGTAGGATTGAGTGAATGAGAAATAAAAAACTTACCATTATGCTTTTGAGACCCGTTAGGTAATATTGTCCGCTGTAATCAGGTTTCAATCGTGAGTTTTTAAAGTATAATTAATCAAACTGAAAACTAATTCAAACAGGAAGGGGGTCAGACTAGTGCTTAATGTATATAGCTGAATGCTGTTACCCATTAAATTCTAATGGTGTGCAATACCTGCAAATCTATGTGTATAAGTGAAGGAAAAAAAAATAATATTATCTTCCTGTTCCTAGTCTTAACGACCTCACACACGCACTTGTATAATAACCGATATATTAGATCTGGTTTACAAATACTCACTACATAATAGTTTAGTATTATTATATTTTGTTGTGAACAAATACAATAATCATTAAGCAACAATAGGATATAATATGATGAAATGGAAAGTATAACAAGCAAAATATTCAATGGTAATTATTATTCCCACGAAGTTCCGTTAACGGTTCAAGTTAAAATGAACAAAGAAACGAATTATATTATAAAATAATTTTTGAATAGAAATTTTTTGGTGATTATAGCTTAAAATATTCGAGTTTAATGAAAAATAAAATGAAAAATATGAAATGTGGTGTGATTTTTTTTAACTTAACGTAGATATTTTTATGTAAGCGCTTGCAAATAGGCAGTTGGGTTAGAGAAAAATAATATTAATTCAAATATATTTGCCATTTGGACTATTACGATTCTTGATTATACCGTGTTTTTATTACGATCCTAAAAACAATTTGTTTGCATATTTACTTTTTGATTAGTTAGTTTAACAGTATAATAATGTTACCGCCGGATAGTTTTTACAACCGCTTTTGCCATAAGTATCCAAGTAAACTGCAAAGTATATTATACTCATAAAACGGAATATTGCTTATATACGGGGAATAATGTTCGAGAAATAGAGAGTGTCAATGTACGTGACTAAGGTATGAAATGGTTTCATTAGGATGGTCACCGGAAAAAAAAAGATAAAATATATATATATATATATACATTCATATGTCATGTTTTGCATAGAATAACAATGCTAGAAGATGCTCGTACAAATACTAAGGACGAGATGAATAAATAAAAAAAAAAAAAATACGTGTTGGAATATTATTACACGAAGATGTGCTTAAAGAAAAACCAAGGTCAACAAAACAGAAAGGTGACGCGCTAATATGGTCACTGCTGCGGAGACAAAAATTCGACGCCCGACGACGGTTGATATTGACAAATATAACATTTAATATTTATTTATGAAGAATACATACGAGATGAATGCCACCACGTGTGAAATAAACGACAAACACGAAGACGATGACGACGACAACGACGAAAATACGTCACATAATTCACCGCATATGTTACTACATTGATATAATACCGTCGTGACGCAATGAACCTTCTTTAAAAAAAAAAAAAAAAAAATTAAATAAATAAATAACACAAAAAAAACGATTATTAGCTTTATTATTCGATAACCATGCGAAACGATAAATGATTAACCTCGTTCGACCGCGGTAATAATGAGGTTTATTATTGTTATATGGTGGTGGCGATGGCGGCGGGATCACTGTTCTTTCGCAATGATCACTTCGTGCTCCGCGGTGTCCGACAGCACTGTTACAGAAACGCATTTTAATGATTTATATGTTGTATCCGTTTTGTAAATTATTACAGTGCTCGTATCAAACAATGAAAATTAGCTAAAATTAAATAATAATAACAAATCACATTGCGGGCTATACAGGTGCAACGTGAACGGGCTGCGTGTATACCCGTATAGCCTTAATATACATAGGTTAGGTACCTACGTAATATATCACGTTTTAGTATACTTGAAGCCCGCCGATATAATAACAATGATCTGTGCGCGGACACTTTCTAGGATAACTGATAAATATCTATCGGACACGAGAGTTTGTAGGTGAGTAGGTGACCGACAATTATTATTATTCTAACTGTGGTGTTCATAATTGTTATCATGTACCTGTTTACCTAACCTATACGTCTATAATTATTAGGTTAACGTTAATCGTGGAATTACATTTAGATATTTTATAGCTGTTTAAAACAAATTTACGGATTTTGCGTCAACTTACGTACGAAAAAGTTTTTTTCGCGGAAACTTCAGTAGGAATAGTAACCGCCTTACTTAATTTGCTAAACACATCCAGCCAACAAACGCACTATCCGATCACAAATATTCCGTGAAATTCAGTTACACTTTTGTTCGGTCACTTTCGATGTTTGAGTATCTATTACAGATGTATATAGTTAAGCGTATTAAATTCAGTTCATCAGGAAAAATTAAGATTTATTATCATGTGATTCATGACAAGTTGGAGTTGTTATTCCGAATGGATATATTTGACAATCTAGTTCAGTGGATTTTTTTATTTGTGCCTACCGTTTTCGAATCAACATAATGTGTGTTTATAAATCGATTGGAATTTTTTATTTTTTTTAGAAGATTCGGTCATAAATCACGAGATGCACTGAACACGAGAGATACACTGTTAAAATCTAATATTGTTTTTCGTATGAAATAATAAAACAAAACTCGTACAAGTTCCTTTGAGTTAGATTCTCATGGTTTTGAACAGAATATTTTATGGCTTAAGATTTTTGTATTGCAATTCCTGATGATCGTAATGTCTCAATTTTTTTATGAATATGGAAAACCTATTTTTAAATTATGGTAAAAAGTGTGTGACATAATACGTCATTTACACTTTGTGGAAGACAATACTATCTCAGATGAAGGTTTTTTTTAATAGGTCTTAAAATTATAAAACCTCAACATTCTTATACAGAATGTGTTTATTATGAAGACAATGACATCATTCAAACGACCCGCGGAATTTTAAACAATACGAGTATATATTTTTATCACATGTATCGATTGATTACAAACTGGTATTTATTTAAACGGCTTGCAATCGATGGTCGATTTAAATAAATTTAATTTAATTTTAGATTAAACTGAAAACTGTTTATTGGTACGTTCAAGTATTACGAAAATATTTATAATAAAACAATTGTTCACTTTTTTATTTTTATTGAACACATTTTTTTTTATTTACAATCTGTATTTATATGTTATACAATAAGTACATTTGATGACTTTTGAATGCTGGAAAAGGGAAGTCGCCAATTGGCGACACTCCAAATTAATCGTTTAATAATAAATTCAGAAACGTTTTACGCATACATTTAAGTACTGCAGTAGTATGTAAAGTTCTTAATGTTGTAATTTATTCGTGTATAGTTCATGTTTACGTAAAAGTTAAGACGCTTACGCATTGTAATTTTCATATTTTTTAAATTCTCTAATATTGTGTGTATACCGAGAAGTTTATACATATAGGGCTGATAATTAATTTACTGCGTTTTCAATCACATGTTAGGAAATGAGAAAAAATTGACAAATCATGTGCGTACCTATCAAACAGAAGTGTAAAATATCATCAAAAATACTTTTTATGACATAAACAAATCAATATAGGTCGTATACATGCGTTTGATTGATTACACTGGTCGTAAAGGGTATTAGGTTTTCTTTTACATTTTTCGTAATAGTATGACGATGCGGTTAACAAATTGCAGTGGAAAAAAAATTCTCATCAGGTCAAACTGAAAAATTTCGCGCGCAAAAATCGATTTCCTTAAAATATAAAAACACCTCACGTTGTGTTGACCTATTCACGGTGAAATGGGCGTGCGTTAAAGTCGTTTCGAGATTTCCGGGCCAGATACGTCGAGATACGTTCGGAGGATGTTTCATCATTACTGCAACTCCCGTACATAATACGTTAACCGATCCGATGCACCGCGTTCTATCACAGTGAGTTTGCTATTTATGTTTACGACAATTTGGTTTGTGCGGTTCATATAATATTGCCAAATAGTTACACGAGTTCAAACGGACAATATATTAAGTAGGTACTATAGTTCGCGGAATTAAAATGGTTCATTGATATAATAATAATATTAACAATAATAATAGTTTTAAAAATATACTGTATTGTGACCGCGATGTTGTACGTTTAGAATTACACAATATGGTTGTACAGTTTGCAATGTTTGACGGGTTAAGATATATATAAAGTTTGTCCGCACGCAGGATATTTACATATTATACAGTTATAAAAAAGGGACAGTATGTTCACGATCTCCATCTATCTCTCTCTCTTCATATATACACATATATATATATATATATATATATATATATATATATATATTGGTTTGCGACTAAATCTTTTCGATTGAATTTGCGCGTACATTTATTGTGTCGTCCCCGGCGGGGTTGGTCTTATTTCGCAGCTCCCCAACGGTCAAAACTGTACACGATTTTCGTGCACCACGGTTAAGTTAGGTTCGGTTGGGCTTAACCTGAATGGCAACCATTGCGCGTTTGATTGTTATTATTTAATTTTGCTGTCCTTTCCCCCGTCCCCGGTCGGTTTATATATTAGTACATAATGTTATAATATAGTTTGTCACGCGTCGACGACGGCTGGCGCGCGCGCGCGCGCGGCTACTAAAACGTGTGATCGTTCTTAGCATACAAGTCTACGGCCAATATTATTCTTTTTAAACGACAATTGTTTTAAATCGCAAGATTCGTAATGATTGACACACAAACGCGATCAATTACAACGAACTGATGACTGTAACGCGACGCGCAATGGTTGTTCTCATCGAAGTCTCTTTCGAGTCATTTACATACATAGAGAGGTCTATCGCGCGACTGTGCGTTCACCACCGCACCTGTGAGAGCCATAGCTGACGACGACGACGACGTGGCGCCAAGGACGAACGGAGAGGAGAAAAAAACTGATGAAAAATAATCCGCCGCGCGTCCTTGCGTGTCGGTCGAATACGACACGATCCGATTGTACCCGACGGGGACGGTCATCCGTGGACTTAGCGATAGCGTTACAATATATTATAATGTTGTTATTATTAGTATTCACCAATGTAACGATAGTATAACGTGATCGTTATTCCGATGAATACGTCATATGCTCATTCAACTCAAATCAATAATTGGGGGGGGGGGTTGTAGAGCTCACCGGAGTTGAGGCACGCCAGGACAAAGTACGTACTCTAGCTTCCCCGTCATCTAACACGGCCGCATTATGCCTTTGGAAAATATTGTCATTATCGTGAACCAGCGATGTTATTTATACATTACGCAAGAGAAATCACTTCAAATTTTTGTTTTTTGTTTTTAATGCAAAATATAATATTAAATTCATACTCGTTATGAAATGTGCACGATAAAGTTATATTCCTTCTGTAGCCATATACGCAAATATTAGATAAAATTAAGAATTGTTTTACTATTATACTATATAAATACGTTTACATGAACAAGTACCGTACATCATGTAGTGGCACGATCAGGATTTACTTTTGGGAATGGTGGGGTTATACTTTTGAAAAAATTTAAACTTGGAAGGTGTTTGGTTGGAAGAATGGGGTAAGATTGAATTAATAACATACTTCAGGACATTACAATCCCCAACCCTCCTAGTTGTGCCACTGTTTATGGTGGTATGGTTCTTGATTGATATATTTAAAAACGGTCTAGTACGGACATTTCTGTAACACAATCTAGTAAGCATTCAAAGATTAATACGTTACAAAAAAATATATAATACATCTTGTACACATATCTATAATTAAAAACCAAGAGTTATAGTGTATTATCGCAATGTATACAATTTCTTAAAACGAAAAAATTAAATTGATATTATCAATTTATCATTTTTAATATTTCCAATCATTATGTAACGGTGTAACGTACAGCATAATTATTAATGACTTTTATGAACTTTTACTTAAAATTTTAGAAGGTAAACAGCAATAGAGATCTTACGCGTAAATTTACTTTTCAAACACTATTACATTTCTTAAAAACTAGTTTTGTAGATTCATATCAATAATTCATTGCTTTATAGTGGCTTACACTGACGTTTAGATTTTAAATTTATAACTTTATTTTGATGTGCTTGTAACCTTATTTATCACTATTTTTATTTTACGATTTTTCTACATAAATATCAATATACACATTTCTCTAAAAATATGACTAAACTAAACGGTATATATAGCTCTTTAAATACACATATCAAGTTTATTATTTTTAGTTAACATTGACGTTCGTTTCGATATTAAACATTTATTTTCGGTCTTATAATATTTTCTGTTTTGTAAATTATTTACAAAATTTCTAAACACAAAAGTTTAACAACATTTTTCGAGCTATGTCGATAAATAAAATTAATAATTGTGAATAATTGTCACGGATAACTAAGTAGATATTTATGAAGTCGAACACGAATTTCGAAATTTCAGCAACAACATATTATATTTTGTAACCCTGGGGCTGGATATCGTTTTATGTAGTAATTGCGAGCGTACGGCACCGGCGCGGTGTATCTATAGGGCTATCGAGTTGTTGAATATTTTTTTTTATAAATTTTCAAGGATAACTTTATTGAAAATGTAGATCGATTTTTTCTTTTTTTTAACGAAAACGTTGTCCACAAAAATGTACCGTACGACATTGTTGCGAAGTCGTCAGGTCAACAAACCCATGCATTTTTTTTTTTTTACCTGGATTATTATATGGACCGTGCAATCGTTCAAAACGAGATAACTTGGCCTTGTGCTGGATTGACAGCTTGCCGCCTTACGATAATTATCGTGTCCGCACATTGTCGAAAGTATATTAACACACACACAAGCGCGTTTCGCACAAATACCGTGGTACTTATACGTTTACTATGAAGATTATTTAATTCACATTATTGTTTATTAGACATTCATAATGTACGTATAACCTAGTGCATGATGCGGTGTGGGTTTATTCGGTTCTTCTTCGGGGTCCACACGCGTGCGCGCGCAGCCGAGGTGTGAGACTACCAAAACGCTTATTTTCCGTCACAATGGATTTGCTGTCATACAGATTTCTCGGACGTCACGTGTGTACACGTATATATATATATATATGTAATACATACACACACTAAACCGGGTATGTCGAATAAAAATGAGTGCGTGTACACCGACTGCATCATGAGAGTGATGTTTTGCTGACGAATTAATTAGCTTTTGGATCACGCTCGGTGGGAAACATAATCGGTATTGTTGGGATCAGTATCGGAAGTGACGGTTATGTCCGTCGTACCCGCGAACAGCTTTTTCTCAGATGCGTAAATTAACATATTACTGGTATGTTAATGTGTGGTATCAACTGGATTCGAATCTTGATTCACTAAAATATACGACGTCGTAGAAAATCATCGGCAATTAAAATCGACTAATATTATATATCAATAGTCGTCTCTACGCATTTCACCGCCATAATCGTATTGCAATGGGTCACAACGTTATTATATAGGTATGCGTTATACGAAAAAAAAAAAAACGGATGTTTTGAAAGAAATATAGCACTTGATTAATTGTTCCAACCGTGTAAATGATTCAATCACGAGATTGAATTCATTATAGTTTATAAACGGAAACAAAATTAACGGACGTAATTTTTTCTTAACACAATAAGAAACTCATTATTGTGAACTTTTACTTCTAAGAATATGATATTGACCTCTTCGCGTTCAGTCATCATCACTAATGTCATTTTGCATTGTTGACAGTCGCTTGTGGAGGCGTTAGCGAATAATATTGTCAAATTTCCTGGTACAACGTTTAATAATGCATGAGACCCGCCTACTACAGTGCTGCAAAGCATCTTAGTGATAATTAAAACAACCCTGGGTTTATTATTATTATTATTATTTTTTTTTTTATCGAGTTTTCATTCACACACATTTAAATATCATTTGAATCTCATCCGGAGTATATTTATCTACAATTAATTCAAAAGAAAAAGAAACACTAGATCTGCGGGTTCTTAACTGATCTGCATACTCATCTGAGTATTTTATCTAATTGTGAATAAAAACATTTATACGTTTTAAATCTTATTTATCAACATGTCTACAGTTAACGTTGAACTTCACGAAGATTTAAACGACTGTTTCGTAATTAACATACTAAGTTATTCAAAGGAAACCCTCACAAAGTAAACTTTGGATAAGAATCATGTTTTTATTACACATCGAATAGCTAATATATACGTCATCAGCGTATAACATAAAAGTTACTTTAGAAATTACTTAGGAGGTATAATTGACGAGTAAACATAACTTGTGTACATTAAGGAAAATATTTGTTTTATAGTTAATTATAACTTAAGTGATTTATATTTATAAATAAAAATGTGTACTAAATCAATTTTTTGTCATAAATTACATGAACCATGCTTATAATCTAAGGGTTAAATTGTATCAACTTACCTATGTGCTTTATTAAATTAGAAGCGATAAATAATTATACAGCAATTTATTTAACGTTAAATGACATACGTCCGCGTACATATTATTTTGAAACCGGTCCAGATCCATGATCATAACACCTTGTACCTTTTACTTTGCAGAGACAGTATTAGATCACAATATTAATTCCAATAAAAATGCATTAGAAATATTTAATTATATCTTTGCACATGCATTTTGTTAGTGCGTATACATATATTTTTATGTAGGTATATTTTTTTTTACTAACTTAGCTTTTAGAGGTCGACGTGTAAACCATTCATTAATACTCATACATATACATTATACTCGTGGGTATAGTTTACTATATTGCAGGATTATAATTTTTTTTAATTGCAAGAATCAAATAAAAAATTGTTTTACGTGTTCAATTTCGAGTACGTATGAAAGTACTGGATGGCCTTAGCTCCCTGTAGAAAATGGTATTGGTCGCACAAAAGTACGAAATGTTAATCGGAAACTACTGCAAATAAGGTTAAAACCTAACAATTTAATTTGCCAAAATTATGATTCAACATATTACTTTTTTATGATGGTTCTACATGCTTATTTTTGTTCGGAAAAATGGTTTTTGGCCTCAACGTAAAATAAAAATAACAGCGCACGTTCATATAAGTATAAATAGTACATACTTATTAGTACCAAACATTAGGATGAACATGATAAAGCAGAAAAATCTTGAGTATGTTACTAAAGTCATATTTTCTAGTAAGTACCATTTATTATAATTTAAATTAGAGTGTGTAATATTCGATATTTTAACAATTGTAATTAGGACAGTGGTATGAAAATATATTTTAATGTCGCAACATGTAAAAAAGAAATATCATTCAAATGGAACAGTCGGCTACAGGTTATGTACGTTTCATAACTTATTATTAATTATACCCTATATACACCGTTAAACTAGATGATATGAAATAACAAAAACGACCCTGATTGCCTTGTTAGCCCACTGGATTTACTCGTCGATCAAATTTTAACCCGTTGAAAAATTACTGTGCGTAAAAAAAATACATTATTGTGTGGCAATCATCAAGTTGTCCAAAAATGTAAGATCAACACGATCTCGTGAATAGCATTGTTATTTGAAAGATTAAAAAAGGAAAGAAATATAGTGGTAAATTCTTCGCGGATATTTAATACTGTTGGTTGGTTCAAAGTACTCAGGACTACAGCGATATTAATTACGCGACGTGTGGTTTTTCAAGTAAATCGACTGGATATGATCACGAAACGGGAACATACCGTTTTACCCGAGCGACTTTGCGCTAGCACGATACAAAATACAAAAATAAAAAAAGATGAATGTTGTCATGGATACACACACCTAGGGGGCTGACATATTTGAAATTAAATCCACGCGTAATTATAATGACACAATCGCATACGATATAGGCGTCTGTAAAAGGAAATTGACCATTGTCCAATACATAATTTATCTTCCACTTTCTATCTGCGCATTTCGGACCGAAGGGTTGCGTAATCGCGGGTCCTTTATTATACGCGGGCACATGTGTACATGTAAATGTATAATACACCTATGGATAGTATATTTATGTATGCATCTATAGGTTCAACGGTTGTGCACACAAACACTACACACAATACACACACCACATTATGTGTATGACACGAGCCGAAAGTCCGCAACCGGCCCGAGAGTATGTGTCGACTGCCGCGTACCAAAAGGACGTTGCACGTCCTTTTGGTCTTGTTATTAGTTTTATTTTTTTATTTCCATTCATTCATCATTCCTACGGGATTCCGCTTGTGCGCGCTTAAAATGTACCGTGAATATGTAAATTAATCAGCGGAGATCACGAATTCGAATTATCAGCGTTCAAGTGCACTAGAAAATTATATAAATCATTTCGACATTCGCGCGTATAACTGCTACACGGCTGCCACGGCAAACGATACTTATAGCAGCCTATTTTCCCCATCTACTTGTTCCTCGTGCACACGACGACGCACTGCGCGGCGCGGCACGTTTGTGCGCGGTGTGCGATGTCTCTATTGCGGCCGACACGGACTTCTGAAGGAGTTTGTTTCGGCTTTTCCCACGACACACGTTCATATATATATATATATATACATAGAAACGCGCGAAATGTGTACGTAGACTCCTTACGTACGTTGTGTACGATAAACATTCCGTTGCAATCGTTTCGTCATTAGTTCTAGTGTCCTACGCTGCGAATGAAAAAGAATCATCGCGAAATGTATAATTACACACAACGGTGCTGTAATATTGAGTTAAAATGGAAATAAACCAACAGGAATAGGATTAACGGATGTTGCTGCGGTACACACCGCAGTATCCTATTTACACGCATGGTGTGTGTTATCGTATATTTAGTATTTTTTATGCTGAGGAACTTGATGACAATACGTTTTACATGTACTGTTCGTGCGCACATACACTCGATCAGTGGCGTAATCTTCAGCAGGAACAGAAAACAGCGTTTTAAGCGTCTAATTTATAAAAATTGTTTGTACCTACAATATACTACAATATTTGTACACCTCGACTCAGCTTGGGCGATGAGATTGGGAGTACAAACGTTCAGATTAATTACGTAAGAACAAGAATTATATACTTCAGTTTTGACATAGGTATAAATACTTCTTCTATAACGCAGTTATTTATCCGGTATGTTCATTATTAAAAACGCTTAAAATACCATTGCTCAAATAGGTTAGTCAATTTGTATTTGATATTTATATGTTTTTATAATTGATATATATATATATAAATTATATTTTTGCATAATCCATATTTGGCATATATAGGTGAGAGGAACGAATTTCGTGTGGAGTTTGAATTATTTAATTTTGAAAAGTCGAAGAATCGAAGGTCGATTATATTATTTAGATGGCTAAACTGTGCGTTAAACCGTATATAATACATACATATATATATATTACAGCGTGAGATTGTACATATAATATAATACGTAGCCTAGGAAAAAACTGCATTGTACGACTTTTACTCGAGAAAATATCGATGGCCCCGCTAGCCGTTCAGTGAGGCCGAACTACTTTCCAACGTGTATAGGTATACGTATATTATATGGAGCAATTTTTGCAATTTTATCGTTTTATCGACGCCTCTGTGACCGGAATCCGCTCGCGTTTCGCAATTCGGAAAAGAGGCATATAATAAGTCTAGTGCCGTCCGTCTGGATAGGGCAAAAACAAGTGTTCACTCTCACACGCGCGTTATAGGAACTCATCGTCACCGGTCAACCGTCATCACATTCGTTTACTCAACCGGCGCGTGTGATCAGAATATAAAGACGAGTAATATTGTTCTTTTTTTACGCGCGTAACATAACATTCATTACGTTGACCGATAGGTACATATGATAATAATGATAGTTCGTAATCTCACGGTATAAACGTTATATTACGTTACGTAAATAATATTTAAACGTAAGTAAAAACAAAGTACCTATACTTGTTGTTGTTGTTATTGGTACTTTAATGGTGTATAAATCATTGATAAAAACACGTTACGCGCGTGTAGAGAATGAGCCCGAAATAATAATAATAATAATAATAATTCGATTTATGGACCTAAATAATTTGATCGTGATTGTCCTGTACGGCTGTACGCGGGACAGAAAAGAAAAATCATAACAATAATACGGCACACACGAATTCGTTCCGGATACGACGTAATTACGTATAAACGCGTACGGAAAAAAAAAAATGGAATATAATACACAATAATATATTTATTATTATTTTCAATCCGCCGGAGTGGATTTCGCGTTAAATTCAACCGGGCGCGACCGTTGAGATTTATGCAAAATTTCCTTTATGCAAATAAATCTATATTACAGATATACCTGTACATACCTGCCCGTACCCGCAGTGTAAGTCGATTGGTCGTTGAGCAACTTTTCGGCGTAAAGAGCAACAACAATAATTATAATAATAATGATTGGCGACGTATTAAAACGGTCGCCATTGTCTCCGTATTACACACGAGAACGGTGTTATAATATTTCGACCGAACGTGACCGTTAAATATTAATTTTTACCGCGGTGACGACAAGTAAATAATGCACACAATGCAATATCATTCTGCTTTGCGTGTACGAAAACAACGATTTTCGCGTATAAACGTGTTGAAATTATGCAACGCGGCGGTTATTATCGATCCGCTTTTCACGACCGGCGTTTCCGTCGCGACGTTTTTCCAACTGGTCAACCGACGGCAGCTGTGGTTCGTTGAACCGCAAAGCGCAACAATGATCGTTCGGACAAGTCGCGTTATGTTATTATGTACCATGTACTATCGTACACCATTTGTGTTCGATATTATAATATTACGTGTGCACCGGACGGGAAACGGACGATTGTCGCGTGTACCACTGTAATCGGGTGACCTTTAGGATGAGGCAGGGACGCGGAGAGCGAGAGATGGAGAGAGTGTAATCGGGAGAAAACGAACGCGAGGAGAACGTACGGCGCCACGACCGCGTATCCGATCAACCCGTTACCGACTAAGTATCGGTTTAAAATATATTACACGTTTAATGGGTTGTTAAGCGCTCGTGCGTGTAACCCTTCGCCGATCGGACAGCGTGTGCGCAAGTATAAAGTTTCGTACACGGACACCCGTATTGTTGGTTTACCAGTATTTGTACGTGGAAATGTGTTGTCAATATCGCTCTTGATCATCTCGGTTTTAAACGTTCGTTGGATCTTAATCGACATTAATATTGTTTTTTCGGGTCTAAATTTCTGAATGCGGTCTCGTTACTTGCAAAGGACCGCGTGGTAAGTGATAGACGCTGAATCTGGTTGTACAAGATTTTTAAAACCCGCTGTGTTCGCACTTCGAATTTCCCGGCTTTTGCTTAACCACCACTCGTTATTATTCTTCACGTAATTTATTCTGTAAGCTGATGGAATAATCATTTTTTTTCTCGGTGAATTGAAAAACGATCCGAGTGCTCTCATTGATTTCATTCTCGAGTGTTTTGACCTCGTACGTTTTATCGTTTTTATCTTGCCGCGTCTGCAAAAACAACGAAAAAAAAAATAATAACGTGTAGCTGCAATGTTTGTGTCACTAGTTCAATAAACCAATCTATTTACACGCTGTAGTTTACGGTGTCAAACTTTTATCCTTCGTTTTCGTTACCGATAACATTATAAGTCATATTATTTCATATGAATCGGTGTTGTCCGTTTCAATCGGAAATAAACGGTACCGATCAGGCAGCGTCCGCCAGACGTGTCTCGCCGTCTCATTGTCGATGTTGCTGCTGCTGCGACACAATTGTGAAAGTATAATAGTACACGACGCCAGATACACGCCACGTCGTTCGTACGCGCGAAAATACGAATATACGTGTGCCACACATTTTTTTTTCCCCCGCCCGGCCGTCTTAAATACCAACGATATTATTATTATAGGTATACAAGTATATAAGTTTGTGTGTGTGTGTGTGTATAAACTTATGCCCGTAACATTAATATCGTATACTGTGTATTGTTGTCATGGGTATAGGGAAAAAGCGCGAAACGTTACGCGAGACGGCTGCGCGCGACAACCCACTCTCCCCGAGGCCGTACGGAAATTCGTTCGTTTCATACAATGTAAATATTGTTTTTTAGATTATTTTTTTATTTTATTTTTTTTTTTTACTTGGTTTCATTCTGCCGTTCAACCGCGTTCCGTCCAATAATATTGCCACCCGTGAGCGTGTACGAGTTCGATTTGTACACACACCCGCGTACGTCGCTCGACCGGCGGTCATCCGTCCGACTCGGTCAATCGGTCTTGTACGTATACGCTGTCTAATATTACGGATATTAATATTATGCGCCACGAGACCGCGGAACGAACGTGTTTACGATTGTTATTACAGATAAGAGTACTCACTACCTGTACAACGTACTACCTGTGGGTGTATCTGTTTTTGACGGTCGTTACACGCGCTAATCGTACGCACGCGCACCGGTATGCATAATGTGTGAGACTCGCCGTTCAGGGATGTGCAATATATGATCACCGTTTATCGTATCCGATCGTAATTATTTTCTCACGCTCGTAGACCGCAGACGCGCCGCAATTATATTTCTTCTGTACACATGCACCGGATCCACAGATTTCCGTGGAACTTAAACCCTCGCCTAAATGTTTATATTGTAGTTGCGCGTCTTACCCGTCTTTGAGCGATGACAATTATCCTTAACGCGACATTTTGGCGATTTGTACATGATTTTGATTTTTAATAAATAAATAAAATATTATCTAACGGTAAATAACTTGTAATTTTTAAACCGTCTCCATTAACGCGTTTTATATTCGTTGTTGAACACGTGTTCTGTTTTAAATTTGTCTAAATTATTTTGCGCATTACCATAATATTGATATATTTTAATTAAATTGACCAAACAAAATGTACATGACATTTATTTTTCTTATACCTACTCGTAATTTACTCGCATAAAAATATTTATTATAATAATTTCAAAAAACATGACACTCATTTCACTATTTTAGTCCAATAAATGGTTCCAATCAGTATTTTCAAACTTAATCACCGATGTATTCATTTTTAAATCGATTTGGTATTATACTGTGTTCAGCTTAAACTTGATAAATATTTGAATACAGCGTCCAACATATATCGTTGGATATAATATTTATCTTTTAGGTAAAGGTAAACACCTTTTATTATTAATATTTTAGAGTGCAACTCGTAAATTAATTGATTTCTAGTTTTAGAAAAGCATAATTTACATTTTACATAAAATGAAAAGAATTCATAATTTAAAAAAAATACGAACAATTTGAAAAAAATAAAAGGATTATTTTTATAATACATTATAAGAAAAAATATATCGAACGTCTATTTTTTTTTTTATGTATAGTATTATTTTTATTAATAGTAATTAATAGTTTACTGAGTATTTATTATCATAACTAACGACTTGAAAATAAACTTAATTTACGGTGATGATTTAAAAACTGACAACATTTTAAAGCATTTAATTACTATTTAACTTCTTTATTATTATTATTTATACTACCACCATTTTTGACAAGTTTTCGGATATGGGGTTAGTAAATTTATTTATAGTTTGTATAGACAATTAAAGAAATAAATAAGTTGACTGCACTGATCTTTTCTGTTAAAAAAAAACAATGAACATTTATTCAGTTAATCTACCGTACAAGTGTTTAAAATTACCGAAAAAAGTTTTTTTAATCTGATATCTGTAGAAATTATAATTTCTTAAAAGTATGTATACGTATGTAACGGTTAAATAAATAAAATATTTGAAGTGGACAGATGGATTACACGATGCATTAATGAACCAAGTAGACAAACCGTTTGATAAGTTGTTTTCTGATAGTATCTCATTTAACAATTAATATGTAGTTCATATAAAATACTATATGGTATAAAAAATTAAACTACTCTTTGGCAGTATACAAATTAATTTCGACAGCACGTAGGATCGATAACAAGTTTCTTACGAACTAGTTGAAGGACTTCACGGATCATTTATTTACAATTCGAAAAAAAAAATGTAAAAAATCAATACAATTAGTATTTAAAACTAAATGGAGAAATTTGTAGTGAATTTTTCTTTCAAACTATAAACTAGTTTACTACATATTAACCGTGATGTAGCCTTGGTCGTAATTAATGTAATTACCAAATTAGTTTAAGCTCAGTATATTGTATTAGCATTGAGGTTAAATTGAATACAATTGTAATCAACGAGATTATATAAACAAAAACTATGGTTTTTCAAATGTTAAACTTGAAATAAAAAAAAAAACTAAATAATTCACCTTAAGAATATTACATGATTTTTAATTTATAGGATCATAACGTGATATACAAATATAAGCTTGATTTTTTTTTATTTTTATGAATTATCATACTGAAATTCAAATAAATAGTTGACAGCAATAAAGAAAACCTGATTAATTTATGCAGTTTTAATTAACCAGTTTATGGAGAAAATTAAATAGAGCATTTAAATCATTCGAACTATTTCGTGTTTAATTGTATATGGTTTATCAATATATGTATTTATAAAAATAAAACTTTTCAACGTATTTGTAGTATTTACGTGCCGTTATCGCCGGTATCAAAATGGTGACAGCAAATTTCACACAATACGTAATTTCCTTTTTGATTTAAAAAAGGCGATTTTGCATCGTTGTATAATCAGTTGGTTAGTACACTTATGATTCATTGGATCGAGTTGTTCACTATTTCCGTAACCATGTTGGGCAGTATGATTTCTAAAAACGTTCATCGAAAATTGATTCAGTGGCATTCGATTTACATATTATTATAAGTAAATGCATTAACAATTTTGTAGTATTAAATTGATGTCATTTCAAAGGTGATGGAAGTACTTAAATTTTATCGCGAACACGATTTTAAACGTATTTACATGGTTTACATTCATAGTCATAACATTTTACACGTATGAGTATGTAAATCATGTTGAATCAAAAAAAAAAAAAAAAAATGTACAGTTGTTTCTAAATTATTAATATGAGATGAGGGATTGGAGGGATCAGTGTGGTTTGAGTTATTCAAAATCAGATGTATGATGTGTATGTGTGTGTGTGTGTGTATGTGTAATATTATATATTATGCGTGTACAAAAACGTAATGTTTTTATAATATTATGACGGTTGAATACACGAAATTTAATTTAGAAACATTCTATTAAAACTTTTATAATAAGCTTTTAATAAAAAAAAAAAAATAGTAATAAAAATAACGCCCAAATGTGTTTGTGATTAGTTATATATGTATCAAAACCTTAGTTGGTTATTAGACTGGTATCTGCTGGCATACGTCAGTCAAAATTTCGTCTGAATTAGAATATATATTTATATATATTTTTAATAAAAATAATAATGATAATGTGTGTAGTTTAAGAAATACGTATGACCCATGTTTAATATTATACGGACAGCCGACGGCGGCGCGTGCAATAATAACTAATTTAACGTTAATACGTCGTGTCAGTGTACAGGACGAACCACTGGGCTTATGACCGTCACGCAAGTGATTAACACTAGAAGACACAAAAGCGTATTCGGTTCACCCTGTGTGCATCGTATACCTCGTAATAGTGTTGCTGTTTCGCTAAGACGTCGGCGTCAACAACAAAAACGGTTGTAGTACAGCAATATTTTATACAATACATATATACGTGGCAGACATCGCTACTATACTGTATAGTGCCACCAGCTAGGCAACGGAGGCGTAGGGGATTCGTTGCGTGACAAGTCGAGTGACGTGTGAATAGAGCCGGCCGCCAATTATACAGAATATAACGGGCATGCGGGGATGGAACGGCGAGACGACGAAGGACGAGGAGGAGAGATGAAGGAGATGTTGTACAACGAGAGGAGGGAGAGGAAGAGGTTTTGCAGGACGTGAGGAGGAGAGAAGGAGATGTAGTAGGACGATAGAAAAAGAGGAAGAGAGAAATCATCGTGTTTTGGAACGAAAGGGGATTGCAACGGGGTTTTCTGCACAGCAGGTAAACCATAAAACGTACGTAACTGTACACATGGATTCCTGTTAACGTTCCAAACGATTCGTTTCGCTTTAAATCTTAATACGCGGCGTACCATTTTCGAGTGTTACGCGAGCTGCACTCCCCTAGTCGTCGTCGTTTGCAATGTCACACACGACTTATTGTTGTTGAATATATAATATTCGACCACTCGTGTAAGTATTTCTGCAATGTCGTAAGAAGAAACACGTATACAGTTAACAGAACCTTTTCGCAATAACCCCGCATTATCACAATGTACCTCTTTGGTTTTCGTATTACGTTCTAGCGAGAAACTCGCCAGACAACGATAACTCCTCGTATACGTACTTAACACTCGGTGTGCAAATATTGATAAATTTACTCATCCAACAAATCGTCACGTCGGTCCGCAACAGGTCTCGCGTCAAATTTCAAATTTAGAAGACTCAACATTTTTTAAACCGATATTACTCAAAAGTAAATTATCGCATACGTCCGTACGATTGAGACGAATATTTTTTCCATCGTAATCAGTCGTTAAGTTACCACACGTTTTTTTTTTTTTTTTAACAACTTTTTTTCAATCTTAAAGCATTAGTGTTTGCAATACTAACATCGTTCCAGACCCTAAACAGACTAACAGAGATTGAAAAAAAAACATTTCGGAAGCGTGAAACTTAAATGTTCCGAGTGCAATACGGCGTAACTTATGTTTTATTTTTATAACAGAGAATCGTTTTGGCCTTTGACCTTTTTTTGTACATTTGTTTGTTAAAAAAAAAAAAAAAAAATAATAATAATAATAATAATCAAATCCATGTGTCGTCTTTTCCTCATCATCGGAAATTCTTAATCGGTTATATTTTCTGGTGCACACGATCCGTCGACAATTATCGACTGCACGGATCACATGTTCTCATTAATTATAAGCTTTAATCATATTTACGTTTGCGTTTCACGAATCATCGCGATTCAGGACCACAACGGTGTTTGCGGATCGAAACAAAAGAAGATTTAAAGTTTGAAAACGGCTTTGGGTACCGTTTTCGTCCGAAATCTTCTCCGGGATCGCCGACAGGAGTCGATTGATTTTTTTCTAACCCGTTTCCCGTAACGACGTCGTCATCGGACGCGTGCGCTTATAAATCGCAGTACGCGTGTTCGGTAATAATAATAATAATAATAACGAAGCCGATGATGATGATAATAATAATAACGTGTACGCATAAAAATACACGTGCGGACTGTTGCATAACCGTACGGTTTGAACGAGGGTCGATTTTTGCTGCGTTTACTGCAACGCGCGCACACGCGACGCGACCACACCCGTCGCAGCCCGGCGAGTCCGTACACCTATACCTACATCTACCTATCCACCTACCTACCTACCTACCTGCACGCCTGCTTACCTTACTACCTACTACTCGGAGGAACGCGCGCGCGCTCGGAGCAACGGCGAAACATTATCAAACGACCGCACCGCCGTGGCCGCTTTCACCTCGCCGCCGCCGTTTCCGAAGATACGTTACCGCGACCCGTCCACGGGCGCTTCCCCTCCCCCCACCCCCAGATCGCCATCAGTTGACGTATTTAGGCTTTGGTCGACCCGATGTTCGATTATCCGCGAGACTGTAAAACGATACCTTTGTTCCCTCAAAAAATTATCAGCCAAGGAAATTGCCTTCACCCCCCCCCCCCTCTACCAATGCATAACAGTGTGCGAAACGACGAGTGCGAGTATTAAAAAACAGTGCATGTGATCCAGGTTAGAAATTAAAATGCACAAAAACATTATTCAAGACGAGTTACTTGTATCTTCGTATTTGCTTTGAAATCGACCAGTTAAATTCATTATAATTGTTTACCAGTCGACCACACATCAGTTTAATGTTCTATGCTCACTTGACCGCAACTTCGAGTCATTATCTAAGTTTCATATATATGTTGTACACAAACGCGGCAGTAAAGAAAAAAATACAAATAGATGTAAATTGTCGCCCAGGGCGATTGTTGCCTCTGGTCTCCTAAATACTCCTTCCGCCTACCCGTACTCGTGGACGAATTCCGAAATAAAGATTTTTTTTTAAAAAACGTCCGTTTTCGCGCCTTATCTCTGGGGTGGTGGTCGGCACCGGCTGTATTTCATAAGTATACCTACCCTTCGTTCCGTCACCAGTCGATCCGCGAACCGCAAAACTGCTGCTTGTTGTTCACTATTTACGCTTGTCCGTCCGTCCGTGCGGGGGTCACGGTTTTCCGCGCGTGTATGTTATTATGATCATTCGACTCTTGCCTGTGTAACGCGATGATAACAATAATAATATGCCCGAAGCTGTCCGCATCGTCGTAATACGTATTGAGATACCGCTACTGTATTTCATAAAAGTGTATTTACTATAACTTTTGGTAGCACAATAAACCCGCACGATTATGTTTCTCCCAGACCACTAATTATTCAGATCTAGACGATTTTCACAGTTTATTCGATATTTGGTCACTTCTCGCAAATCCTATATAATCGACGAAAAATAGGTTTTTTTTGTGTTTACACACATAATTTTTTTTAACCAATTCGGACCTTTTTCAACACGGTTTATACGATATTTTGAAAGAACATATGAAATCAACATACTTAACGTTTACACGGAAGGAGTAAAACAGTAATACTTTCGTATAACAAGTATCATACAAAACATATATGTATTTAAATAATACCTATAACAAGGTAATATTTACTCTAACCTCTTAACAGTGTTGCTCTACTTGTACAATGGAAGCTATTATCACAATTTTGTAAAATAATATGTATTATAATAATAATTTGCGCAGTGTTTAGTTATGAATGAAACACAAGGAGTTAAAGATAATGTCTTAGAATCTATACGTTTTGTATGTACGAATTATATTTTCAAAGAAAAAAATTGTATATAAGCATAATAAAATGTCATGACGATAACCAATTACCACGAATCATATTGAAAAACTACGTTAAAGTATTACCCCGAATTTTACTTTATAATTCCTACCTAAAAAATAAGGTTTTACATTTCTAAATGTAATATATCATATAAGTAACTATAAATTAATTACTATTATTTTCATTATTTTGTAGTTTTATTTGAAAATCGAATAAGAAATATAAACAAATGAGTAACATTTTAAGTAAATTGTGGATAAAGTTTCTTGGAATTAGTCCTGTCCTGGTTGATTAAAACATAAATTTCAAATCACATATTCTTATAAAGCCTATACTATTTTATCATTATTATTATTATTAGAATATAATCTTATAATATGTTGCAGATTTTACAGTATAATTATTTTTATTGGCAGTAATAAATACTAATTTCTTGCAAAAATATTTCTGCAAAAACTTGTATTATATCACGAGTACCCATATACGAGTATATCATCAGTTCCAATAGTTTTAAAATCTCTAGATTATACTATATGGTATGGCTAATCGATATTTGATCACATTTTTTCCTTATACATATATTTTATTTACAACTCGTTTAATTTTCATAATATAGTTGCATTACAATCTAGTATATATGGTATCTTTGATTTTACATTATGCCTGACAGTTTATATACTTGGAGATAATGTTAAAGACAATGTTATGAAGCCTCCACATACCACTTACTTATTAGCTAACCACTTGTGATTTTTAAAATTCTTTCACAACCTAAAAAAACATATTTATACTATCATTATATATAGCATATATAAAACAACGAAAATCGTTTTTTTCATAAACTTTGTATATTTTTGATTAAGTGTTTATCAGGCTTACAATAGGTATACGCGGAAAAATAATGAATAAAAGATATTATCTAAGAAAAAAATAGTCATTGTGTAAACTAAATATTGTGTATTTCCAGTTTCAATTCCAACAACACTGGATATTATTTTACAGCAAAAAACGAATAGAAAAAGATAACTTATACCAATAGTGTATATAGTATAAACCTAGATTATACCATTTAAACCTTGTTTTTAACAATTTCTTCCATATTATTAGTGTTGTAGGAACCATTGTGTGGTGTGGTTATTTTTTTTTTATCTGACAAACGTTAAAATATACTAAAATCATCAAAACATAATATTGACCTATTACAATAGTTAATGTTAATGTTAATCAAAAACCATTGGAAGACCTTAATGTAGATTGTTTTAAAACAATTTTAATTATAAAAAGTAATTTTCCATGAGGACTATATACCACATTGTATTGAGGGTTATTGATCATATGAACTTAGCAGTTTGAATATTGAAAAGTAATAGTTATTACTCATTGGGATACATAGACAAAAAACTCGGAACGTATTATTTTATACAATATTTCTTACTTTAGTTAAGGGAAAAAAAGAAATTTATCCGGAATTTGTTTTGCATGAGGTATACAGTATATTAATTGAAGTTATTCCAAAAAGTAAATGTGTTACGCTGCATTTGTACAGGATATGTCGCTTTTCCTTTAAAAGTATAAAAAGGACGCCGATTTAAATTGGAAAAAATTGAGTTTGTGTACAGTTCTTAACCACATGTCAGATTTAGTGGAATAAAATGTGTAAAATAATCAAAATGTTATTTAATTATCTTTAGAGTGTCGAACGTCAATGTTACGAAACCTAACCTAACCAAACTTAACCTTTCACGATTCATGTATCATTTTTTTTTTCAATGCGAAAGTCATTCGAAGTAATATATGCGGTAGATTTGATAAGTTCAATTTTTGCTACTATATTCTCGAGGATTTAAGTTTTTGTTCAGCGGTATTATGCAATCTGCATATATTATTGTATGTACGTGTAAAATGTGAAAGTGGTGTGTGTATATGTATGTTTTGTAAATTTTAGGGTCGATTTATGTTTACGGATGAGCATTATACGTAAATAACATTTGTTTCTTTGAACTTTGCCAACATGAATTTAAATTAAATTACAATAGTGTGTATGTGGGTAATAAAAGTATAAAAAAATGGGAAAGAAAACTAGAGAAATAATAATAACAGTGATTTCACTCGTGAGAAATGTTCTAATTATTATTCTTAAACTTTTTTGATATTATACTTAGGAATGCATTTTTCGCATTGCTCTTCTCGTATAAATTTTTTAATTATTATTTGCGCGTATACGCGAGAAATTGTTCGAAACCATCCCATTCTGTTTTGATAATAATTAATGTGTGTACGATTACATTTCTTCGACGGTCATCCATCGAATCGTAGCATCGCCGAACAGCTATTGGTTAAAACACGTAACGAATTGACTTGCATTAGAGCGAATAATATCCGTACGTACTCCTGGTGATCGCTGGAAATATGAAATAAAAAAAAAAATTAAAAAATATTGACTTACGGGAATCAAATTAGAGATCGATAGTAACAGAGGAAGTACACGCAATCACCAGCGTGCGCGCGTGCGCTCACATATATGTACGTATGTATAATAAAACGTTTGGCACATGTCGAAAATACAATGATCGATGCGTTTGCCAAAACCGTTAGGGTTTCTTTCTACCGCCAGTGTATATATATTGAAATATAGAAGTTCTAGTTTTTTTTTTTTTTTAAACGTATAGATCGTTGCGTGTGCGTCCTTCTCGGACGCGGAGACGATATAATACGTTGTAACAGAACGCAGTTTTTTTTTTTTTTTTTTGAAACGTATGAAAGTGACACGTTGCGCAAGTGCGTGTACAGTTTGAATTTCGAACAGGAAAAAATGACGTTATCCTTGCGCCCGTGCGTACGAACACAATACGCGCACGCATTCCGTCGACCACCGCGGATTCTTTTACACACGCGAATCGCGGTTATGCCGAAACGTTTGTGCATACAACGGCGACGGGCAAACCACGGTTTTTTGCATGATAAAAGTATAGATCATCGCGCACGTATAGATTTACTGTCGTTTACCGCGAACGAAAACGGTGTGCACTGATACGCGCTACAGATACATATTGCGTGGAACACGTGAACGGTATGTATCCGTGCACTTGCGTTTGTCTTACGTGTCGATCGCGATTTTCAGCCAATTATCTAATGCCATATTTTCATTTAAGTATCCCTCTTGGCTTCACTTTTCTTTCTCTCTCTCTCTCTCTCTCTCTCTTTTATCAAACTCGTTTGAACGTAAAGACATAATGTGTAAGCGTGCGCGTGTGAAGAATAGGTGTGTTTTCGAGTCGGCCCCGTCGCAGATAACGGGTGAAAAATCGGGCGCACGAGCGTTTATTATTCGTTCGGATCATTAATCGCAATTCGTTCGATTTGCATAACACTGGAATAACTACGGTGTCTGCTGCACCGGGTCCGCCCCGACGACGACGGGATCTCGACCGCCATCGACGTGCGCGCGTTTTTGCACGCGACCGAACGCGCGTTGCGTTGCGTGCACTCCGGCGACGGGTTCGCCCTCGGGTTTACCTACTAGTTTTTTGTTTTATTTATTTACGTATTTTGCTTTTCATTTGCTTCGCGACAACGGTCGGACAGACAACAACGTTCTGTGCAGACGTTCACCCGTACATGCCGTTTACCTCACGGAGCCCAGAGAAGCGCAATATAGTCCATACGATTTGTATCCGACTATGGTAACAAGTAAACGAACAGATAATAAGTATAATCGTCGCAACACCGATTCTCGTTCAAAAACGTCTGGAATACCGTTCGGGCTTTTTTCCCCCTTTTTCGGTACGCACTCGTGCACGTAAGCGGCCTATATTTCTTCCCTGTAACCGCGGTGTGGGAAATAATAATAACGCATGGACTCGAACACCTTTCACTCTGTCGGCGGCGGTGCTGTGCCCACGTTAGTTCTCATCATTTTGGCGGAAAAAAAAAAAAAAATGTTCGTAATCGATTGCCGCAATCCGTTCGGGTCCATTAAACTTGAGAGGTACGTACGGTAGTCTCTGTATAAGGCAACCGCCGCGGGGACAACGGCACAACTATCATTCGGCTCCGGGGCACAACACATTATATTATACGATTATTATTATACGCCGTATACGCTGTGTCCAGCATACTTATGGTATCCATCGTGGACACTGTGCGAAGTAATATTTTATATTTATATCTTAACGTTGCGCATAAGTGTATGCAGGTAAGTATACGGACGGTGACGTCGCGAAATCTTGATGTAGAATATTGCAGTAGAACCTCGATTAACCGTGTTCCGAATGCCCGTGTGCACATTCCTCCGAATAGCTCCCATGCAGTATATATTGTACGCAGTTTGAAGATAATAAATAATATTAATTTAATAAGCAATACGTAAATTGATTAATTTGGAAGTAGTTGTTACACTCCTGAAGTTCTGCTAGCAGGACGATTTTAACTACCACGATGTCATTATTGTAAACGATTTGAAGTGAAGTAAAAAAAAATCATTTCAAACCGAAAGAAACCGAGTCCAATCACTTTAAATGTTAAACCCTGATAGTTTTAAAACATGACTTATGTATCTATAGTATAATGTAGATTAAATCAAATGTAATAATAAATATAAAAATTGAATTCATATTCGCAAAACAAAAAGTCTCGATTAACCGTGGATTTAATTTATCCGTGTAACTCTTCTCACGATTATCCCCGATAATCGAGGTTCTACTGTATATTAATCCCACCGTATCGTATTCCACCGATCGATGAAACAAATACACAGGTCTATCGCACTAATCTACTATATCGGACGCAACTGTGTTAATTTACCTTGTGTGCTTAATGATCTTCTTATTTCTTATTGTTCTTTTGAGCATATTTTAACATACAAAGTACGTGGCGCTAGTGCCCCCCTGCCCAAGTGATAAATTAATGCTTTCCAGTGGTTGGTGATCGTGCCACTAACCAACACATTCTCATAACGACCGTAATGATAGGAATTAATTTTCCTTGTATGGTCCTCTGATAGACAATTTTGATGAAGTGCCACTCAGTGAAAATTATATTAAATTAATATGTCCTTTAGACAACAAACGAGGCACCTGCACTGCACATGGCGTGGGGCTCAGTCAAGCAGTCGCCGAGTTTCAGTCACCCGCGGTCACGCTACTACGTAGCCCTACCGTGGTATATCGCAGTGCAGTAGTGAGGACAACGCGCGTAATCGAAAAACGATTAATCAATTCGTCAATATTTATTCGATCTTTCGATATTGTGTGTACGGAAATCATCGCACAATTACTCCTTTTTATGTTACAGTCACTATAGATATTGGCGTACGTTCAATTTTCAATTGTAAACAGTTTTTTTGCCAATATCAAACGTCTATATCTACACTTCCTCGGAAGAAAAATTAACGTTCTTGTGATTCCATTATAGTTGATAAATACTATATTTTATGCATACGTTAAAATATTTATGATGTACATGTTTTTCATTCTAACCTTTTTAAAACGGGAAATTTATTTTTTAGTTCTTGTGGGGGATTCATCCCAATATTCCCCCTTTCACTATTTTTACGCCACAGATTCTCGGTACTAAAACTCAAAATCAGTGTCGCCGAACCAGTATGGCAAGTGAGATAAATATTCCCGAACTTTTATTGGTGGTGGAGATTTAATGAGTACTAGATATGTTACTATTATTATTGTATGATAACATAGTCTATAATATTATGTAATTACAATACAATAATTACTAGTAGTTCATAGATAGGTATACAATAGGTACCAACTTGCTGTTTAATTATGATTTTTTTGGTGAGTGGGTGGGCACACATAAGTAGAATTTACCCCAATGATATAAAAAAGGCTCGCAGAGCCTCTACTCATAAGTAATTATCAAAAAAATAACTTAGGTTTCACAATTTCTAATCGCGTGATTTAATCTCTTATTATTAAGATCCAAAATAGTAACAACCGAATGTACATGTAAATTCGTTTTAGACTTGGTCGAAATTGCATACAAAGTTTAATATTGAGGTATATCGATTGTGGGTAGTTAAGTGGATAATCGTTGATATTGGGTGGGTTTAACTGTGGGTAGGTAAATGGGTAGTCTTAGAAATTTGATAGATATTTTTATATAAGAGCCGCTTGTAAGACCAAGGTAATCTTTAAAATTTTGTTGATTGTAGTGATCCAAATATAAAACATATGTCACGACGGTTGGAAAATGATTACGATTACTACGCTACCAACTCATTATATTGTGTATACCTACTTGAAAATTTTTTTTAGTAATACACTCTAAAATCAGATAAGAATTACGTTCTACTAGAGCTGTATAATTGATAGTTTTGAGAATATCGAGAGAAATTTTATTTTATTCGAGAGAAAAAGACCAAATGTATGCACATGATGAATTTGTTGTATCTTCTATAATTAAAACAATATTTAATATATACATTATTTACACCACTACTTGTTTGTTATTATTGATAAAAATCAGCCATTTTTTACGTTTTATTGCATTATTTATTTGGCATAGAATATGTTACTTCAGTTGATTGTAAATACTCATATAATTTCGACTCATCTGTATCGTTTTATATGGATACTTTAAATCTATTTGATTTCGATTCACAAATTTATCGAGGAGGGAGGGGGAGCAGATTTATTTGAAAATTATGCGACCGCTGAAGAGTTGTTAATATATACTCATACTTTCAAGTGGGTGTTATTCGATTTAGATTCGAACAAGATTAGGATTGGTAACAATGTAAAGATATGATCCGAAATTTAGTATGTGTAAAATTATAAGCTTTTAAATATCTTTTTTAACAGCTTAAAAGTTTACAGTCATTTTAATTATTTACTTTTTATTTTATTTTTTTAATAACAATAATTACTTAACACGTTTATAGTTATTATGCATGTACCTTAATTTTTTTTTTTTTTTTTTTTAACAAATTTTGTACTGCGTTAATATAATTTTACTACACATCTCTTATAATACAATAATATTTTAATATTCATATTTATTTTAATAGCTCAAAATATTATATATAAATATACATATAAGTAGATATTCACGTCCGTATTACTATTAGTACAAAAGATTAAAGATAATTTATTAGACTATACATATTTAATCAGTTTCATTTAAAATTTTCGGTTTTTAGTTCCGGTACCAGTTTTAACATTTTTTTTACTGTAAAGTGTCGAAGATAATTATATATTTATTTCTAACAAGACGAATATCAGTGTAGCTGTAAACAGTTAAAGAGTAAATACATCAATTGTATTTTCTGTTATGTTCATGTAATTTATTTAGCCCACTGTACGTTCCATACTAACATATGTATTTATAAATTATATATACGAGGTGTTACAACAACTTACAACTAGTTATTTATTCCTCATAAATAATCGTTTTCAATGAGTTACATGTGTTTATAAATGCATATAGCTTTAGTATACTTTATATATTAAATATTATATTTTTTTTTATATTAGTTTTAGTATACTCATATACTATATGTATTGGGGGAGGGGAAAATTCATGTTCCCATCAAAATGGGGGATGGATCTCTTTTTAATGACTATTATGTTCATGTTCAACTGATATTTAGTAATAATCAAGACTCATAGCATTTAGAATTTGCAAGCTTAAGTACTATTATTTTATCTATTTTTTGGTGTACTATGGCGTTTCTTCTTAATAATAAAGATTTAATCTTTTCTGGAATATCGCGAAACTACCAATACCAGGATAGATTTGTTGCTGATGTAGTTAGTAAATGTTGGTGTGCTTGAAGCAGATTTTCCGAACAAGCAATATTATAATTTTTTTTAGTGCATATTGAAATGTTTATATGTATGTTTATAAGAACATATTATTGTTCTTTTAACAATCATTTTTAGAACTACAAGTAATGAATTTTGGTAATAATCAAATCGATGAATTCAATCAATAAATATTTTTTTGACTTGTTATTATTTTCCACGCGTTATATATATTATGTTGTAATTTATTATATGTTGTTTTCATATAAGAAAGAGGATGTGGGGCTTAGTCCCTACAAAACTCTTTGCATATTCCTACCCCCCCCCTCATTAAAAAATATTGAGAACGACCCTGTTATGTATATTAGTATAATATTCTTTAAAATATAATGATTTCGATCAGCCAAAAATACATTACGTTCTACCATCGGAAAGTTCCGCAGAGATCTGAAATATTATAATATATAAATATAGATCCGTTAAATGAATTCGTCTAAAACAAATTGGTAGGTACTCGAGCATAAGTCGGAGAAAGTGAATGTTGTATTATGACAAATTTTTTCATATAATTTTCATTAAAAGTTATGAATAATTTGTTGCGTAGGTGGTACGCAAAAATAATAAAGCGTTACTTAATTTTTCCAAGGGGTTCTCTGCATACTTATATAATTAAACGAATTAATCTACTCAAATCATCAAGAGATACGTGATTTTAATTTTAAATTACTTATCAGTTGAAATAAAAAGTAATTGTCTATTATGATCATAATTACTCAGATAACGCGTTATATATTATGTAAATAATATTGTGGTTATTAATTAATCGAGATTCGCAATCGTCTTAGATCCATCCCTGCGCATAAATTATAGTTAATTTTTTTATCCCATTAATTACATTAAATTGCGTACTGTGCGCACGCGCGTGCATAACGCCTAAGATCCGATTACAATTTCTTACGCATACTCGCATTATCACGGTGTGACTCATGTTTATCTATAAAAATAAACCAAACCGTATCATTAAGTTTCAATCATTTGGTCGCCGATGAAGCAAGTAATCTGTTCGCACGGTGGGGCCGTATAAATTATACGGTTCCGGGCAAACATGTAACGAAAAAATGCAGTGCACACACGGACAGTATGATCAACGCGACGGCCCGACACGTGTATAAGGATCCAAAGTCCTCTAGGCGGAGAACTCAAACGCATATTATGGTAGCGCCGGCCGTAAGCCATTACAGGAAGTGTTCCGCAGAAGTAAATTCCACAGAAGATTTATATCGATTCATTTTTTTTCTTCCTTCCAGAGAGATATTTAATTGGCATTTTTCCTCGAAGAAAGTGACGTAGCCGTGTCTTGTTCGGTGACCGTTATACGTGTCGTTTTAATTGCCGGCGTTTTTCGATAGTTGCGCGGTTCCTTTCGCGCAAGACACTGCACGTTGTTACGGTACGTGGTATGAAAGACCGAAATGAAACGGAATGAAACGGATAATAAACATCTCGTGTGCTCGATGTTACGTTATAACGAACGGAAAAACGTCGGTAAGACTCCTTCGTTCATCGGTTACGTGGCGAGGAAATCGATTGAAATCCGCAGTCGAGGCAAGTGACAGCGCAGAAGAAATGACATCAACACAGCCTATATTACGTCCGTTACGATAACATGTGACGTAAAAAAAAAAAAAAAAAAAAAAAAAAAAAAAAAAAACAAAAATGATAAAGCTAGGTCACGTCTCGGATTATACGAGGAAGTGCCGCGCTACTCTGTTACGGTTCCGTGTGCACAACACGACAAATCCGTTTATCCTCCAGTTACAAATCGAACACAAACGGGTACCCAACCTAACCGCGCGCGCACCCGGTACTCCGTTCAAACGAGTCCGCAAACAAGCCGTGACTGAGTTCTTACGACCGATGAACAACGAGCATGAGTATAATGTAATGCACAACAATGCGTGTATCACGAGTAAAAAGATTTCGAGTGGACCGGAATGACTGAGCGGTTATAAATATTATGCGTATCGTTGGCCGCGCGGCCGTTACCGAACGATTTCGTGTCGGGGCGCGCGGGAACAAAAAAAAAAAAAAGAAAAAAAGAAACGGTATAAAAAAACCGTGTGGTTTTAACAGGAATCTTTGCGCGTGTGGCCGAGACGCATGCCATTATAACGCTCATGGATATCTGAAATGATAATATTACGTACGTCTGCGCATTGTTGTTGTTTCCTCGCCGACTCGCTAACCAACGACTTCGGTTGTTGTCGAAAATTTCTAAGATTTTCAACGCAGATAGAACACACGCATGATCATGTACACCGCAATACACACGACGAGTTCTACGCGACCGCGTATCAATCTTTTAGTTCGCACGAGCGCACGTGTATCGTTTTCCTTCGTGTTCGAAACACGCGCACAGGAGCCGACGGGGGAAAATGTTCGGGTGGGGAAAGGTTTGAAAAACTGTGAGATGTCGACGAACAACACGCTTTATCATCAATTTATCATCGACGATACAGTACACAGTATGACTGCGCTGGACGCGGGATGCGTATAATATCGGTGCGTTACGGCATCAGTGGAAGCGGGAATTATAGCGTCAAAAAGTAGGGGAGAGCCGATAGCCGTTATCAAAACAAAGATTGCCGATAACACGAACCGCATCACCAGCGATCAGTCTCGTACGAGCACGTAAATAATCGCCGCGGCGTTACTACGACCGAACGCGTGCGAAAAATCTGTTCAATTTTTTTCTCCATTGTTTGCAATCATTATTACCAGTTTTCGATCGATGCAACCGTACGGTATAACGATGTGCGCGTAACGCGTTCCATCGAAACCCGGTCCTAACCGGTCACATACCCAAGTAAATCCGTTTCGATTCATTACGAGCGGTGATCGAATAGCATTCGGATAAACATCGCAGATACGTTACCTGAGCACATTGACCGCCGTCCGGACGCCCGAACGCTATTATCAATTAACGACCGCGGGAACGGGCAGCCGAATGAATGAATATTCGTAATGTTTATTGCCACGTGCGTATAAACGTATACCTGCACGTAGACGTATATTGTGTCCGCTCTCGGTTTTTTCATTAATACAATACCTATTACGAACACGAATGTGCACGCGTTGCGCAACCACGCGCGCCGTTTATGTCGACGTGCGTACGGTACGCGGTCGCGCTAAAAAAAAAAAAAAAAAGCTTTACGAATCCGCGCCGCAACGATATTGGCCGGCGCATGACCTTTCGGAAGTTTCGAAACGGAATACCTGTTACGCGACCTGGCACGTTTTCGTTCCACTCGTCGTTTTACCATCGTTTCTGTCGGCCGCACATGCGTGAAATCATCTCGGAACAAATCGGAATCGTATCGGAAGACGCGTACGAAGACGTACGTCGACTCTCCGCGATGCGGACGTTGTTGTCGTTATTTCAAACCGTCCGGGGCCAACGCAGAGCGACGCGAGTGATCCTTGTGGTGCCCGTACGCAGTCGACACTAGGAGCCGTACCGAACACATTTTTTATCCTGAAGCAGAACACTGGAGCAATGCGCTCCCTAGGTCGTAGGGTTATCACACTCAGTGGCGCAATTAGGGGTTAGGGTTCTACCCCCCCCCCCCAAAAAAAAAAAATGTTCCGAGGTTTTTACAAATTCTACGTAGGAAAAAAAATAGTTTATCTTGAAGACGCGAAACGGTTGATGGATATGAAATATGAATATTATTCGTATTATAATTGATAACAATAATAACATGACAATATGGAACGTTTTGTAACGTTCTGTTCAACTTTGAAAAATCAATAACCTTGCTACTCGATAGTCGATTGTATAATACTATTTTTTGAAGTATCACAATATGAAATAGAAGTCAAACAATTTAATTTGTAATTTAAATATTTTACTCATAAACCTAACTTAATCTTACTTCCTTATCCCCACCAAACATCTGCAGAAAATACTTATTTTTTCCAAATTCACAACCTCCCCCAAAACCAATCCCGATTGCGTCACTGGTCACACTCACAGCGTTTAATATGTGCAATACGATATTCGGAAAAATCTGAAAAACTGTAATTGGGTTTCTAGCAAAATTAGAAGTAACTTTTCTTAAAATAAGTAAATTATTTAATATTTTTGCGCCCTCTCCACCAGCTTCAGGCGCCCAAGGCAAGTGCCTTGAGGGTATGTGGAGACGTTGTCTCGTTCGTTCGTCTTCGCCCACCCGTGCTCTTCGCGAACCAGTGCGTTGCGTGGTGATCTCCGACGGCGGCGAAAGAATCGACCGTTACAATATCCACTCGGCCCCGGGGACCCGTGTTAATCGCCCTGTTACGCGCGCGCCGTGCTCGATAAACATTCCGAACGGTTTGGCGTGCAATGAACTTTTCGCAGTGCATATCACAGTCCACCGTACGCGGTGAACACGGGACGGCGTGCGAATGGTATTATGTTACATGACCGCGGGGGTCGACACGAGGACAACCGCGCGATATTTGAATAATAACGTTATGATATTATTAAAATATATGTGTGCGTGCGTGTGCACTGTACACCGACCCGGGGTAATTTAGTACGCAGGTCAGCTCTGCGTCGTTATTATTATTATTATTATTATTATCGACGATAGTAAAAAGTAGAAAAGAAAACCTCCGTTAAATAATAAATGGTCGGGAATAGAGCGCACACAACAATGGGAGTTCGTTATGTCGTCGTCGTCGTCGTCGTCGTCGTTCGGTAGGATATCAAGATATCGCTGCGCTGCAAGGATATGCGGTATACATTTGCGTAGGTTAGTGTCACGATATATTATTATTATTATTATTACGAACGTCTGCGGCCAGCAACGTGACCGGTCCGTCGGTTTTGTACCGTTTTCAAATTCGACGGTTAATACACGAGCACATGTGTTACGGTTCGTGCGCGCGTGCTTCTCGGCGGACTGGTGCACGATTTTATTTCGTATTTTACTTTTATTCTATTTCACGCCTCGCGTAACGAGTATTGAAAAATTTACCCGTGGACCAGTGGTACGCAACTTTTTTTGATCAACGGCTCTGGAATATTATTCTTTGAGATAAACGACCCTTACACACAGACCAACTTCGTAGTATAAAACGTTTTAATTTGGTGTTAAGTTATTAGCGTTCCCTTTTAAAAATGTCATCTCTGCCTCAGGGGATGTGGTTCTCGAGTTGCATACCACTGATTTACATAACTCGGACTTTGAAATACGTACAAGGGAGAAACAATGTGACGTCGACTGTTAAGAGTTTGGAGTTAAATCGAATTAATCGGCTGTGCATGAAATGTCTATGGAATTTTTGTCTCGAAGTTCAACCGCAACAGTTTAGATTTGTCACGGAGTTTCGAGCTATTCCTCTGTTGCTGCGGCTTATGGATTTATTTTTTTATTCTATCAATATGAGTTTTTCTTTTCATTAGAGAAAAAATTCCGAGGAAGACCTCTCCTTCTTTCCCCCGTTGTTACGGCCATGCCGTTAAAGTGCTTCGTTCATATACATTAGTAAGTTAAAGGATAAAACTACGTCTCATTCGTACAGTGCTTAATAATATAATCAAAAACGAAACGAAACAATCGCGAGTCGGTAATTTGCTTTCTAAGCGGTGTGAATATTTCGTTTTTCTCCGCGTCACCCCACCCCGTTCTCGGTGTAGGTACGACGTGTAATATATTATATATACCGCCGTTGTTATTATTATTGTTTTCGTCGGTAAATTGGCGTACGCTTTAATTACATGTTCTCATGTGCTAGGAAAGTGGGGGGGGGGGGGAAAGACGTGCGGAATAATTAAAAAAATAAAATGCGCATACACGACCTGTGATATCCTGTAACCTGTACATACGAGTTTTTCTGTAAGTCGGGAGAACATAGTTTCGCGCAAATCTGCCCTCTCTAAAACCGTTCCTCAATACAATGGACACAACATAAATATATATATATATATGTATTACACACGCATACACGTGTCTAACGCCTACACAGACGAGTGCAAGCAATTATAATGCCACTAAATACAGATGGGAAGGTGGTTTTTTTTTTTATAATTTTCGAAATTTGTTGCCTTGCCACACATGTATTCAGACGTCGTCATAGAATCGTCTTGAATAATGGAATCGTGTCCGTCATAAGATTTCACACGGTTCCGTTACCGATTTCCGTAGCTCGGTTTGCGGTTAAATTTTTACAACTTTAATTGCGCCTACTTCTCCCCAAAAAAAAAAAAAAAAAAAACCAGTTCTGAAAAATAAACATTTTACAGCGTGTTCGAGTGACCAGCCGTAGTGTTCCTACGTGATAAGACTACGTTATACGCAGTATTATTCAGCCGAGAATCAGTATAATTAATTTTTGTATTACAACACACACACTCTGCAGTTTGCACCTTAAACGCAAGCTAAACGAATCGTGTGCTTTTCGAATTTTAGAAAAATCAGACTTGTTCGTAGAAGTTCTGAAACCGTTTGATTCGTGAACTTTAAATAATATACCACACCGCTATTGTACACGACTGCGGTTAACTTTCACACAATTTGGTTACAAAAATTGAATACTGCAATAAAATAGTCCATGGGAACTGAGTGCGGATAAGAAGTGTTATATTTTGTAGTTCTTAACTGTGAGAAAATAACAGAGTACTATTTTAACACCCTGTCGGGTCAAATGTACTCAAATCTACATCCTGTAATATCTAGGAAAAACGAATTCAAAACGTTATGATTGTTATATAATTTTAAATACCTAAACATATCAATGTATTGTATAAGGTTGAATAACAATAACGGTTATCGTTAAAAAAAAAAAAATGTTGCTTACTATAAATTTTAATTATCGTGTTTTATTTTATAAATTTCAGTTGATTCCAGTTTATTCAGTTATTTAACAGTTTACGTGTATTGTATAATAATTGTATTACAAATAAATTATTATAATTTAAACTAGTATGAGGAATATAATATATTATTACCGTTTCATGTGTTTTTATTATTACTACCCACGTGCCAACCTTTCTCTGCGCGTGTTATTCGTACGGTTTACAGCCCTTGGTCAGCGTTATTAAACACATAGATGACATGGATGCATTTCAAATTCACTCCGAGCATACTTACACTCGGTACATGAGAACTTTCAGTGGAATAATATACATCATTATAAATTATTGAATCATTCTGTATTAGGTATCGTAGTACGATTGACTTTTAATAAACGCACCTAAGTTAATCATATGTATAATACTGTTACACATTGTGTGTAGGTACCTACTTTGTTTTATAGAAACTGTAGTCTAAACCCTTATTTAGAATATCAACTTGATCTTATACAAATTACAGTGTAACTACGAGTAAATGTTCAGTTTCAAAATAGGTTAATTATAATATGTTTGTAATGCTCTCTTTGAATTCGAATCGATTCTCATGCGACAAGCTACTAAAAAAAATCGAATTTCAGACGGTTTGGTCATATAATTCAGATACGGTTGTGATTATTATTAATTATTTACTGTCGAAAAATAAATAATTCTAACGGTCGAGTAGTAGAGGAATTGTAAATTTTATTATTTATAAATTACAAATGATTTTTTTTTTTTTTTAACAGTTCAGAACGAGTAAGAAAAAGCACGAACCACTGACATGCCAAGTTCCTGGTTTCTATTTATAATTTATGAGATCTAAATGAAATAAAACCGATTACTTATGCGTTATGATATTATCCATACATGTCGCATATTCGAGTCTTAAATGATTAAGTTATAGGTAAACACAGTAAAAAAAAGAAATACATACGAATCCGGACGTGATAAAAACTGATTATTGAGAATGAAACATACGAAAATAATAATAATTTCATTACGTACTTTATATTACAGTCTATACAGACCGAAAATATGATCAAATAATATATTTATAGAAATTAAGCATGTGATTTTGGTGCTTAAACGTCTGAACATGTGCAATGCGCGGACACAATTGATCACGTTCAACGTGATCGGAAAAGTGTTGTCCATAGAAAAATAAAACCAACAGCTGTAAAACAGTAAATTGAATAATATAATATGTAGCAGAGTAGAAACTGTTTGTGGACAATGGCGTATATATAACTTTTGTATGGGGGGGGGGGGATAATTTGGTCATGTTAAGTTGACCAACAGTGGAAAGATGTTGTCTCGTTCTCGAAGGGATCGTACACGATATCAGCGTTGTACGTAACACTGGACAAAACTACGAAACACGTTTGCTGATCCCTTCGGTGCCGTTACAACAGTCGTTATACGCCGTGTTTACATCACACAGAGCGTAGGATATCTGACGGTGAATATTTGGACCCGAAAACCGAAACACCATACCGTTCACCAGACGTTCGACACAGCAACATTGAAACAGGTTGTCGCTTCCAGTCCCACGAGCTCCGTCCAAAAATCAAACGGTTTCCTGCCGCGGTCGCCCGGGTCACGCGATACGTCGTTTATGTCCGTAACCCCATCGAGCCCAGACGACGACGTACATAATTCGCAACGTACATACGCGCCACGTGCAATAAGGAAGCGAATGAGTTTGGTCGTGACTTCGATTACGGTAGTTCAACGGGGGTTAAGGATGATTGGCGGCGAAGCAGTGAGAGAGAGAGAGAGAAAATGTTGCGATTTCGCATTTGGTCGTCATTATTGTCTCGTGCGTACCAAGCATATAATAATAATAATAATAATATCGTTCCTCGGTACAGTCTACATACGCAACCTTGACCTAATGGACGTAATACAAACCTCTCACCGTACGTACGCGCGTACACAATGTACGTACGGTAATAATAATAATAATAATAATATAAGTGCGTGTTCAGGTGTATGGATAGGTGTACATATTATAATGTGCGTATGTACACATACGTTTTTATATTTTTCACACCGTATGTTTCTTTCTTGTTTTTTTTTTTTTTTTAGCACACTCTCTTGTAATTTGCTTTTACGTCCGAACAGTATACCTATGCTGTACGCGTTGTTTAACAACCGAATCGTGATCGTACTCGTGTGTATCTCTACCGTACGCACAATAACGGGTCACCTCCTGGCGGCGCCGTACGGGAGATCAACGAGGGGAAAAAAAAAAAATTCGATCGGCCATTTCGTTCACGTCCGCGACCAGTGATGTGTGTGTGCATGCTGCGCGTATAATGTTGTATTGCAAAATCTAACCAAGCGCACATGCTATAATAATAATAGTAGTAATAATAATGATAATACACGTCCCCCTCGTCTCGCGGCCGCGCCCTGCCGTTCTGTCGCGACGACCACCGTCCGAGATGAACGTATCGCACAACAATCGTAGCCGGTCATCGATACGGCCGGTAACCCAATTTTTTATTATTATTATTTTTTTTTTTTTTTTTTTACTTTTTCCAGCTACCGTCGTCGTCTTCGTCGTCGGTCACGTTCGTCGGACGATTATTATTTGTTTTCCGTTACCGTACAGCAACAATAATACTAATAATAATAGGACATCGGTTTTTTTTTTTTTTCCACGTTCTCGATTCTCATTATTTACAGTGCGGACCGTCGTCGTAACCATAATACACGTGTAATACGTACGGGTGTTATAATGCATTTACAACATGATATTGTTATTACTATCATCGCTGTGCCCGTTGATGCGTTGCCAAAATTATAATCGATAGAGTTCACGTTGTTGGCGCCTGGTTAGGTTAGCTTTGTTGCTAACCACCGCGACAAAGTCGGAAAAATTTCGGCATATTATCGTGTATTTCGTTCACGCCGTCTGTGCAGTGCGGGCACTGTTTCGGTCATTAAAAATTCAATTCGTTCGTGGTCCGCCTGGAACCGTGTTCAAAAATGTCGTCATAAACAATATATATTTTCACCGCAGTTGACGGTTACAAATAAAATGCACGCGTACTACTCTGCCCATACTAGAAATGTGCGTAATATTCGTACGTTCGATATGTTCATACTAACCCTCGAAATGTGCGAATTGACGTACGAATGTTACGGGCATGCACGCGTTAACGCTTCGAAGCGAATTCACTGTTTGAACTGATTTATAAACAATTAAGAGAGTACGCGCACAATAATACAATTATTGTGTGAATCGGCATTTTAGCGAGTAGAATGAATTATGTGTTCCACGAATGATTGGTGCGAACAAGAAAAAAGTATCAAAATCCACCAAACAAGTTGTTCGCGTATAGATATTTGATCTCGTAAATTTTCTTTGCGATTAAAACATAATATAACTCTCACAATTATTACATTAAAAAAGTATGCACTTTAAAATTAACATAAATAATATTAACATATTCCCATGAATGAACCATTGAATGTGTCCGTATGAATAAATATCAAGTACCTGTACAGTTTGTAATTTATTTTCAGAAGTGAGCGTGGTGAACTGAGCTCTACACTCGTAACTGTATAATCTAAGAAATACGTTTCAATCGTAATACTCGTATAATACATTGTATTATTATTTACACTCACCATTGAATATACACGTGATACTTATTGATCATTAGATTGTTATACGTTGTAATTCTAATAGAAATGTAAAATTTAAAAAAATTGATTTAAAATCATCATCTACGAGTTAGTACACGAATTTATAAGCTATTTGAACAAACCAAAAAGTTAAAGGTCATTTAGAAATGTAACAATCGGATATTATTGAAGACTGAAAAGTACTCATATCCTTCGTTAATACGCAACGTTTACAATCGGCAAAAAAAATAATCCGACTATAGGAATGTCTTTGCTGGTATAAAAAATGAAATAGACCATATTTCATAATCTTGTAATTTTCTTCGATCGAAAATCATCATGGACATGTTTTCCGAGGTATTTTACGTTCCACGTTTATTTGTCCAACCATGAGCATTTTGCGGAAAGACCTTGGTCTAAAGATTGTACGATTATCTCGCATTTTCTTCCGATCCCACATTGGTCTTGACATTTCATCGCCGAAAATTATAATGGTTTCTGGACTCGATCAATCAATACTTTTTTTTTTAACCCTGATGGTTTGTTCCAACACGATACGTGATTCTCGACAAAGTGGAACTAATACAGATGTCGAATAGCGCCTTACGTATGTGTTACGGGTTTTTGATATGCAAAACATCTCTACCATAATAACCCCGAAATATAATATACATATATCGTGTAGTTGTTTCGCCGACTAGATTATCGCAAAAAAAAAAAAAAAAACCATGTCAAATTAACAAATGTATTTTCATTATGTTTCAGGTGAGTTCACAATTTCACATCTCGTATGTATGATCAAACAAACACCAAATTAGCTGTAAACGGTAAGGTAAAAATTCCCTAAGGGTCGATAACGGATATAATATTATGTACACGTGTCTGCGGAAGTTTGACTCACAACACACGGCGGTGACGAGCTCAAATCCCGACTCGAACGGGTAACGATTAAAATCTACATACCTCGGAGCGTTATTGTCGGGAGAACGCGACGATAAAACGTATGTTTTAATACGTGTTTGTTTTACAACGTAACGGCCGGTAATAATTACTGTTAAATAATGCACCGAGTATTTTTACGCGGTACACGAGTTTCATCTTTCGCAGTTAGTAAAGGTACTCGGTCAAATGTTAACACGAAGAAAACCGTCTTGGTTGAGATTATTATTTCGTTTCGAGTGCAAGTATATGTCCATGTTGTTTTCAAGACGGAACCAAATCATGTCATACAAACCAGATTTCCGTTTAATCTAAGGCCGATGGTTACGCTATACCATAACTATGTACTGCTGTTATTGTCTAAGACTTGGGTTTAATTGCAAAACGCATTTTTCCTTTGCCTCGTAGCAACGAATTTTAATTATTATATTCGATTTCAACTTTACATTTTCGAGCGATTAATTTATTTTTAGTTCGCATTTATTTCTCATAATCTATATATATATATATATAAATATATCTTACCAATTTTTAATATAAAAAAATTACACGAAGAGAGAAATATTAATTTCGATTATAAAACAACTTGTTTCGTAATATTTTTACAACTACCCACACATGGCCCGTATTCGCACGTTGTTCGTTATGATTTATGATCTCGATTACATATCCCGACCGATCGAAGAAATTCGAGAAATAAAACAAAATGTGAAAATTAGCTGAACTAATGATTATAATTTAGAATGTTTTATATATAAAACAATAAAAACTCGATATGTTTTTTTCACTTTTCGTATTATTGTCCTACTACGCCCCGTATTTGCGGTCAAAAAGTGTTTTATATTTTTTTTTTCATCGTCTGGTCACACCTTAAAATTGTTTTTCTCGAGACACTGAAATCTGGGTCCCGCTGTAACTATTATTTCTACTATTGCCTGCGACGTATTATCGTTTGGTCCTGTTTAGTCGGAGAGCCGTACTATAATTTTCGTTCCATATAGTCGATTAGCCTTGTTGAAAACGACTGGAACACACGATCGTGATTTACACGCACACAACGTACGCGAATCGTGTAATTTGCTTCGATCTCCGTTGTCGTACATTGTTATTGTTATTATTAAGTGTTGGCATTGTTTGTTTAGCGGTCGCTACGTGTTCGCGCAATTCCCTCCATTTGTCCGAGACCCACTACCTTAAGTCCAGCTAGAACGATGGTTACAATTTACAACTGGTCCGGCGCATATATTTGTTACTGCATACCTGGTATGGTTTACCACCGCGCATAGGACGAGAGTCTTCGGTCACGATGGCCGACACTTTCATGACGTGCGGGTCACGATTCACGGTTAGAAAAAATAAAAACATACATGCGATACGTCAATCATAATTCAATGCAGTCGATCTGTATACATTGAAGTACACTCTGAAGTAATGGGCATAATAATTATTTATAAATAATATATGTTTGCGTATCGTATTTGTACGTTAGCGGACAGGTGTTTTACACTCGTGGACGGGATTTCGTTCGCAAAGGGTCACTATTATACTATTATTATACGCATTGCACGCGTGCATATTAAATACGACCAATTAACTTGTCCGACGGATTTGATAACGCACGCCGTCACCTCTACGCTCCGTGTCTCACCGTCTTTCGAGTATGAGAGAGAGAGAGAGAGAGGAGTGAGAGTAAGAGAATAAATGACCTATTAGCGCATATATCTAAAACGTTGGTCTATTACCGTGTAATTAACTCTTGCGATCGTTTCACACACTCACACACACACACACACACACACATACAGGTTCGCAGCTTATTAATACGATACATTATACTCATATACTGGCTATACACACAACACACATATTATTTTATGTACAGAGTGATTTTGTTAAAACGATAACCGATAATTTTCACAGTGTTATGTTTTAGCACAAATTTTTTAAATCATCGTTATTTAGACTGATTTCGCAAACAAATTATTGTTTTTTTTTCTTTTTGTTATATCTTTAAAGTTCTTAGAAGTGTAAAAATTTGAAGAAAAAAAATCATTTATTTTCGAGAATGTTGTGGTAGTATGGTTCCAAATGATATACAATTTCTTTCGTCTATATCTCAGCGTTTCCCAAACTATGTGACGCGTCTCACTTAGGAGGTGCAGGTATCTATTAATTGGAAAAGGTATAAAATTACTATTTATTCTGTAAATTGCACTACCATATATCTATTTTTAGATCGACAATAATTTGCTTATATTAAATAATAAAAAATGTTGTTTTATTTATTCACGGGAGGCGCGATTAAAATTGTTTTTGTTTTGGGGTAACGTGACACAAAAAAATTTGGGAACCACTACTGTAACCGATAAAATGAGATAACAGAGAAAATAATTGTTGACGCTAAAAGGATCACTCTGTAATATAGGCATAATAATAGTATAATATTGTTTAGTGTGGTGTATCACATTATAGGTTGTGAATTGTGATATGGGCTTTCTCTAGCGGCTGGAGAAGAAGTATAACAATATAATAATAATAATAATAATATGCGCGTACACGTACGGCTACGTTTTTTTTTTTTTTTTTTTAGTTTCAATTATTATGACTTATTTAATTTGCAAAAAATTTCGTAATTTTTACACGTACAACCATATTGAAACGATTTCAAATCGTTGCTATGTAGGTGAGATATAAAATATAAAAATAATAATAAGGATCTAGATGAAAGCAGTGTACGATAATCGAAAATGTAATCCTTTGTCGAATATTATAATGCGTATCTTAATTATTATCATGACGAATGACGAAAATACAAATGGGCGATAAAATATATATTCCAGCCAGTGAAAAATCGGCAAATACGGTTAATGCAAAATTAAAAAAAAAAACAATGATCAATAATTTTATGTGTTATAATATAATAACAGGACTGCGTGCGTGTAATACGATCAGATAGATATTCATCGCGTAGCAGTAAATGGAGACGTGCCGCACACATCTGCATAATGATTAATGTCGGTGCCTATATTATACATAGATGTAATCATCGACGATCGAACGCACTATAGAACTAGATCTGAGAATATTATTTATTATTATCGTTTACTCGATAATCGCGGTTTGATCGATGATGTTTGTAAGAGTTTCAATTGTACGTGATTAATGAGCTACGGTATTATAGTTGTTGGTATTAATTACAATATTATCGTCCCGTCGATGAGCGTATAGGAATGTGAAGTGAACTGAGTTGTACGGAGAACGGGATGAAATACGATTGTTCAGTTTCGATTTTTTTCTTCCCTAAAAAGTTAGAACTATTACAATATTTTTCCTACATCATCGCAAATCCTCAAGATTCTTAAACAAGTGAGTGCCGGAACTATTGTTATGCCTCCACTCCCAGGTCAAAATGTACAAGATTTAAAAATTTCCAACTGCCTACGAGTACATCATAACTGTATATAATCGTAGTTTAAAATGTGATTATAATTTTTTCAAACATCAAAAAAATAATACAGTAATATTACGTTAACAAACGAATTCATTCGTGTTAACCAGATTTATTATTGCTACGACTGCAGCATGATTACGTTGAACATAATTCTATATACATGATTGAATACATACTCGATATTGAGTACAGTAGGTACTTCATATTTATCGATAGGTAATGATCGCATACCGATCATCTTTAAATTGATATTTCAACACGATAATCTCAAGAACTGATGAATAATTAATAACATAAATTGTATTAGATAAAAGATAATTAATGATGCAATCGTTTACTATGAGTGAAAATTACGATGAAAATTATCGAAATAATATGCAATTTTTTATTAGGGTTTTTAAGCAATCAATAACTATACGAATTAAAGAATATATATACTGTTCTGTTAAGTAAAAGTACCGCAAATAAAATGTATTAGTTTTAAGAAAACCTATATTTGTATTTTAAATTATATGTCATATTTTATTTTATATTATTTTTTTTTTTATCATTACTATCTGCATTATCTTAACGTACTGCACACAAGAAAAGTATAAGCTTTCCAAATGATAATCAAGATAATAATTTAGAAACTATTAATACAAAATACAATTGACTTGAATAAAACCTCGACATTTTAGGCAAAAACGCCGTATCTATAAAAATATTTGCGGCGCTTATGCTTAACAAATGTAACGTAGACGTTTTCACTTCGTACCACTTATTTTTTTTTTGTAACGGCATTTCCAATGTACAATAATTGTGTTTTCGGCATAACCGATGTTATTTCAGGATTTTTTTTATCTACAGAAAACGTGTACAGCTGATATAACTACCTATCAGATTCCGTAGCTAACTCGAGTTACGGCACTTTTGCTTAGCGGGGTGAAAAAAATAAAAATAAAAAAATAACAATACCGGTACACGTTGCCGCGGAAACAATAAAATTTTACGTCGTTATTTCCTCGCACTGCTCTAAATTCGTGAAATTCCACGCACCAACGTCCGTGTTGTCCAACACACATTTCGAACCCAGTGACCCGCGCGGATCAGTTCGCGCGCATCCGCGGCGGTTTTAACCAACGCTCATCGTCGCCGTCACTTTCTTGACGTTTCCCGTTTCGAAAACGTAAAAAGCGCTCGGGCGCGCGTCCGCTAAGTCGGAATAATAATAATAAAAATGATAATATGTATATTGCGCAACGAAATCGTATATTACAAAACCAGTAGATCCGGATGCTTTCTCACCACCGAGTTTCTTTGCAAACACGCCGGCCCGAGCGGAAACGCCTGCCGCGTGCCCGGCGACTGCATTCTTCTCGGTGCACACGCGCACCACCCGTCCGCCGGCCGAGTGCGCGTGCGCCGGCATTGCGTACCCGATCGCTAATTGATACATAAAATAACGTGCGCGAAGACAACGGACGGGTCGACGTGTCCGTTATCGATCGGAACCGGCGAACGCGCGCGCACAATGTAACGCCGTTCGGCCCGGGTGAAAGCGTACGGCCGACGGTGCACGGTGACGTACAACATCGGCGGCGATAACAAATGCTAGTGCGCGTTCGGACGTACACGCCTTTGGCCGAACCGTTGTCGCCGGATGTCGATGGCTCGTACGAAAAGTGTACGTTTGTCACGCCCGCGCGCACCGATGCGGAACGCGTGCGACACGTGCACGTACCTGTGCGGACGGAGCGCGCATCGAAACCCTTGTGCCTTCAGGGCCTAAGCCCCCTCCAGAACTTTACGGTAAATCAAACATCGAGAGCACGTGATCGCCGCTGAAAAAATTTAATTCGTTTTGAAGTTTTACTCGCCTTCCGGTAAGCACACTTCTTGTAGCGGGCGAAGGGCGGAAAAAAAGTTTCCGGGTAGCGCGGATCGAATAATACATGGTGCGCGAGCTAAAGCCCACCCGATTTTTTCACACCGATTGCGCGGACAATCGGCCGTCCGCCTCGTACGTGCACTCGTGTCCGTGGATCGTCTGCGGAAACGTTCGACTTCTCGATTGGTCCGTTTGGTTTTCGGGGAAGGAAACGATAGAAGAAATTGATCTCGGCTCGATCGAAAAAATCATTATTTACACGTATTTCTACGTCGTTCTTGTTCCGCGTACGGTTTTCGTTGGTTTGCTCGCTGTGTCTGGAGCGCAGCTGGACCACCGACGGAGTGCGCGTTGCGTGTACGGCACCAGGACGCGCCATACTGCTGCGGACGGTACAGCACAACATTGAACGTGTAGCGCGAGAGACTTTAACGCGCTGTGTTTGCGCACGCGATACATCCACGTACCGTTATTGAGTTACCAAACGTGCGGATGTCACGATGAACACAAATCCAAATGTTATGGGCCGGCGTGTATCAATCGATGTATTTATCTTCGTATTAGATCACCGTTTATCGAATTTCATAGGTTCCACAGTGAAATTATTTGCGCTAAATTAAAACGCAGTTCAATATTACTGATAAATTTATAGGTAGTGGTATATTTTGAAATTTAGTAAATCAATCCTCGTACATATCTATGTAAATTAGCCATCTCTCTTTTTTTTTTCTTTTTTTTACGTTACCTATACATTCGATGTTCTAATCATATAATTATCTTTTTTACATTTGTGCATCATTTCAAGATGACAATTTATCATTTATTTACAATCATTTTTAAATATCAATCGCGATTAATTTATTTAAATTTTATTTAATGTAATTAATTTGAATGTTCCAGTTTCGTTTCAATTATTATAAATTAAACTAATAAAATCCAAAATTCTCGTGTTTGTTTAATGTATAAGTATATAGCATAAGTCAAAACCGGATTTTATATAACAAACAGATTGTAGTCACGAAGAAACAAAATGATGATTTTATAATAAGCTGTACTGTTTCAAATTTTTGTTACAAATATTTGGCATAAGTTCGTGTTAATAATTTCAGAAGTTATGTATGATGGAAAGTAAACCAAGCTACCCTGCATTAATTGTTATAATAACATATTAATCCCTCTTAACTAGGAAAACAAGGAAGTTTCTGAGTAATAATTATCGTATTTTATTACGTTAATCATCGATCCGTGATATAATATGTTAAAAATAGAAATTTTATGACATTTTTATTGCATCATAAACGCACACAAACATATATTATATTAACTGTTTAGTATATCCATGCATATTCATTTTATTTTTTAATTTTATTAGGTTCTTGAACACAGAACATAACTATAAAATACAATGAACATAAATTATTTTCGGACTTTTTCTCTTTTTAAGACATATTTTAATTATTTTTTTATAATTTCTATAGAAACTATAGTTGAACATAGTAATTACAAATTTATATCACATTCACATTTAATATAGTATTTGTTTATAGTAAAAAAATAAACTGGAACAATGAACGTATGTACATGCATATATGCGTATTTATGAGCAAATAATTATTGCAGAGCTCATGCGAAACATTAAGATGTATTAAAAATTAAATATTAAGTGTTAAATATTTTCTCATAATATTGTATGCTCTTCTCGATTGATAATAAAATACTCCAACTTATATAAACTATAAAGCTACTCTATTTTCGTCTCTTATAATGCACAAATCGTGTTAGGTTAATTTGTTATTTTACAAACATAAAATATTTCACTTAGGTATATGAATGTAAATGATATCCAATACGAATAAATAAAATATATTTTATTTTTTTTTTTTATACATTTATTTTATATCAGTTTAAAATCTGTTGAGATTTTAATTGCAATCTTAAATGTTTCTAGTCATTTATTAGAGTAAACCAATCGTAGTATATTATTATACCTATTGAAATTTATAACCGATGCTAATGGTTAATAATCCAACGTATCAATTGTTATTAATAAAACGATAAAATAATATAATATGCACATATGCAATGTATTGCTATACCTCGTTATTATTATTATTTAATCGTTAATTTTTCCTATACCATTGAATAGTAAGCTGGCAGAGTAAATGTATACACATATTACGTACGTAGCAAGGTGCATTAACTCGAACATATTTTACGACTTTTCTACACATCTAATTAAAAACAAAACAAGTTCTAAACTGTCTATTGATCTGGTCGAAGGGAGCTATGGGAGGGAAGGGGGAGATATAGTGTACACATTTCAAAAGACTCGATTTACCTTACAGGGTTGTTGCTACAAAATTATGTTTATTCTTAGCGCGTTGCATTTATAAAGTACCAACCGAAGTGGGAAAAGTCGTCCTGGGGCACAAACCGCGTGCAATCGTCGAGCTAATTTCTCAGCAGTTCGTTAATGGACACGATACACTCCTTTAGAAACGAAAGGAATAGCGTGTACGTAATTGTGTATTATCGATTTAATAAAACATGTTTTGCCCAAATAAAAATTACTCAGTACAATAATAGCGTTGTCACTTTTAATTATCTCCGTACGAACAATATGCAGTCTATGAAACGATTCATATCGGAGCCGCTACTCGTAATTCATAAATCGAAAATTTATGGTAATCGACTACTAACTACTATTAACTAAATCGTTCTTTTTTTTTAATGAATCATACTGATTTGGCCGATTGACGTACATTTATGGATAATTACAACCGTTGATTAAGTGTATTTTACTGTAAATATAATTTTGTTATAAAGAAACTTTTAAGTTATAAGTGAAAGAAAAAAACGATTTGCCTCGAACACCTGGAGTATATAACACACGTATAGACAAGGACACTACCGTTTTCGTCTGATAGTATTATACGGCGTAAAAATATGTTAAGTAAACTGCTTAATATGCATATATATATATATATATATATATATCCAACACAAATTATGTGTTTGATGAAAAAAACGGAGTATTCAGTTGGAACTTGTTATCAGAAATTGATCGCGGTAAAAAATTATAGTACTTATTTTGTCATGAGTCGGTACATAAACGGTTGCAAATCAAATTATTCGCCTACACGAATTAGTCACATTTAAATTTATTTATCTTTGTGGTACATAATTCGCAGTCTCAATATTATATAAGCGCAATATTTTGCAGGAACCAGACTCATTTTGTAGGCTTTTTTTTGCAGTCATTTATGCTAGTTCTAAGAATAATATATCACAATTTACCTATTAGTATATTTAAATGATCAACTAATTGTTTCATGTTTGTACGTAAATTGGAATACGATTAATTGTTTATGATGATGGTTTGGTAATATATATATCTTATGAATAAATAAAAATGTATTAATCACTATGTGTTTAAATACAAAATAAAATACATGAATTTATATTTTTAATATATCATACGTTATATATGTAAAATGTTATTTTATTTTGAACTATGAACATTAAAGTTTGATATTTATTGCGTAATATATTAATTTATGTATAGTTTAATTTCACAATCCAACATTATTTTAGTAGGTACACATAATGCATACTTGATCCTTTCGTATCTATTTAATCTATTTGGTGGAACTGGATTTGTTTGAAATTTTCCTGTGTGACCAATATAATGTAAAAATCACTAAAATCACTTAAACTAATTTGTTTAGTCGTTTTGCTTTTTTAGATTTTCTGTCACGTATAAAATGCGTATACCGAGCTTATTTTATTTTTACCAATTATATATGATTTATACGAACACAGTGGTATCGTTTTATCCGAAAAATGATTGAATATTGGAGCCACTGTCACATAACATTTATTTTAATTCTTTTTAATGCCATTGCCGATTTTTTCAAAAACAACCGATACAAAATAAGTAACGTGAATATTATTATACGGGAGAGAAAAAAATACCGAGAAATAGATAAGAATAGACATAATTTTCTTGTTATTGAAATTCTGGTTTCTTATTTCCAGACTGCACCTAAATATAACTGACCTTAAATTGTTCTCGTCCACAAGTTGTGATGACCAAACAAATTATACGAATAATTTAAAATATTAGTAGGAATACTCGTGCTGTAGCTGTATAATCAGTTGTTAACAAAAGGGGAATACACTTTTTAACCTAAAAACCTAAAGTCGTTTTATTTGACAAACCTGTTTGATATACATATATTATTGACGTTTGTATGTAGGTAATATTATAAATACCACTACGGCACCGCACACGGCTAGACGTTGCAGTAAAAAAAAAAAAATACTTTGTCTCCGGACACATTAGTGAAACGAGAATCGTAATATTTATAATATCGTTCGCCTCTGTCATCGGATACGAAACATAACGCGATGCGGCATAATTACTTAACACCAAACTCGGTTTAATAAAAGCTCAACTGATCATTTATCTGCAGTAATATATTTATGTGTATTATAACCAACTCTACATTTGTTACGAGTGTGTTGAATTTTTTCAAATTTTGACAGTTCTCGAATATTAGGATAGTAGTTCTGCAAATGAGATTTTACTATATTCACAACTTACTACAATGTCTTTGATAGGAACACAGTATGTGAGCCAAATGTTTATTTTTATTTTTTAATACAATTGTTGATATACGAGTATAGGTACATGGTTTGCACGATCGGTTTGATTTTTTTTGATATTATTTTCGCTGTGTCCAAAACATTTCGAATCGAATAAATTACAACCGATATTCTTCATTGATCTATTGTGCTAGATTATTATACGTATCGTAATTATTACTTGAGTTACTTTATTTCGTTTTTACTGATTCCAGTGCTATCAGGGGCGGCTACAGAGCTTTGGTTAGGGAGGGGGCAAGTTATAATTTTACAAAATCATGTAACGAAAAGAAAACAACAATTTTTACAACACAAATACAAGTCGTCTATTTTTAAAATTAGCAAAAATATCAATAATATAAGCTATTTGATCTAGAATACCTAATTTATAATATACATTAATTATATATGATACTAATAGTCTATCTTTAGTCATCATTCAACGAAGCCAGGTTTTTAGTCTCCAAAGTGTGGAGAAACTCCTTTCAACCGTCATACCTCTATGGCTCTATCTAAATACTTGTGAGTGTCATATTATAGTACGTAATATACATTTTTTTGTTAACGATATTCATTTTTTTATAAATACGTTACGGGCTTATAAGGGGACCGCGGTCCCTAGGAACCCCCTTAGAGCTGCCCCTGAGTGATATAATTTATAAACTATTTACTTATATAACTTATTTATAACTTATAAGTCTCTCGTTCGACGTGAATTTCGTTCGGAATATAGTTAAATAATGTTTTGTTATTCTCCGGCCGGGATGCGCGCTCATCGTCCGTGTACATTCGTGTATTACAAAATAATAATATGGTGAGTGTGTGGATAAAAAATAAATTACTCGCTGGTTAGGTTTTGTTAGTGTTATAGTCCACGGTGGTTCTTGATTGGATCGTGGCAGTCTTGTTGTCCGCACCGTCGTCAGAATGTTAATAACGCGAAGTTATCACCGCCTCGGCAAAAGGGGTGTATAGAACCGGCCCCGCGTCGATCGGACGGGCGATATTATAATGATTCGCACACGCTCGGTAATATGATAATCGGAAACTTCTCACGTCACGTACGATCCGCGTGTTCTACGTACCGTAATATACGTATTATCATTATGCAGTGTATACAGGGTGTTTAGGTATGAGTTGACATGTGCAATAACTTTTGTTTCATTCGATATCTTCAATTTTTTTTTTTAATTTTACTAAGCAAATATCGAAACGTTGTGTATATATTTGTGTAAGCGTGAATTCTTTTTTTTTTTTAACTTGAAATTAAAATAATAACACAAATTAGGCCACAGAAAAAATAAACAAAATAGCCATTTTTTAAACCCGAATTCATGTAAATTCCATGCTTGAGTTTAATTCTTACGATATAGACTATATCTCTGTACTAGATACTCAAAAGTTCTCTGATTAATATTTATAGTCCTGTTGCTATAGTTATTATTTTATCATACTTGATCGTAATAATATATAAAAGAACAGTCAATACTATTATGATACTTACATCTTACTAATACTATTAAATAGAGGAAATTAACTTTTGATATTGTTAAGAATATTTTCAAGTTTGAATTTCGAGATTATCTAAATGGTTATTAGTTCAGTTCGATTCCGTTCCACCATGGATTAAATAACAGTGTATTTTATTTACCCATCACTAGTAATTATGAAATTTGTATCACAATAATGTTCAATATTTAAAATATATCAATGAAATATATACTAATGTCAATGAAATATATACTAATGGACCAAAACGTTGAAAAATGACTAGTGGAGATAACGCGCACGAATGTACTCAATTGTGTTAGGATTTTAAGTGATCTGATGGTATGCCAGCTTATACTCTACTCGTCATGATCGACCGTTGACGTCGTGAGCTGTACAAAGTTGTCGTACGATAACGTTTTGGATGTTCGAGCGCATTTTAGCTAGAAAAAAAAACGGAGAGTAGTGTTCGGTTTGCATAAAGGATTCGCAACAACGCTTTGCCGGATCACCCTGTACGCACCGAGTCGTCGTCATCGTCGATGTGTCCGAGACGGAAATCGTGTGCCGTGCGGTCGATTCGCGGATCCATCGCAGCCCGTTGAGCCCACGCCAAGTCACGACCGGACCTTGAACCTGCCGTCTGCGTGCCGACGACTGCGAGCCATCATCCTGCACGTGGAAACGGGCACGAGAAAGACGTCACGGACAATAATAAGATGATTATTACACGGGTGCGCGCATCATCCGCGGCAATACGATGAGAAGCTTCACAGATTTATCGTTTTCGCGGTCACGGATATTGCCGCCGCCGGCCACTGTACGCTCGGCTCGCGGAAGGATCGACTTGGCGAATAGCTGTGCGCAACCGCTGCACGTCCGGTGATTATTATTTAATCGAAAAAATAATATATTACAAAACATTAGAGGCGTCCCACCCGCACTTGATCGTGAAAAATAGTGTTAAACACGGTCTCACGGCGTGGACCGCACCACTGCGCTGCCGATCAGAGCTCACGACTTCTGAGCAGCCCCTCGAGTGCGCTCGCAAGGTTGTGAACGCGGAATGAAGTAATGACAAGACGGAAGGATAAAGCGCCGTTTCGAATCATTGGTCGTCTTGTTCGCGTGTTTTTTTTATTGTTTTATACCCGAAAGCATACGATGGCCAACAGTCGGGAAACAGGATTTCGAACAGAGATCCGTGGTCCGTACAATACGCACAAGGATTTGTGTCTGCGGAAACTGTTGACGCAAGCTCATCGTCAGGGAATTTGTTAATTGTTCGAAAAAGCTCGTATAAATATCGTTTTACAAAATACGGAACACTTGGCGAACGCAAATTTTTTTCAAGCATCTCGTTCCACTCTTAACCCGTATTAACACGATTGTTGAATATAGTTCAATACAAAATTGTTACGATAGATGTTGGCAAAAACGTAAAAGGACGTCTTAAAATATATCGTCCGATTGCTGGTCCTCTTGATTATGCGGATGAGAATACGTATACATAGTTGCGGACCAGCTGTGACCGATGGAACAATCACCGTTGCATAGTAAAACCAATTGAGAATTTCGCGCACACGCGTCGCGTCCGATAATAACGTAACATTAATAGTACACACCGTTTACCGCGACACACGCGTCCTACTCCTCCGTCGACCGTCGAAAACCCATCGGGGCACGTGCGTTTCAAAAATCGTTTGTTCTTACGTGTACGCATCAAACTCGGACGTCGAATGGAATGTCTGTTGTGATGACTTGTCGCGTTTTGTATTCGCGTGTTGTCCTGTTCCCATTGCTTGTACACGACCTTACACGAGCCCGAGCGTATTGGGAACGTAAAACGCACGTAAAACGCGCTGGCGCAAAAAAAAAAGAAAAAAGTCGGTTGGGGTGATTTTTGAAAGTGCGTACTCCGTGAATTTGAACGACCCGCGAGTTGTGCGTTTACGACAAATCCTTTGGGAGCTTGAATCTCCGTTTGACGCACGAATCGTGATGCCAAACCCATTCAGTGATTTATCGGGGCCATATTATACAGATAGGCACAACAGGAGTCCGGCGGTGTGGCCGTAGTGAATCTCCGGAAATCAGCACAGCGGGCTATTGGTCGCCCGTTACTTGTTGTCGTGAACAATACTCGTACGCGCATTGTTGTCCGCCCGATATCCAATTAGACGATCGTCGTGTACAAAATATCACTACGAAAATATACGCTGTTACGCACGTCGGGTTGTAATATTTTTGTCGGGTCGTGAAACCCGCGTGTGATTTACGAGACGGAAAAAACCACGAGTTCTTGTTCCCCGAGGGCGTTTGATGATTTACAACCGTATTTTCGGGGCGTCACTACCGCGCCTGGGAGCCCGGTGTGGACGGACGAGATTTTATTTGATGCTGTTCCGCCGTCCGTACGCATGCGGCCCGAGTGCCGCCGCAAATGACGAACACTGCATTACGTAACGTCGCGACGACGTGCGACCGTGAAACGATCTCTACGGTAGCGAAAATAATTGAATACCGTTTTTGTTGTCCTGACGGACGGTGAGCGGTAAAACATTGCGACCACAAAACGTGCACGGCCGCAGATGTTGTCGGTATCGATGGCGCGATAATAACGGTCCGTCGACTGTTGTCGCTCCACGTTCATTACCATTCGGTCATTACGCGAGCCCTTACGGATTCCCGGTGATCAAGGCACCGGAAACGTATTCGATCCGATTGTCGTCGGACGGTGTACGGCAGTCTCGGGGTAGTCTACTGGACGAGGGTGCCGCCGGACGACTGCGACCGGTTTTATCTCGCGCAGACCTATTGCGAACGTTTTCATCGCGGTTGTCGTCCGTCGGCCATTCGTTCGAGTGCCGTTTAAAAAACAGTCGACTCCGAAGACGATCTCACCGTTTCCGGTAGAAACAATCGGCCGTTAAGGGAAAAGAAAAACATGAAATGCGGGACCGTGAATTGCTTTCGATTGCTCTGAACATCGAACGCGTTTAATAGTGTTATTGGTGACAGTTGATAGACGATGTGATAAAACGAGCGAAATGTGCGTACTGCTGTATACAGTGCACGTGTGAACACGGACGGATATCCGTAAGACGTGGAGTTCATTCTCAGCGCAGTTGCAGCGTTGCGACGCGCGCGCAATCAATACGAGTGGCCCGACCGCCGGATCAAGGGTAACGTTCGTCGCGTCGCGGCGCGATAGATTAATATCACACCGGGCGATGATGGGCCGTTGAACGGAACCGGAAGAAAACGGATCTCGCGCTCGGCTTCTTCGTCGTAGAAATAAAAAAAAAACCGGCTGCGACAGGTGCTACACACCTCGGAGACGGACCAACGCGCACCCGATGCACGCGCTCGTCCGTTATGCGCCCGTTGCGTTTCGACCGGTCTCGCGCGCGCTTTCGAACAAAACGAGAGGCGAACGCGCGTGATCATCACACTTTTCGGCCGAGTCCCGTTACCCAAATGTTTACGCTCAACCGAGGACGGCGGAGTCTGAAAATAAAAATAACAATACCAATCCGAGTTGTTCGCACTGTAATAACGTTAACCGTAACCAAAATATTGACGTTTTACGCGACCCGTACAAGCACTGTCAGTACTCCGCACGTCATTTCGACCAGTTTCACTCGAGCTACACGGAATAACTGCCGACGTAATAACCTGTAACAACAACACGGAACAAATTTGAATTCGTCGTGATAAAGTGATGCCTACAGGAAAATACGAAAGGATATAAATCGTGTTGTTGAATAGTTACAGTTATAACTCCTAAACGAAGAAGAAGAAGAAGAATTTTACGATTCGTACATGGTCGTTGATTTATTGTTCCAACTTGTATTTGTATAAATGTTAGTTTACCCTGTACGTTTCATACATGATTAGAATCGTATAAGAAATATATTCAATTGTTCAATAGTTAATAGGCGCTTCGTTTGAATATTGAAACTCGTAATAACAGTTCAAAAGTGAATAGAACAGCTTAATATTTCACGATTATCAAGTCGCATTTCGGATAGTATAACATTTATTTGTGTGAAAACATTGGCTTAACTTGGAGTAAATTTTTGATCGGGGGAGGGAAGCAGCATGTGATAAAACTAAAAATCAATTGATAGGAAATATGTTTATAAGGTATTAGGCAAAATAGCAAAAGAGGGAGCAAGCACAATAATTGTTATACTTAATTATATAGTATATTATATAAGTACTAATAATAATAATAACTAATAATATTAATTATTAAGTAATATACATAAACTTTGAAACAGTTAACAAGTTTACAAAAATGAATAATTTTTATGTATAATCTACGTGTGAAAAAGCATCTGAGAAATTTATGTGATGAATTCTTAGATTCTTCCATGGTTCATACACTCTATATGATATTGTTAATTAATGGTATTATCAATTATATAACCGTGTTGTCGGCAAAAAGTTAAGCTTACAAGTGGTACACAAACACGATTCCCTTAGTTGAAACTGCTTCTTATACATTTATTATATGGTTTTAATTTCCAATCAGGGTGAACATGGATGGAACATTTATGAAATTAACTGTCCGGTTTTCCTTTTTCCTTTTTTTTTTTTTGTATCCTACGATTTGAGTAGGTATGTTATTTCTTTATCTCTCTGACTCAACGACACTCAACATTAAATATTTTAACGTATTTTCATACATGATGTATTAAAATTAACTAAACATTAAATTTTTAAGTATATATGTACCTACAATTATATATATATATATATATATATATATATATATATATATATTTATATATAAAAAATAATAATATTTTATTATCGTTTTTATGTCACTGAGATTATTACACACGATAGACTGGAAGTAATGAAAAAAATAAAAATAAATGTACCTACAATTTATTCTGATGATGCCGAAGAGTTATGCCGTGTCCTTTAATGATAAGGTCATTAATGTGGAAGACTTTTTTATCTTTGAGATAATGTAATGGTTGGCTTGCGCGAATGTAATGAACTAACAAAATAATTACTGCGATTGTATTCCTGATATAATATACTCGCAAGGTATTACGCTTCCTCGATTCCAAGTTCTGTTAGAAAAAAATCAAATAAATATTACTATGGACCTTGTTGGATAAAAACGTATAATGTACAGGGTCGTGTTTAATGGGATGAATCGGGAACGAGTTGTTTCATGAAAATGGTAAAAATCATAAGAGATAAAGATTCACGTTTCTTGGGTTTTAAACGGTCAATAATGTTTTAATTGTTTTTTTGTTGAAAATGATAATGGAATTTTGGTGCCAAAATCTTTATGGGAAGATAGTGAAACATTCGTTGTTAGCGAAACAACTCAATCATAAATCGTAGTAGACAAGTCATCCGTATCTCTAATTTTTATTCAAACGTTTCAATGTTACAAGGTAACCTTAATGCCATTTAAAAACGACTAATACAATAAACGGTATAAATTGTCTTTCTCTCACTTATAACTTATAGCCAATGGATGAACGAACGTTAACACAACTCAATAATTTCTCATAGGTTTTTTTTTTTTTTACTATTTAAGTATTCAAAGAATTTACAAAATTAGAAACGAATATCAACTCGGAGATTTTTGAATTCGTGTTTACTGGATTTATTAATTCATCACTTAAACTCGTTTGATTTTGAAACGCGAAGAGCGATTTTGTCGTTGCAAACGTGTAAGATGGACCGAAACAACAAAATATAAGTACTTTTGATTCACACACTTGGTGATGTTAATTAAAAACATCGAAATACAGGGATGGGTTTCGTCTCAGATGCGGTTTACACGAGCACATGCGCAGCGCGTGACACTTTTAATCCTGTCGCCCACTGTTGTACAGCACCGGGATCGGTGCGTTTTATTACTTGAGAGAGGTCGCGTCGAACGACAATAACTGACGACAGTGACCTCTCTTCGTCGGTGAAATTCTCACGGGCAACCCGAATGTTTACGAAATCTACCGAAACCGTGTACGTATTACATTGTTTATATATTACGTGTACAACGTCGTGGCGTGGGCGGGCGATGCGAAACACCGTGTCAACGCGTGAGTATTTTTTTTCTCATTTTACATTTATTTACGAAATAATTGCAAAGACGTCGGTACGAAAAGTGCGTACCGTTCAACGTAATATTATAATATCATACATCACCGCGGAACGTAAAAACAACGTCCTTTATCCGTTGTAGATTTGCTATGTATGACATTGTGATAATTGTTGATTCAAGGAACCTATTAAGATTTAATTCTTGTTTTTTTTTTTTTTTTACTCGTAAACGGTACCTTATCGAATTCTTACTATTAAATCGTAAAAATGTGTTCCATCGTGGATGGTACGAATTCAAACCAGATAATTTAACACTGGTCTTCAACTGTTATTTCGAATCGTTATCCCAAGTTATGTATCTTTATGCTTAGCGGTTTTTTTTTCGGTGAAACTTTTTTATTTGATTGATGATTTTGTTAACATTCAAAATTAAATATTTTTAAATAACTTTCAAAGAAATTATCAAAGATTATGAATACAGTATAGTATTATTTTTACTTAATTTAGTATCTACCATTTACGAAGGATGCATGTTTTTTAAATAATTTAGGTGTTCGATAACCCGTTGAGTTGTACACGGGAAAGTCGTCGAAAACATTATTCTTTTATTTCCTTATATGCAAAACTATTTTATTTTGGAAGTTTAAAAAAAATTGCATTTCATTTTTATAATTACATTGCAGATATTCTGTCAAGTTTTATAGGTTTTTTAATGAATACGATTAAAATATTTGTAATTTAAAAAAAAGTTATTTTTCATTCAAATTAATTTGTTGAATTCAAATAATAAAATAAACTTTCTAATGGTTATAAATTAAATAGTTTTAATTAAAATAAAACAACAATAAAACATGTCAAAACGCCTTTCTCGGTTAGAATAGGCTAATAAATTTCAAAAAGTGATAAAAATGATTGTTTTCTATATCAAATTTGAATTAAACGTACTTTGTATGAATCCTATTAGAACAATTTCTACCGCATAAAATAATATGTATACTGGTGTTACAAGTCACACATATCCTGTAACACTGGCACGTTTTCGATTGATCAATTAATTTATTCAAATTAACTAGAGATGATCAAAAACACATTTATATCATGGATTTGTGTTAATAAATTGAAAATAGTATTTATTTTAATAACATTAAATAACAAACCAAATACATTATTTTTTAGTAACACCTATTAACTTAAAATATTCCATTCGATGTGATTATTTACTTTTAATATTTTAACACCTGTATATATAAAATCGTTTGTGCATATGAAATCATGAACATTGTTTTGTTTTCGATATTTCGGTTTTGTACATAATTAGGGATAAATAAAATCCCATTAAAAAAATGATACGGGAATACATACCGTATTTAGATAAATGTTACACGAACAATCGAAGAATAATAATTTTTGAAAGTTCCACCGATTATTAATGTAACGCATCATATGTTTGCGTATGCACTTGGTTTAGAAATCATTGTGTGAATTTACCGGAGTTCGCCTTGTATTTATTCGCAACACGTATAATTCAAGAGAATTAATATACTGCGTGTGCTATCTCAACACGAAAAAGTCGTGTGCAATTAATTACGAAAAATATGCTCTAATGATGATATATTATATAACTTTTGATAATAAAATAGAAAAAATCCATCTATATAAGCGTGTGCGTAGCGTAAGGTTAATTTTTATGATATCCTTAGACTTTATTCATTGCGGTGCAAAAGAAAGCGAACACGAATCCAATTAGAAAACGGGCTACGAAGATGTATTTTTTTGATGAAAACCATTGATTCCGATTGATACAGTCTTGAGACCGTAGAGTCATACACGTATTTATGGACGCAGCGGGAACGATGATACGTTGAAAAAAAAAAATCATTAAAAGATATTCGTTAGAACACAGCGAACCGTTTTAAACGTAGTGCCACCATACGCACTCGGAGGCTATACTTCCTATTTCCACTTTTTTTTTTTTTTTCATCCGAAACGTCGTAATTTATTGCTACGCGCAGTACTATTATTTTCACCGGGTCCGCTGTTGCGCGCGCGCGTTATTCAACTTTCTTCGTCGTTTTCGAAAAAAAATAAATAAAATAATAATAATAATAATAAAAACGCAGAGCTGTACGTCGAGAAGTGGTGTACAAATCGCATATGGTGCGCGTACGGTCAGGTATGCGGTCGGTTCCTCGGGGCCATTCGCGGGACGGCGATCAATATCGAAATGATATATATTATCACGGGAAAATGGAAACAAGCGCAACGGTAACAATCGTATGAAATGTTTGTCGGGCCGCCAGTGTACACATGTACAGAAATATGTGCACGCGTAATGCGTATATAAGTGATTCTCGGTGTTTAACGCCACTAGTGTATACGTGCACTCGAAACTGCGGCAACGCTCACGTCAGCTTGAATAACGTTGGCTTTTATAGATTATTATTTTGTTTTCTACTCCTCTCCGACGGCCGCGTACGCCGTTTTATACTCTCGTGAGTTTCCGCGATCTCGTTTTCTTTTTATTGCCCGGCACACGCTATAACCGTTCGGCCGTATACGCGCCGTACGTGATCGAATAAGCACTGGTTGACATTTCGAGACGGTTTCGTTACAACACGTACCCACGACCGTCTATGCGGATCGCGTGTTATAACCTTAGTGTGCGCCATCGATTTGCATATTACTATTGTAGTACGAGCGCCCGAAATAACGATCGGTAAAAAATAAAACCTTCCCGTGAACACGGTCGACGTATTGCGATGTTATTGCCGCCGTCCGATCTGTACGTGTTCGTGTATCGTCTACTCAGGATCATAATACGACTGTGCGATGGTTACGATAAAAAAGAACAGCGCGTTGAACAAAACGGTTTTTTTTTTTTGGTTTGCGTTTAGATCCGTTCGAATGATGTATACAGTTCGGGCTGGTAACCTAATTGAATCGGTGTACCGCGAGGAAAGAACGGAGGGTGTTAGATCTGTTATACGATAGGGTGGTAAAAGTTGTCCGAAGAATTCCAAGGACGTAAGATTTGATTTAAAGACATCTTGAGTTATGAAACCAAGAGTATATATAATATATAACAATATTATATATTCAGTACGTACGTCATTCTTAAAAATACACTAAAGATAAAAATACTTTTCACTACAAATGGTATATTATTTCATATGATTTTCTAAATATATAACTCGGCGATTCAAAATGTCTTGCTGTTTCGACAAAATTGTATTATGTTCGCGTACATTATAATATGGTGAACAACATTTTTAGTTAAAAAGGTATACACCATATAAAAAAGTTACATTGCATAAAAATTGGTCTTTATAATTTATTTTTAAATCGATAAATAAAACAGAAATAGTAAATATTTGTTACATATAAATACATGTAATATATCGTTTAGATTCTGATCCGTGTTGATGAAACATTATTATTATTACAACCTTGATAATTAATATCTTATTGATAAATTCATAATTTATAGTTTTTAATGATAATAATTTACATGCATATCATATATTAAAAAAAAACAAGTCTAGTCCCATTATTATTGAAATCAACATTATAGGTTTCTCAACTGTTCCATATTTGAAAATTATGATTCTTATAAATACAGTATCAGATTAAGGTCAAATATGATATGTGAGAAAGTATTGTACAATTAGCAAATAGAATATTTCGAGTTTGTATAAATAAAAAGTAAAAATTATTAATATTAATAAACTATCATTAAATTAGATATTAATTCCAAAACTACCAGTTCTATTTATTATGTTTAAGAAATAAAATAAAATCGACGGTCTGACAAGAGTAAATGGTTTTGACTTTTATATATTTGATTTCAAAACCATATTAAATAAGTGACACGATTCGACAAAATATAAAGAAAACAAGAAATCACAGTTTTAAATATTGTTTATAAAATTATAAATGCATTAGTTGGTGCATAATTTAATATCAATAAAAAAGCAGTTTGAGTTATTGTAGACCATAACAAGACAAAATGTTATACGTCACACCATAGAAAGAACATATTTATGTACGTAGTGAAAAAAAGTAACTATTTATTGAATATTATAAAATGTGTTGTCAAAAAAGTTGTTTCATATAATATAATAATTCGATACCGTTATTTACATGGACATGTATAAAATATAAATATAAGTAAATAATTGTACATGGGTTGTACTTTCCTCGTCGGAGAGAATCGCTGTACGATGCGTATAATATTACGGTACAAATTGTGAACACGTAACAATTCGTTAAGTACTATATTGTACGATATTTTTACGAAGTGCAGAGGCACGATTTTTCAAGGTTAAATGTGATTAATATTTTATATTCCCGCTTTTACAGTGCGTTTTTAGTGTTTTCTACTTGCTAAAATTATTACTGAAAATTAACAAAACGTCACGATATGTAGAAACATTTAATTATATAAGTAGTTTTGCTTACTAACGATGGAAAAGTGTACGTCGAACAATGCAAGTACACCATTGTTAACTGACGACCGATTCGGCAAAACTCTGTTTTTATAGGATCTAAGTTTTATTTTTTTAACAAACATTAGAATAATATAACATTCCGAGTAAATAATATTTTATTTTTCAAATATCAACGATACTTCAACTTCTTTAGTTTAAGAGTAATTTTCTTTTGAATTTTTAGATCATATTTTATATACTTACATACTTCTATTAAATTAAAATAATATTTTTCTTTTCTTATTTATACATGTAAATAGTTTTCATCAACATTAATTAGCTATATAATATACTATGAAATCAATCGTTTGTAACTATTTGTCAGGCTCTCCATCAATATGGATAAACCATAATGTATTGTGTATAAATTAATTGTATTTTTTACTTGCATTTCATGTTAAAATTATTTAAATACTATACTTTTTCGTAACTTTGTTCAAACATTATGTATTTTAGAAGGACACTTAAAACGAAATTAAAACTATTTATAGCGTACTTTATTAAAGCTACTATTAATAATTTTAATATTAATAATTGACACCTTATACACTTATATTATCAAGATCACATTCGATGCAAATCCAAAGATTAAACGGTGATCTTTACAGAATGGTCAGAGAAAAAATATAAAGAGATGATTCACAAGTTTTACCTTCTAAAATTTGGCATTTTCTTTGTATTTCGATTCCGTGTTATCGTGTTACGTATACTACGACTGAAGATCTTAATATTTCTATATTTTCGTACGACCAATAAGCATTAGTAGTATCTACTTCGATGGTTTACGTATGCAACAGCTATAAGCTTAGATCAAATTGTATACGTGTTCCCTAAGGGTACGTAAAAAATAAGATAAAATTTGGTTTTTCGACATTTGAGTGGATGGAACGATTGAACGAACGGTACTTACGGTTGTTACCGTTAAAGCTACACCAAATATCACCCTTCGTGTACGAAGGGCCGAACCTTTTCCATCCCGTCGGAAAACGCTCGTGCACACGTACACAAGTGGTGGATTCGGTGCCGTCGCAGCTATAGTAAGGTAAACGGTGCGCGTACGAGCAGCTGTATTGGAAGTGGCGTATCGTTATACCGTCAAGATAAGTGTACCGTATACGAACGCGGATTAATTGCATCAGATGATACGTTTTTAATAGCGCAACACGCGGCGGCGGAACAAGTTCGGGCGGAGTCGCCCGATCGTATTTCGCGTTTAACACGACAATTTTTATTATTTATCAATTTATCAACCGCTTTTATTTTCCCCTCGCCATAATATGCATATTCACGTACACGCATGTACATCGGTACCCGTGTCTCCGTTACGACGGTTCGCGTGCGCACGCAATCCGTCTCCGCGCGCCTTATCCGTCCGACAATCGGTCGCGTATTATTACCGTTGCACAGGTACCCGTGTCCCGCTGTAATACACGTGTGCGCGCGTCGCTGGTTACACGCCACAGCCCCCGGGGACAGACCAGTTTCGCGTGCTATTATGCCATCCGAAAACTCTTTCGCCGAAACCTACCGCACGCGCGCGCGTCCGCGGGAAGACTTTAACGCTGTGCATTGAAATAATCAACGCACGTTGTACAGTCCACGTCAGCGGTTCTCAAACGTTTCGCATTCGCGTACCACCCGACTTGATTATGTTTTTTTTTTTTTTTTTTTTTTTTTTTTTTTTATAGAAAATATATACGTCGTCTTGCACGTATGGAATTTTGTTCTACTAGGACCAAGAAAAATTATGACAGTATCACCGTGTAAGAGTGTTCAGTGCACAAAGAGACGATTGAAAATATTCCGTTACTATAATTATTATTATAGTTATTACGGTTTACTCCGATGACGGTCGGTGTTATTTCGAGTGAACGGCGATGTTCCATATCGGGGGCTCCGTGTTGATAACTTTTAATCTCAAATCACTTCATGCGTTCGATCTATCTCTATATTTGTTTTTTGTGTGCGATAAGTGAGGAAATGTATTTTTCGCACAGATATGTTGACACAAAAATTATTTGAAACTGTAAAACTTGTGAGGATAACGACGGTTATTCTTGTTTCACGTCCAGCGAAAAATTTGAGGTCGTTTTGGTTTTGAAAGCAGTTTTTAGAGCAGAGACGCTGTTTAGTGTCTCGAATGCTGAAAAATGATTCTCAGATATTCGCGAATTAAATAAATCCAACATTCTCACGAATGCATTAATTTTATCGCTAGCATAAAATATCTTTGAGCCTTGGTGCCTCATGCGTAGAACATTTAAACGGTCAAATATGTTAGCCTTTTACGCTATGCTTGATAGCTATTTGTCATCACAAAATAATTTGGACTTCATCAATATCAGTCAGATGTAATAAGACTTTTTATAAAAGGAGATTTCCTTCACGTACCACCTATGAGCTTTACGTGTACCGTTAGTGGTACGCGTATCACAGGTCGAGAATCGTTGATCTACGAGTACATGACATTAACGCCATGACGAATTATTACATACTCATGTGCGCACGGCCTACGGATTTTCTTTCGTTTTTGATATTCGACTGTAAAAATAATACACCACTGATATACAACGGACTAATGCACGTGTGCATACGCCCATAAGACGTATACATATACTATAACAGTAGCAGTGCGTGCCGCACACGAATACAGATCGAGTTTATAAGCGTTTTGTTATATCGCCGCGAGATTACCGCATTTCCGGATGAAACTGGAATGGACGGCAAACTTGCCACATCACAGAGAACGACGACGACTAAACAAAGTCAACGAATGTACGATAATAATAATAATAATAATTGTAATAATCGTAATAATCGTGGTATGGGAAATTTGATTTCGACGAGTCTCTGTTAAAACGCGCAATATGTACGGAATGTTAGATGTATTCTAAACAATGATGATCTAATCTGCTGCAATTGCGGGTCGGATTAGAAATAACGTTTGGAAATTGCCGACAAATAAGAAAAAGAAAAAACTCTGGGGGCGTAATAGGAACGTGCAGGGCGCGGCTAAAATGTAATGGTGCGTGTTATTCGTTTCTAAAATGTACCGAATCTTATAATCGATAATAGAAACATGCACGTACTCTTATCGAATACGTTTTGCTAGAGTGAAATACAAAGTATAAAGTATGTACATTATGATTTATACTAAAAAGATAACTCCATTTGTTATAAGTTCAATATACTGATAGACTTTGGTCCGATGAAAATTGCATTCAATTTCTACACCGTTTATTTTTTCGAACCGTATGAGTTGAATATATTACGTGTTTGTTATTCGTTATTATGTAGAAAATATTTCAATCAAAACAGTTAAATCACATAGTATAAATATTAATATCGACAAAGATAATATTGTGAGAGAAGTATATTGGTTTTAATTTTCTTTTGTTTATTTATTACAATAATTGAACGAGTACTTCCCGCAAATCATAATAATATTAATAATCATTAAAACCGTATTACAAATTATAAATTATTTGTTAAAAATGATTGTAATTTTCTCTTTTGTTACTCGGTACACTTTCTTTTTTTAGGTAGGAACGGTGACAATTTATAATCTAGAAATTGTTTACTTTAGTTGTAATATAATACTTCTTCTAAGGAAATGATTCTTGTTTGAATGTTACAGTCCACCATTTACGACGTACTTGTATTTTTATACTGGTTATACACACTTGGGGTATGTTTTCACTAATGCTTTAGACGTCGTCAGTGTTTGGAAAACAATTATTTTTACGTTTATCAAGTGACGTTTTCGCGTTAAATTAATAAACAAAAATAAATAAATGTAGATGTTATACCGAGAACAATGACAATCATCATTCCATTGTTAAACTATAATTTATCAACGCTATCTCACCACAGTCAAAATCAGTACAATATACACGTTGCTCGTACGATTTATTCGAATTGCTTTCGTTCGACTTCCAAACTTCTTTCGTTCTTCTTTGTTATCGATAAAACGAACGATTCAATACTCGTGCAGTGCTACTATACCATAGTTTTAGATCGATCTTTCGATTCCGATAAAAAGTTGTTCATTGTACGCGCGCGCACAAACACGCACGCATGTTATTATACACGCTGCTGTTATGCCTACGGTTCCCGAAGACGACGTAAATCGCATTATATCACAGCAGGTCGTTAAAAGTGCACGAGGGCAACCGTCGTCATCGTGTTATATAACTCGTAGAATATCGTGGCGAATTAAAAACTAGTTTACTACGCAGACATACTACGTTCGTCCATTCATAACACCGTCCATGTGTGCACCGACGAAGGATCCGATCGATGTAACATAATGCTGCACGCTGTATATGTGTGTGTGTATGTGTGTGTGTGTGTGTGTGTGTGTGTGTGTGTGTGTGTGTGTGTGTGTGTGTCATGATCGTATCAAAGGGTACACTAAACATACGCACACACACGCACGCACTTGCGTACATAAATATTTATTTATACTCGTAGACGACGCACAACTTCATACGCAGGCCTAAAAAATTAGGTTATTCTTCGTGTGTACCTATATACGAATGTACGAATATGTCTGTACGAGCATGTACGCAGAAACCGCACGTAAAAACAGTTTTGGTATCACAATGCATTTCGGTTGTGTAATTATTGTCAAACGTACGTGTCGTTTGTCTGCGATGTCGATAGGTCTTGACACACAATGACCCTTAATTTTGTTCTTTTCGGAACCACTGGGTGTCAAGGAGATTTTCTCTTTTAAAATATATTCTACAAATGCGTGTTCTAATTACGGCTAAGAATCGTATAACAATGTAATTAAATATAGCGACGAATTGTTGCAGGACACTATAGTGCTCCTTCGAATAGAAAGTATCTATCCTGAGAACAGGAACATATTTGTTTCAGCGAACACGCTGAGCGATTATTAATATCTAGGTACGGCGTAAAATTTAATAAAAACGTGCTACATAATATCACGGAGTCATCGTAATCCGTTCTACATCCTAACAATTGGTTTTGCAGCACTTCAGTCGTGTATGCTGCTCTGCGTGTTTGTTCGATCATAATTGTTATTATTTAAAACATCAATTTTACATTTTAATATTTATGTTTTATTTTCGATGTGTTTACCGTCCAGCCAACTAACGTGTACGGTTATTGTTTTTTTTTTTGTTTTCTCCTTCAGGGAACAATATCTGTTCAACGTGTTCGAAGTGATCGTGTCCACGCTGGAGACGAAACTCCAGCGAATAGAGAACCTGGACAAGGCCGTGGAGCACCTGATGCGCCGCGTGGAAGCTCTGGACTCGCGGGTGACCAACAACATCGACAAGACGGAATCAGTGATCGGTAAGCTGCGATCGTTAGACACGAAGCTGTTCCAGAAGGAGCCGGGCACCCTAGGCCATCACCTGGAGACGCGTTTGACGACACTGGACCGAAAGGTGGGCGACATCGACACGAAGCTGGTGGGCCTGAAGAGCCAGCTGGACAACAATTTTCTGGGGCCCGCGGACGACATCAACGCGGAGGCGAGCGAAAAGAAACCAGTGAATTTGCACCACCACCAGGGCGCCGGGCCGGACGTGTCGAAGCTGCTGAACGCGCAGCTGGACACCATCCGGGGCAACACGGCCAGCATCGACCGGAAGCTGCAGTTCCACATCAACATGGTATCCGACGGACTGGGCAAGATCATGGGCATGGTGACGGACGTGCACGGCGCCATCGTGGAGCAACAGGACGGCGGCCGCGGGCGGCCGGGTGGTAACCGGACGAGCACCACGACGGCGGCTCCCGAACGGAGCAACAAGATCGACCAGCTGGTCAGGCAGATGCACCCGATACTGAGCGTCAGCGAGAAGATGGACGAGGTGTGGAACGTAGTGGTGGGCACCAAGAGCTCGGTGGATGACCTGGTGCCCAAGTCGGACGAGCTGCTCACGCAGACGCAGCGCCAGGAGCGAGCCATTAGCGACATACACGACGATCTGCGCATGAACACCAACAAGATCATCGCCAACCTGGACGTGGTGGAGCGCAGGCTCAAGAAGCAGGAGGATGACGTGGTCTCGTTGGCCCAGCGGCCGGTGCCTGCGGAGATGCTGCGCTTGGACCCGACCATCGACGAGTACGCAAGGTACGACGAGCAGCTGTCCGAGTCCACGCCCTTGGCCGCCGCTTCCGTGTCGTTCACCACGCCGCCGTCCACCAGCGTCGGCGGTTCCTCCGGTCCCACATCCGGTGCACCACCGTCACCGGACCAGCAGTCACAGTTCCAGGCGTCCCGGAACGCTCCTCAGAAGAACAGGGGCGTGGTGTTCCCGAGCGTCAAGAACAAGCCGCCACCGGCCAACATCAGCTTCTTGACCGAACAGTTCAACCGCGAGGTCAAGGTAAGAGCGCATGTTGTTTTATTCGCCCGTCGTACTACCGTTGCCGCGAGCATCTTCCGTTTAGATGCTATTCGCGGAGGGATTACAACCCCTCGTCGCGGTGCCATGACTGACGTTCCGCTGACGCCAATCGATGCACGATAAAAATATCGAGGGTACGATATCATCGGTACGCCTTCCGTCGACAGTTATCTGTTAGATGAAAATACAGTCCTGAAAGTACCAAAAACGCGTTAACATATTTTCTCGGATTTTCTTGCTGATTTACTAGAAAACAATACCTACGATTATCTTTCCATATGTGTTTGCGCGCTAATATTTTAAACGTCCGTTGTCCCTACCACAAAAGCATCTTGCCTCACCTGTTACTGCCTCTTGGATCATATATCATTTCAGTCACGTTTTGCACGTTCGAAAGTCAATTTTAACTTTAAGATTTTATTCGATGACGCCGATGATGTGTGATCTTAAAACTTTTTGAAAAATTCTTCGTACTCAGTTATTTTCGATTGGTTTTTTTTTTCAACGGAAATATCATTTATTATATTATTATCGATAACGACAAAATGTCCACCAAGTTAGAATTCTGATCAAGTCTACGGAGTCATTCGTGGCTATATTTTTTTCAATACACCTATGTTTTAATATCATAACAAAAGATTATGGACGAACAGATTCGAAATTCGCTTCGTGGGACTGTTGAAAATGTTGTTAGTCTGTAACCATGCACTCTTCAAAGTAAACGGACGTTCTATTCAGACATTTCGGAACCGACTATGACTCAGCATAATATTATGTTATATACGTACAGGATTGAGTTATTACATACGCGGATCTATCTGATAAGTATACTTATGTAATTCTAAAACAAATAAGGCTTTATAACAGTTACGATTAAATACACGTGGCACGTAATTTTATGATAATATAAAACGAATTACACATCCGAGAATCAAACGAGAAGACAATTTAAATCCATTTTTTATTAGGTTACAAACGCTCATTAAAAATGCGTATGTCACCCGTCGCATTAAAGATTTGCAAAAAGAGATTAAACGCGTAGTCTATGTATATGTAATGATTGTTATTTGGAATGTACACCGTAGCATAAAATAGTTTTTAAATTTTAGCAGGAATCGAAATTATAACGACTTACAATTTAAACTACAGATAACTTTATTCTGATATAATTTTCCACCAGTAATCTTCTTTTTTTTTTTTTTTTTTTAGACGGCGTTTAATTGAATAACTGTACTCTTGAAATTAATTAATTTTACTAGCTAAACAGTAATATTTTTTCTAATTCATAATTACTCACAATGTAAATATATTATGTGTTACGTTTTAACTTTTTTATTCGTCGAAGAAATGTGTATTTGCAGTAATTAAACGGTTTGGAATCAAGGCGTATCTATAATGTTAATTAAATTAATCATTCAACGGTTCATATACCATCATTCGTAGTTGATAAAAATCGGTATTAAACGTATCATATATTTTCAACTGTCCACTACGTGAATACTATATTATATGAAATGTGAAAAAGTTTAGATCGACAAAAATTAAGTTTTCAATTATACTGCAGATACTGAACAATCGATTTTTTTCTATAATTCATGATGTATACAGTATATTATATAAATATTACAATAATATTATAATATATATATATATATA